>NC_069503.1:571267489-571867489 GCF_027579735.1 Bombina bombina | reverse complement strand
GAAGTTTTGCATATCCGCAGCCAGAGCGTGTTTTTTAACACTTGAGTGCCTGACTGGCTGAACTATCGCATCTGTTTTGGTTGAACTGCAAATGAAAGTCTTTTCACATCAAATACCAGAGCGTGTTTTATACACTTAAGTGCCTGGGAACTGTTTTGAATTCCTATTAGCTGTTCTTGTGTTGGGGCCCCACATAGTTTCATTCTTTGGCAGGAATGTGTACAGTTTAATACATGCATGTGTTTTATCTGCTGGGTTTTGTTAGATTTTAGTAGCATACTGCAGTATCTTGCTTAGGTTACAGGCAATTCACAGCAATAGTAGCTAGAGTTCGTCTCTCATGCTTTTTATATTGTGTGTATTTATTGTTTGGAATAAGGGTGGAGAATAGACGACCCAGACTCTCTGTGAACCCTTGTGTATATATTTAGTAATAAAGCATTTGATCCCTGTGCAGCCTTGGTCCTTCTTTGATTGAATAGGAAATTGATTCAATCCTTCTCTTTATAAATAAAGTATTATAATAATAAAAATCCCAAAAGCATAATTCCCCAAGAAGAGATACGTAACTAAATAAAAGACATTAAAAGACCAGAGTAACTGACACCTTCACCAAAAAAGGTGTTTCACATTGCCCCTATAAACAGACAGAATGTTTATCCCTATCTAATCATACTAATAAAAATTATCACATACCAGGAACAAAAGAAGTATCTATGCAATCAAAGCACACTTGTAAAATAATTCAGCATCTTCCTTGTGGGTCTTTCAGTTGACCTTGGAAAGAACCAGGAGGCTGTAAGGTGAATAATATAGTTTATCACAAGTGCACAGGGGGAAACTATAACAGAGTTGTTACAGAATCTGAGGAAGGGCACTCCTCACTAAGTATATATAATACAATTTGCATCATATACACATATAATTCACAAACCAATAAGCATTAGTGGCATTGCATGCATATAGATTACAAACCAATAAGCATAAGTGGATATCTTTCACCTAAGGCCTGATCAGCGTGTCATCAGTTCATGAAATACATTCTTAGCATGACCAGAATCTTACCATACCATATTTGTACCTTGTGTAACAGACATGTAGTGGTGAGCTAGACTCGGGATGTATGTGTCTCCCATTTACACTGAATTTTACTGAGATAGTTATTCCTAAACTGAGGGGCCCTGCTGAACATCAAGATAGACAAAACCTTTAACTCATTCATCACCATTCACACACACAAAACAAAACAGTTAATAATGTTTATGTTGTATGACTCCAGCAAAGTGTATAAGAAACGGTAATATCCATCACCCTCAATCTGTAGAGAACAAGTACAATGATTATTGTATGTTCCACAACATATGTATAACACATTCCTAACAGTGAAGATGTGTCCACAATAAAAGTTTGTCCAGCAGGCGAATCTCTATATACTGTATATATCTGTAAAAGTTACTTGTATCTTCAACAATTCTTAATACAATATGAAGATATGTACTTATAATAGAAGGTGATTTATTAGCAAAAATCTCTTTAGAGACTGGGGTGTGTGCAGTGACGTGCAGTCACAGGAGGCAGGTGAGGCAGCGCCCCCCCCTGGCCAATCTATGTAATTACAGGCAGCATTTATTTAAAATTAAAAAATAAAAAAATTATTTATTTTTTTTTCATATTTTTTTTTTTATAAAATAAGGTGACCCCCACCCCTCCACCAAAATCATGATTCTGTGTAAAATGTAAATTTTATTAAAACTGACTCACTGTTTGTTTATACATCAATACATTCATATTGCGCAAGACAAGGACAGCCGGCTGTCCTTGCATTGCGCAATATGAATGCATTGACTACTGTGGAAGTGTATGGGACGCTGAGAGACTGCCACCAGAGGAGAAAAGGTGCTAATGCAGTGCTCTCCAATTCGCCCCATACGCTTCCACAGGAGGCTAGCCTCCGTCCTGGCCGCCTCTCACGTCTCACTACTAGTCTGACTCTCAGCCAATCAGATTCAGAATTCAGAACTCTGAATCTGACTGGGGCTGGCTGTCTCTGAGTGCCGGGCGGGAATTAAATAGATCCTTCCGCGTGCGGTCACGTGTCTCAGAGCAGCTCAACGCAGAGTAGACTAGAGTTCAGACGTGGACGCTGGAGGTACTGAACAACGACCGTTATTAACAGTCAGTCAGCATTGATTGCAACCGGAGCGTAGAAGACTACTTCAAGTTCAACTTGTTGTACTTGTTATCTATATTTGGCGGCGGCGCATCTTTTTAGGTAGGTCAGTGGTGGCGGGGTTGGGGTTCAGGTTGACTGACTCACTGTCTTCTTCTGTTGTTGTTGTGTGACAGTGACTGTGTTAACTTCGAAGTTCGAATCGACTACTATTGTGATATAATAATTGTGATTACTATTAGATTGATTTTATTACAAGACCAGAGACTCCTATTTTTATGCATTACTCTTTCTTTACTACTCAATGCAGCCTTTTAAAGAACAAGATATATAAGATAAATAACATACATATAATAAGAACATAACATAGACTTATTATAGTGAGAAAAAACAGCCAATCAGCACAGAGCATAGACTATAAACAGAGCACCTAATTAACATACTTCCTCTTTCTTTTTGCTGCTCACTCAGATAAGTAGTGCAGTCTAAATAATAAAAACGTTTGTCATTGTTGTATTTATAGATATGTTTTATCTCCTTTTGCATTGTTTCTATTGACTGTTTATTTTCGTTTTGTCACTATATCACTCAAATGTTTATATCATTTCCGTTTTTTCACTTGTATATATTTTTATATCTGTCTAACTTCGATTACATTTTTTCTGTTATCACCCCTCTGGCGTTTTGTTCCGCTTTGCTGCTCTCCGTTCTTTACATGGTTTTTTCTCCCCTCCTGCATGGCCCTTTCCTATCAGTACGATCGCCATTTTGTGGGCCGTTCCCTTCCCGCCCTCTACCGCTGACGTACTAACTCTGCCTTCTGTCAGCTGTACCTCAACTGCTAACCAGGTGGTAACTTTGTGTCTTTTTCCACTCGGTCCTGACATATTTAACATTTAGTGTTTTCACAGCTTATGTTGCCATCTTCTGGCATCTTTACTTATTACAAGTATATTTTTTACAAACTCTGTTGTTAATCGTTTAGTTAAGTGATTCAACCAAAACAAATTTACCTCAAACATTTTTATTTACCCTCTCAATAGCCTGTTTTATCAGACTCTTTCACTTATATATTTCAAGTTTATTACATAGTTTTTTCCTACAAGGGAGTTTTTGTTATTAAACCAATTTTAATATTTAATTTTACCTCACATTGTTTTTTTGATAAAATATTATAAACAATGTCTGAAACTAAATCTAAATCACCTCCTTTGACCTTAAATACTGTACAATCTATGATTGATTCCTCTATGGATAATTTATTTAACAAAATTACCTCTTTGATGGGAGAGAAGCAAAGAAAAATATCTTTAAAAAGAAAGAACCCATCTATTGCCTATAAAGCAAGCAAAAAACTTATTGAAAAGTCTCGCCAACTTTTAACTGAGACTAATATTCCTCACAGCAAAGGAAGAAAAACCGCTGTTAGTAGAACCCTGCACCCTGAGGGTAACCAAACAGGGGATACTCATGTATGCAAAAAATTAAAATTTAAGTCAAAAAATAATATTGATAATCCATCTTCAGATTCTGAGGAATCAGATGGTGACGAATACACTGATATTAACTCAGACAATTTCAATGAATCGGATAATTCCGATGGCTCCCCAGCCGCTAAAAAACCTAAAAAGAAAACTAAAAAATCTTTTGAATACAGTGAGGACGAAGAGGACTTTTTAGATTGTTTAGGTAACCCTAGGTTTAAACCAGATGACTTACACCATCCCCGGTCCGCCGAGTGGTGTCCCCCCCTGGATTTAGCTAAATTCATTGACCACCAATTACGTAAACCCCTAAAAAAGCAAACCCGCAACAAAATGAAAGCCGAATGTCCTCGTCCCCTGTTACCAAAGAATGCTTCCATCACACCTGAAGTTGACCCCAAAATTTTAAAATTTATTGGATCCCCAGGATATAAACTGAAAAAAGGAATAGATAGATCCTGGAAAATTTGCCAAGATAAACTTTTAGATTCAGTTGGTCCTCTCACTAAATTATTCGAATTGTCTGAACAAGGCGTAGCTGAAAATTGCCCTTTAGATCCCTATGTGGTCAGGGAATGGGTACAAAGACTCCTGTGTTTTATTGGGAACACGAATTGCGCAATGTCTGGAGAAAGAAGACGTAACATCTTGAGAAAAATTGATCCGAAAATTTCTGATTTTTCCTCAAGTAATATTGCTTCAGATAACAAGGGTCTTTTGTTTGGAGACTCTTACTTAAAAGACTTAAACCAATACGTCAATACTTTCTCTAATTTAAACAAAGTGAAAACATCTGTCAAGAAAATTTTCTATCCTAACCAGGGTTTTTCCGACAGGGCCGGGAGAGGCAGAGGCCGCTTTCCCGGCCGCCAATCCTTCTTATCCAGGTCTCATTACTATCCCCAACAATCACAATTCCAACACCAGTTTCAATCTCAATTCCAAAGAGGTTATTCTGAACCATCTACTTCCTCCTTTTTTCCGACAAGAGGTCGCCCCTGGACCCAGAGAGGTTTCAGGACCAGAGCCAGAGCTAGACAAGCTCCAGGTAAGTTCTTCATCTCTTCCCTATGTCCTTTCTTTCCCAGAAAAAATTGGAGGCAGACTCGCCCTGTTTACTCAAAATTGGGCCTCAATTACTTCAGACCCTTGGGTTTTACAAACTGTGTCAGGTATTCTCATAGAATTTATATCTCCACCAATTCAAATCTGTCTCCCCCATCCAATTCAGTTTTCTCAAGAGGACTCTCTTTTGGTCAGGAGAGAAATTTCTTCTCTCTTCTCCAAAAAAGCAATTCTCCCAGTCTCCCATCCTCAAGATTATTACCTAAGCAACCTGTTTTTGGTAAAAAAGAAAAACAATCAATACAGACCTGTCATAAACCTAAAAACGTTAAATACCTTTGTAGTTTACCATCATTTCAAAATGGAAGGTATTCACTTATTAAGAGAATGTCTAAGAGGAAACGATTGGTTGGTTCGATTGGATCTCACAGACGCCTATCTAACCGTACCAATCGCCCAAGAACATTGGAAATTCTTGACTTTCCGTTGGGAAGACCAACTTTGGAATTTCACTTGCCTTCCCTTCGGTCTGTCCTCTGCTCCTTGGATTTTCACCAAGCTACTGAAACCAGTGGTGGCCTGGTTGAGACTCCGAGGAATTCGTCTAATAATTTATTTGGACGATATATTGATTATGGACCAAGATTTTCACTCCCTTCAGAATCATCTATTTACCACAATTTCTTTATTAGAATCCTTAGGTTTTATTGTGAACAAACAGAAATCAGTTCTCTTACCCACAAAGTCTTTGATTTTCTTAGGCTTCAAAATCAATTCAATACTCTCTACTCTGAGTCTTCCTTCAGACAAGGTAAAGAATATCAAGAAAGAAATTACCAAAACTTTGTCCAAAGATTTAGTTCCCATCAGAACCATAGCCAGAATAGTAGGGTTACTATCATCCTCTATTCAGGCTATTTTTCCTGCCCCATTACATTACCGAGAACTTCAGAGATTAAAGATCCTTCATTTGAGGAAAGGTTTTTCTTATTCTCATTTGATTCCTTTGTCTCTAGAAGCCAAAGAAGAATTGTCTTGGTGGCTCTCTCATTTAGAAGCCTGGAATGGGAGAGCCATCTTTGGCAGAACTCCGGACTTCATTATAGAATCCGATGCCAGTCTTTCAGGCTGGGGTGCACGCTGCGGTCCTTCCATCACCGGTGGCAAATGGACATTGGAGGAGAAACGCTTTCATATCAATTGTTTGGAATTATTGGCTGGCTCGTTTGCAGTCAAAAGTTTTGCCAAATTTTCTTCTCCAGTTTCTATTCTCCTTCGCATGGACAATATTTCAGCAGTACGATATCTCAATCGTTTAGGAGGCACCAAATCAAGGAATTTGTCCAACATTACCAAGGAATTTATTCACCTTTGTTTAGACAGGAATATTTCTATCAAAGCGGAATATATTCCAGGTCAATCGAATACAGTTGCAGATTGGGGATCTCGTCATCTGACAGATTCGAGCGATTGGAAATTAGACAGGAAAATGTTTTTGTTCCTGCAATCTCTCAGAGGTCCCTTTTGTCTGGATCTCTTTGCATCCAGGACCAATTTCCAGATTTACCCATACTTCAGCTGGCGTCCAGATCCGGAAGCTGCGGCCATAGATGCTTTCCTGCAACCATGGCCCCCCAAGAAAGCTTATGCTTTCCCTCCTTTCTCAATGATTCCGAGGACAATTTCAACAGTCCGCAGGGATCTCCTATGCCTAACTATAGTGACTCCCCTTTGGCCAACCCAATCTTGGTATCCCTCCCTCTTGGAGATGTCCACCAATCTTCCAATTCTTCTTCCTCCACTTCCTCACCTACTAGTCAATCCGGAGGGCGAATTTCACAGCCTAATTCTCCAAGGCTCTCTTTTTCTGATAGCCTGGACAATTTCAGGGGACCCTGGTCTCTCCGAGGCCTTTCGGAGAGAGCTAGATCCCTCATTCAAGACTCTTGGGCTCCAGGTACCCGCAGATGTTATTTTGCCGCATGGTCAAAATGGTCTAGCTGGTGCTTGCAAAGGGATTTGGATCCCATTTCTTCGGATTTAACCGAAATCATTAATTATCTGTCACACCTCTTTGACTCAGGCCTTGCTTACAGGACAATTAATGTCCATAGATCTGCTATCTCTGCCAGACATAATCTAGTCAATAATTCTCCTGTCGGTAAACATCCTTTAGTTTGTAGAGTTCTTAAAGCCATTAGATTAAAACGTCCTCCTGTTCCCAAACACGAATTTTTCTGGGACGTAGACCTAATTTTCTCTCTTTTCAAATCCTGGCCAGATAATAGCTCATTGACTCTAAAACAACTTTCCGCTAAACTCGCTACCCTTCTATGCCTTATTTCTTTCAGAAGGGTATCTGATGTAAAAGCCTTAGATTGGAACTCTAAACGTTTCTCCCCTGAAGGAGTCACCTTTTTTCTTTCTCGCAGAACAAAAACCTTATCTACTTCCATCTTCTATCCTTATCTGTCTTCTGAACCCTCTTTGTGTGTGGTCGAATGCTTAAAGTCATATGAATCTAGAACTCTGATATTTAGGAAACCTATCCATAATCAACTGCTTATTTCTTTTGCTCCCCCCATGCTCCTATCACTTCTACCTCTATCGCTAGGTGGGTTAAATGGGTCATGAAAGAGGCTGGTATCAACATTTCTTTTACAGCTCACTCTGTCAGAGGTTCCGCGGCTTCAAAAGCCTTTTTGAAGGCGGCTCCTCTTCAACAAATTTTAAATGCTGCAGACTGGTCTTCAGATTCCATTTTCAAACAATTTTATTTCAGACCCATTCAACATGCCTCGCTTAATTTATTCTCCTAACTACTTTAAACTTGCATAAAAATAGGAGACTCTGGTCTTGTAATAAAATTCCGATTATCCTAGTATGTGAAGGTATAATCTAGATTTTATTAAAGACACAGAGACGAGTATTTTCCCTCCTCACATAGATAATGGTGTTTTTTCCCACCCTAACAACCGTCATTATGTGTTATTAATTTTTATATATTTTTTAACAGTATCCATGTGAACCCAATCCTTTCTCATCTTCGAGATTCTTCCCATCAATTCAGAAGTCTCAACCTTCATCCACTGAACCCTGGACATCTTCGTTACCTTCTATCAAATTCAACATCCCATGGAATTTCGTCCATCAGTTCTACAAGAAGTTGGCGTTTATTACCCTCTGTTGTTTCGGACTTTTTGGTTTTCTCATGATGTTTAATATTTTATTCTTTTTGAGCATCAATTAGAAAGAGGAAGTATGTTAATTAGGTGCTCTGTTTATAGTCTATGCTCTGTGCTGATTGGCTGTTTTTTCTCACTATAATAAGTCTATGTTATGTTCTTATTATATGTATGTTATTTATCTTATATATCTTGTTCTTTAAAAGGCTGCATTGAGTAGTAAAGAAAGAGTAATGCATAAAAATACTCGTCTCTGTGTCTTTAATAAAATCTAGATTATACCTTCACATACTAGGATAATCGGAATTTAGGTAGGTGTCAGAGACTGTCAGTGGCGGTGGCGGGCCTCAGCCTTTTATAGTGACTCCTGTCCTCCTGAGCCTGCTGGGGCCCTGGCCAATCTTTTATTTTAGGCGGCAGTGCGGCACTAAGTTGAAGTTAGATAACGTGAGTTGAAGTTGAACTTATACATTTATTACAACGAACTTGCAGCCTCGCTGCCAAAATAGTCAAGTGACTCAAGTCACTTCCCTTGACTATAGAGGCAGCGAGGCTGCAAGTTCGTTGTAATAAATGTATATCAAGTTGACAAGTTCAACTCAAGTTATCTAACTTCAACTTAGTGCCGCCTAAAAGAAAAGAAAAGATGGCCCAGGGCCCCAGCAGGCTCAGTCACACGACAAGGAAGTTGGTTTCTTATTCAAGCTGTTTCTTATTCGTGAAATTCTGTTTCTTATTCATGGAAGTTGGTTTCTTATTCAATTTTTTTTAAAATAAAAAAATAAGTTTTATTAAAATAATAATATGATTCATATAAATGTAGTTACACAGAAGTGGAATCTCTTTATATAACAGATATACAAACTTGAAAAAAGGGCATACGTTGGCACCACTACAAATATTACTATTTTGAATAAATAACATATATTTTCAAAGGGTTAATAACCATTGGGCCACTGATTTCACTATGAATATATACAGGGTAGATCCCCCTCCATGCCATGCAATTGTTTTTAGCCTGGCCCAATGGTGTTTTTGACACATAAATTGATGCCAACCCTGGCATAGGTGCTCTAAGTCTCATTTTTGAATAAGTAACATATATTTTCAAAGGGTTAATAACCATTGGGCCACTGATTTCACTATGAATATATACAGGGTAGATCCCCCTCCATGCCATGCAATTGTTTTTAGCCTGGCCCAATGGTGTTTTGGGCACAGAAATTGATGCCAAGCCTGGCATAGGTGACATAATTCTCAATTTAGAATAAGTAACAGATATTTTCAAAGGGTTAATAACCATTGGGCCACTGATTTCACTATGAATATCTACAGGGTAGATCCCCCTCCATGCCATGCTATTGTTTTTAGCCTGGCCCAATGGTTATTAACCCTTTGAAAATATCTGTTACTTATTCAAAAATGAGAATTATGTCACCTATGCCAGGGTTGGCATCAATTTCTGTGCCAAAACACCATTGTGCCAGGCTAAAAACAATTGCATGGCATGGAAGAGGATCTGCCCTGTATATATTCAAAGTGAAATCAGTGGCCCAATGGTTATTAACCCTATGAAAATATCTGTTACTTATTCAAAAATGAGAATTATGTCACCTATGCCAGTATTGGCATCAATTTATGTGCCAAAAACACCATTTGGCCCGGCTAAAAACAATTGCATGACATGGAGGGGGATTTACCCTGTATAAATTCATAGTGAAATCAGTGGCCCAATGGTTATTAACCCTTTGAAAATATCTGTTACTTATTCAAAAATGAGAATTATGTCACCTATGCCAGTGTTGGCATCAATTTTTGTGCCAAAAACACCATTGGGCCAGGCTAAAAACAATTGCATGACATGGAGGGGGATCTACCCTGTATAAATTCATAGTGAAATCAGTGGCCCAATGGTTATTAACCCTTTGAAAATATCTGTTACTTATTCAAAAATGAGAATTATGTCACCTATGCCAGAGTTGGCATCAATTTCTGTGGCAAAAACACCATTGGGCCAGGCTAAAAACAATTGCATGACATGGAGGGGGAATGGGATCTACCCTGTATAAAATCATAGTGAAATCAGTGGCCGAATGGTTATTAACCCTTTGAAAATATATGTTATTTATTCAAAATAGTAATATTTGTAGTGGTGCCAACGTATGCCCTTTTTTCAAGTTTGTATATCTAATTGTTATATAAAGAGATTCCACCTCTGTGTAACTACATTATATGAATCATATTATTATTTTAATAAAACCTATTTTTTTATTTTAAAGTAAATTTAAAGCAGTCTGACAAAAAAATTGAATAAAAAACCAACTTCCATGAATAAGAAACAGAATTTCCCGAATAAGAAACAGCTTGAATAAGAAACCAACTTCCTTGTCGTCTCAGTCACTATAAAAGCTGTAGCCTGTTTTTGGTTATTTACTACTACTAGTAATAATTATTATTAAATCAAGTCACCCATTTTATGTAACCTCTCACCTATTGAGTCAGCTCAAGAGGGATCTTGGGGCTGCTAAGAACCCCAATAATTACTGAAATACCCCCAATTATCAATGGTGTCCAACTGTCCATATCCAAAAATTTGCAAGTCAATTTTTTGTTCTACCTAGGGAAGGCAAGATGTAAATGAGGAGAGGTGTATTTAAATAATAGGCAATATGTAGTGGAAATTATTGATACTAGTTATTTATTTGTCCAGTTTTTTAAAGTCCATAGGTTTAATTAATGTAAAATATCTCATATGCATCACTGCATTACAAATATGGAGCAGAAGTAAATAAGTGGCAGTCAAGGGGGTCAAACTGCTGTTCATTTGTGGTGCAGAGTGCAGACTGCAGAGAGACAAAATGTTGATTTTTATGTTACTAGCAGCCATGGGGTAAAATGGCTGTCACTGCTCAATTGTGAAAAATATACCTGGTTAAATGAAGAGTGGGGGCTATTGGGAGGGAGCTTTGTGTGACTCTGAGTCTGACTTATAGTAAGTGACTGAGGCTGCCAATCTATTGAATCACATTCTTTTTTTAGGTAGGTGGCGGCTGGCGGCACTTGATGAAGTTAGTTAGTTGATATTATTTATAACACACACACTTGTGTTCTTGTAGATTGTGGGGTGTCCAAACTTCTGTCTCAAAGGGCCACAAAGTTTTCTCTTTTTTCTTTTTCTTCTTTTTGCTAAGATGGAGGTGAGATTTATTTCTAGATAGAAATAATACAACGTACAATAGATAGACATGTTACATTATTTTGTTTTGTATGTGTTGAACTTGCAACTAGATATTATGATAACTAATGTACTTGTGTTGTTGTAAAGGCAAAAACACACACAAATGTATACACACATATACATACACATGCAGATATACACTAAACACACACATGTATACACACATATGCATACACATGCAGATATACACTAAACACACACATGTATACAATTACACACATATACATACACATGCAGATATACACTAAACACACACATGTATACAATTACACACATATACATACACATGCAGATATACACTAAACACACAAATGTATACACACATATACATACACATGCAGATATACGCTAAACACACACACATGTATACAATTACACACATATACATACAAATGCAGATATACACTAAACACACACATGTATACACACATATACATACACATGCAGATATACACTACACACACACATGTATACACACATATACATACACATGCAGATATACACTAAACACACACATGTATACACACATATACATACACATGCAGATATACACTAAACACACACATGTATACACACATATACATACACATGCAGATATACACTAAACACACACATGTATACACACATATACATACACATGCAGATATACGCTAAACACACACATGTATACACACATATACATACACATGCAGATATACACTAAACACACACATGTATACAATTACACACATATACATACACATGCAGATATACACTAAACACACACACATGTATACAATTACACACATATACATACACATGCAGATATACGCTAAACACACACATGTATACACACATATACATACACATGCAGATATACGCTAAACACACACATGTATACACACATATACATACACATGCAGATATACACTAAACACACACATGTATACAATTACACACATATACATACACATGCAGATATACACTAAACACACACACATGTATACAATTACACACATATACATACACATGCAGATATACGCTAAACACACACATGTATACACACATATACATACACATGCAGATATATGCTAAACACACACATGTATACACACATATACATACACATGCAGATATACGCTAAACACACACACATGTATACAATTACACACATATACATACACATGCAGATATACGCTAAACACACACATGTATACACACATATACATACACATGCAGATATACACTAAACACACACATGTATACACACATATACATACACATGCAGATATACACTACACACACACACACATGTATACAATTACACACATATACATACACATGCAGATATACGCTAAACACACACACATGTATACAATTACACACATATACATACACATGCAGATATACACTAAACACACACATGTATACACACATATACATACACATGCAGATATACACTACACACACACACATGTATACAATTACACACATATACATACACATGCAGATATACACTAAACACACACATGTATACAATTACACACATATACATACACATGCAGATATACGCTAAACACACACATGTATACACACATATACATACACATGCAGATATACACTACACACACACATGTATACACACATATACATACACATGCAGATATACACTAAACACACACATGTATACAATTACACACATATACATACACATGCAGATATACACTAAACACACACATGTATACAATTACACACATATACATACACATGCAGATATACACTACACACACACATGTATACACACATATACATACACATGCAGATATACACTAAACACACACATGTATACAATTAAACACATATACATACACATGCAGATATACACTAAACACACACATGTATACAATTACACACATACAGGCCCATTTATCAAGCTCCGTACGGAGCTTGAAGGGCCGTGTTTCTGGCGAGTCTTCAGACTCGCCAGAAACACAAGTTATGAAGCAGCGGTCTATAGACCGCTGCTTCATAACCCTGTCCGCCTGCTCTGAGCAGGCGGACAGGAATCACCGGAAATCAACCCGATCGAATACGATCGGGTTGATTGACAGCTCCCTGCTGGCGGCCGATTGGCCGCGAGTCAGCAGGGGGCGGCGTTGCACCAGCAGCTCTTGTGAGCTGCTGGTGCAATGTTAAATGTGGAGAGCGTATTGCTCTCCGCATTTAGCGAGGTCTTGCGGACCTGATCCGCAGTGTCGGATCAGGTCCGCAAGCCCTTTGATAAATGGGCCCCATATACATACACAAGCAGATATACGCTAAACACACACACATGTATACACACATATACATACACATGCAGATATACACTACACACACACACATGTATTGTATACATATATTGATGATTAAAATTAAATTTAAAAAAAAATGCTCTGACTTATAGTGAGTAACTGAGGCTGCCAATCTATTCTATTAGCGCATTCTTTTTTTAGGTAGGTGGCTGGCGGCACTTGAGTGACTTATATATAATTATATTATACAATATATTTATTTAAAAAATTAAATACAAAAAAACTGCTCTTATAGTGACTGAGCCAATCTATTCTATTAGCGCATCTTTTTTAGCTAGGTGGCAGCACTTGATATTTTTCTTGGATAATTAAATCCAGCAGTGAGTGTCAGTGAAAATTGCTGAATGAATGACGAACAGTTATTATAATATATTTATTGAATACAAAACTGCTCTTATAGTGACTGTCTGAGCCTGAGCCTCGAAGTGTTGTTGACTTGATTTAGATTAGGATAGGAGTAGGACTACTATGAAGGAGTTGTGTACTTTTACTTTGCTGCGTCACAGAACAGAGAACAACAGGAGAATGATCATTGGATTTGGCAGTGGAAGCAGCATGTGTGAGAAATAGCAGGGAATATGAATAGGATTATGCAGCAGTAGGCACCAAAAGTATGTATTTTTCTTTTATTTAATCACTTTCATGCAAAAATACCAATTTTTACTTGAATTGACAATGTCAATTCAAGTAAACATTGTTATTTTTTCATGAAAGTGATTAAATAGAAGAAAAATACATACTTTTGGTGCCTACTGCCTAATCCTATTTATATTCCCTGCTATTTCTCACACATATTTGAAATTACATTGCAACAGTCACACCCAAAAAAATTAGATCCATAATCTCATAGAATCATGGGTATTGTGAATATAGATTTAATACTATTAACAATACATATATACTCTGTCTCTGGATGAGCATTTTGGTCTTAGAATCATGAGACAGGTAATTATTGGTTTAGGATTTAGAATTGCCACTGTGGTTAAAGGACCAGTGAATACAGTAGATTTGCATAATCAAGAAATGCATGATAATAAGATAATGCAATAGCATTTAGTCTGAACTTCAAATGAGTAGTAGATTTTTTTAAACTAAATTGCAAAGTTATGTCTGTTTCCAATCCCCCTGTATCATGTGACAGCCATCAGCCAATCACAAATGCATATACAGGTACGTATATGCTGTGAATTCTTGCACATGCTCAGTAGGACAGTCTACCAAAGAATTGTTATTGTTTTAAAAGATAGATAATCCCTTTATTACCCATTGCCCAGTTTTGCATAACCAACACAGTTATATTATACTACTGAGCATATTTAGATATGATTTTCAACAAAGGATATCTGGATTCTTCATTCTGTTGATATCCTTTGTTGAAAATCATACCTAAATATGCTCAGTAGTTACTGAGCATATTTAGATATGCTTTTCAACAAAGGATATCAAAAGAATAAAGAAAACCAGATATCCTTTGTTGAAAATCATATCTAAATATGCTCAGTAGATACTGAGCATATTTAGATATGATTTTCAACAAAGGATATCTGGTTTTCTTCATTCTGTTGATATCCTTTGTTGAAAATCATACCTAAATATGCTCAGTAGTTACTGAGCATATTTAGATATGCTTTTCAACAAAGGATATCAAAAGAATGAAGAAAACCAGATATCCTTTGTTGAAAATCATATCTAAATATGCTCAGTAGATACTGAGCATATTTAGATATGATTTTCAACAAAGGATATCAAAAGAATGAAGGCGTATCCGATTCCGAGCCACTGCCTCACCAGCCTCTGAAGTCACCGCACATCACTGGGTGTGTGCACTTTGCGCATGCACCTTGACATATTCTAAAACAGATTGGTCTTGACACTTTTGGATATTTTATATTATATTTATATTACAAATCAGTGGAAACTAGTCCCAGGAACAATGCTCACTAGTTTACTAGTACACTATAAATTTTGCAGTCATTATTTGCTAAACTTTAATACTATGCATTTCTTTTTTTTTTGGGTGTAATAAAATGAATGTCTTTCAATTTATTTAGTATTTAGCTTATTTGATTTGTTGCATTATACAATTATAAAATAGAAAAACAAAATCAAATGAACCCCTTAATGACCGAGGACGTGCCAGACACGTCCTACAAAATCCGGTTGTTAACGACCAAGGATGTGCCTGGCACATCCTCAGGGCTTTCAAGCATTGGCAGCGGTCATGATCGCTTCCAGATGCTTTCAGGGTATTGCAGCAATGCCTTGATATTGAAGCATCATGCAATACCCTCTGGTAAGCAACCGATACAGAGAGGGCCACTCTGTTGCCCTCTCTGCATCGGTCAGTGATGGTACCAACCGTTGATAATGTGGAAAGGATAGGAGGGAGGCAGGTGGGTGGCCCATTGCTGGAGAAGGCATCAGAGTTCTGTGTTAGGTCCTTTTGAGGTCCGGGAGAGGGTGGAACCCGCTACACAATGGCAAATTTTTAGTATGTTGAAAGGAGGGAGAGGGCAATAAGATTTGAGAAAGGGATGTGGGAGGGGGGTAGGGTATTGAGGGGGGGCAGCTACACTATGGAATTGTCATGTGACCTGCTTAATTCCTGGAATCAGTCAGCTGGGCAGCTGAGAAGCTCCAGCCTGCTTTTTTTGCACCTGGAGGTATTTTGGAACATGTAAGTGTGCTTTTTCCACATTACACCCATTCCTGAAACAAACTGTGCTGGGCTATGTTGGCTCTATCTCCCTTTATATAAATCTGAAATCCAAGGTGGGGACCCTATTCCGAATATCTGGCTGTTCAGTTCCAGTTAGCTGGGCAACTGTGAGGTTCCAGTCTGCCTGTTTGCATCTCTGGTGCTCCTCGTTTGTGAGTAGCCATTTTTGTCTCATCTGTATCCATATGGTGTTGATGGTACTAGGCCATTGGGCGCCTCTGTGTTTTCTCTTCTAAAAAAAATAAGCCTATTTTACTGCAAACTGGGTACTAGCAGGCAGCCTAAGATGGCCGCAATTTAATGGCAAGAAAAACTGTATGTAATATGTTTGGGTGCCGTAAATGAGTAGGAGGAAAATTACAGCTAAACACAAACACTGCAGAAATGTAAACATAGCCCTGGTCCCTAACGGTAAAAAAATTGAAACATGGTCTGGTAAATAAGGGGTTAAACACAACACAAAATAACTAACATAAGTTAACATATAAAGCCTAAAACTGCTAAAAGTACATGACCTAAGATATGCAAAATTTACATTTCTCTATTTGTGCTATTGGAAAAACTTTTAACAAACTATTCCAGTGTGTAAGTAGGAGGACTCTGCAGAAAAAGCGTTAACTCAGATTAGATTGTGATTAATGAGATACCTTATTCTTATTGTTGCTGTTAAAATGGTGTCGGGAGTGGAAATATGTACATAACATGTAAGTCATGATGCAGAGTTTAAGAACACTGGCACAGTGCTCCCCTTCCTTCCTCTAAGACTTCTTCCAGCTGCCTTTGCCAGTGGGTAAAATAAGGTTGACACCTTGAGCATGTTTTCCTGGACAATTATAAGTTATGCATGATGCAGGGTGCGGAGAGAAGAAAATGGAAAGTGTTTTTAAGCAGCACTTGTACACTAGGGTTGCCATGTTTTCCTGGACAGTTATGAGTTACACATGCTGCAGGGCATGCAGTGAGGAGTATAAATTGTGCCTCTGGATATTAATCTAGAGGCACAATTTATACTCCTCACCGCATGACCTGCAGCATGTGTAGCTCATAACTGTCCAGGAAAACATGGCTGAGGTGGCAACCCTAGTGTACAATGGTCTCATAGCCTCATACACACAGTACATCCCCTAAATTGTGCAGAAGATCAGACCATACTCCCTGTCTGGGACACAAAGCATGTGTCCTCATTCAAACCTTTCTGCCTTCCAGGAATTAGATTCCAGAACAGCAAAATGACAACACTGAGGTCCTGATATTCAAAAGCTCGCTGCTCAAGTGAGATGGTCTAAGACGTCTCATAAGTACGAAGAGGTCCCTAAAAAAATGTTAGAAACACAAATTTTAGTTTAAAATATGTTTATCTCACTATACATGGATCTTAATGTGAAGGAGAACCCCCATAGATTTTCCATGATTTCTCTACATGTCAGCAAGTTTAAGAATATCAGACCAGGAACACCTACACCCCCCACACCATCACCCCAGATAAAACAACATCTCAAATGTTCATGCTCCTGTACTCAATCTAAGTCTTTATGTTTTTGCATTTAAAGATAGAGGCCTCTATTTATCAAGCCGTCAACTTACCTGCATTCGACGGCACCAATATGCTCGCCTAAGTTCGCCTAACATCGCTGCCGCGGACCTGAATACACTCTCCAAAATTATCAAAAAAGCTGTCAAAAAGCTGTGCACCAAGTAGGGGCGATGAGCCAAGTGGGGCGATGAGCAGCGGACTGTTGTTAACTAACAGTCATCGATCTCGCTGCTCTTCGGCTTTTTCACAGCTTTCTTGCTACCCTGTCACTAAGCACCCACACTATACTATAAAGTTTTACCCCCTATACCGCCGCTCCCAGAGCCCCCGCAAATAAATAAAGTTATTAACCCCTAAATTGCCACTCACGGACCCCACCGCAACTCTAAAAATTTATTAACCCTAAACCGCCGCTCACGGACCTCGCTGCAACTCTAATAAATGTATTAACCCCTAAACCGCCACTCCCGGAGCCCACCGCCACCTACATTATACATATTAACCCCTAATCTGCCACCCCCTATACCACCGCCACCTACATAAAGTTATTAACCCCTATCCTGCCGCTCCTGGACCCCGCCGCAACTAAATACATTGTTTAAACCCTAATCCGCCGTTCCCGGAGCCCTACATTATATTTATTAACAACTAATCTGCCCCCCCTACACCGCCGCCACTATAATAAACATATTAACCCCTAAACCTAAGTCTAACCCTAAACCTAACACCCACTATATACTAAATACTTACCTATAAAATAAACCCTAAACTAGCTACAATAAAACTAATAATTACATTGTATTTAGCTTAGGGTTATTTTTATTTCACAGACAAGCTTGCATTTATTTTAACTAGGTACAATAGTTATTAAATAGTTATTAACTATTTAATAACTTCCTAGATAAAATAAATACAAAAGTACCTGTAAAATAAAAAGTTACAAGTTAAAATTACCCCTAATACTAAACTATAATTAAATTAATTCCCTAAATTAACTACAATTAATTACAATTAAATAAAATTAACTAAAGTACAAAAAAACAAACACTAAATTACATAAAATAATAAAATAATTACAAGAATTTTAAACTAATTACACCTAACCTAATCCCCCTAATAAAATAAAAAATAAAATAAAAAAGTCCCCCAAAATAATAAAAATCCCTTCCCTATACTAAATTACAAATAGCCCTTAAAAGGGCTTTTTGCGGGGCATTGCCCCAAAGTAATCAGCTCTTTTACCTGTAAATTTTTTTTACAATATTCCCCCCAACATTAAAACCCACCACCGACACACCCAACACTACTCTAAAACCCACCCAATCCCCCCTTAAAAAACCTAACACTAACCCCCTGAAGATCACCCTACCTTGAGACGTCTTCACCCAACCAGGCCAAAGTCCTCAACGAAGCCGGGTGAAGTGGTCCTCCAGACTGGCAGAAGTCTTCATCCAAGCTGGGCAGAAGAGGTCCTCCAGACGGGCAGAAGTATTCATCCAGATGGCATCTTCTATCTTCATCCATCCGGAGCGGAGCGGGTCCATCTTCAAGACATCCAACGCGGAGCATCCTTCCAAGCCGACGACTACCCGACTAATGAATATTCCTTTTTATGACGCCATCCAAGATGGCGTCCCTTGAATTCTGATTGTCTGGTAGAATTATATCAGCCAATCAGAATTAAGGTAGGAAAAATCCTATTGGCTGATGCAATCAGCCAATAGGATTGAAGTTCAATCCTATTGGCTGATCCAATCAGCCAATAGGATTTGTCCTACCTTAATTCCAATTGGCTGATAGAATTCTATCAGCCAATCAGAATTCAAGGGACGCCATCTTGGATGGCGTCATTTAAAGGAATATTAATTTGTTGGGTAGTCGTCGGCCTGGAAGGATGCTCCGCGTCGGATTTCTTGAAGATGGACCCGCTCCGTTCTGGATGGATGAAGATAGAAGATGCCGTCTGGATGAAGACTTCTGCCCATCTGGAGGACCTCTTCTTCCCGGCTTGGATGAAGACTTCTGCCCGTCTGGAGGACCACTTCGCCCGGCTTCGTTGAGGACTTTGGCCCGGTTGGGTGAAAACGTCTCAAAGTAGGGTGATCTTCAGGGGGTTAGTGTTAGGTTTTTTTAAGGGGGGATTGGGTGGGTTTTAGAGTAAGGTTGGATGTGTGGGTGGTGGGTTTTAATGTTGGGGGTATTGTAATTTTTTTACAGGTAAAAGAGCTGATTACTTTGGGGCAATGCAATTTTTATTATTTTAGGGGGGCTTTTTTTATTTTATTATGGGGATTAGATTAGGTGTAATAAGTTTAAAATTCTTGTAATTATTTTATTATTTTCTGTAATTTAGTTGTTTTTTTTTTGTACTTTTTTTGTACTTTAGTTAATTTTATTTAATTGTAATTAATTTATTTAAATTTAGGTAATTAATTTAATTATAGTGTAGTGTTAGGTGTAATTGTAACTTAGGTTACAGGTACTTTTGTATTTATTTTAACTAGGTAGCTATTAAATAGTTAATAACTATTTAGTAACTATTCTGCCTAGTTAAAATAAATACAAACTTGCCTGTAAAATAAAAATAAACCCTTAGCTAGATACAATGTAACTATTAGTTATATTGTAGCTATCTTATGGTTTATTTTATAGGTATTTAGTTTTAAATAGGAATAATTAAGTTAATTCTAGGAATATTTATTTAGATTTATTTCAAGTACCTGTAACTTAGGTTACAGGTACTTTTGTATTTATTTTAACTAGGTAGCTATTAAATAGTTAATAACTATTTAGTAACTATTCTGCCTAGTTAAAATAAATACAAACTTGCCTGTAAAATAAAAATAAACCCTTAGCTAGATACAATGTAACTATTAGTTATATTGTAGCTATCTTATGGTTTATTTTATAGGTATTTAGTTTTAAATAGGAATAATTAAGTTAATTCTAGGAATATTTATTTAGATTTATTTCAATTATATTTAAGTTAGTGGGTGTTAGGTTTATGGTTAGACTTAGGTTTAGGGGTTAATATGTTTATTATAGTGGCGGCGGTGTAGGGGGGGGCAGATTAGTGGCGGATTGAAAACCAGGTACACTGGGCCGGAAAAGTGGCGAGCGTACCTCCTAGTTATTTGATAACTAGCAAAAGTAGTCAGATTGTGCCGAACTTGCGTTCGGAACATCTGGAGTGACGTAAGCATCTATCTGTGTCAGACTGAGTCCGGCGGATTGTATGTTATGTCACTATATTCTACTTTTACCGGTCTGTAGGGTTTGATAACTAAGGCGAATCAGGCTTGCCACAAATACGCTGTGGGATTCCAGCGTATTTGCAGTTGACGGCTTGATAAATAGAGGCCATAGTATACATTTTTTAGAGAGGAAAATAGAAAAAGAAATTCCAGTACAAAACAAAGTTAAAACACTAACCAATCCCCAGATATCCAGACCGGGTGACCTACAGATGCATGATGACAAAGCCAAACCCTAGTCTTTGTACAAAGCCAAGATCTTGTACAGAGAATATCTGGGAATCCCCAAGGCCTAGTAGAATAAGTCTTTGTGCTGCGACCAGGTAATGGAATTATTACGAAAGTTTGCTGATAAGAGGCAAACCAACATAGCAGTGAGCAAAGCAAACAACACAAGTGCCTGTCTGATGACACCTTTCCGGACACTTTCTCCTTTGATCTTCAGTCCAGGTTAGAGGGATGATGAATGGGTAATGCAGGTACCTGCCTAGAGTCATTCAATATATCTATATGAATTGCTCTCAGAGATGTTGCAGCCATTTTTAAGTCATTTTTTTTTCTTGTTATTTTCTTTTGTCTGCAACAACAGCAAACTGAGGATTCAGCAGTGTATACAAAGACAGGAGCAGCAAGTTACATCACATTATAATCTGTGATTCTGATGGAGCAAGAGACAATGATCCATAGTTGGGATCTGGTGTAGGGGTTGAAGGGCCCTGACAGAGACACCAGACATCTGGAAAAACACTTAGATAAATATCGCTTGTGTGATCCGTTCTGTGTTTGTTGTGATTACCATGGATTTAAATCTGTTTAAAAGTGACCTATGGCTTATTATTTCCAGTCTTTTTGGTAGATCCCGTTTATAATAATGTGCTCTTATGCTCTTGTTCCTGGAAAGGTATCTTCAGAGAGATTCTAATTTGCTAGCTCTGTAAAGTCCTGTGAAGGTTATTTTCAATAATCTTTCAAAATAAATTAGTAAAATTAAGTAGTTAAATACCTTATATCCTTTTATCGATTTATATTTATATTCCTCCCCGTGTGTGGTCACGTCATTACTCACGTATTCTGCAGTTCACTGCTTAAATCAAATTTTGGTTAACGATGGGTTCAAAAGATGATAGGTGATGCAAGATTTGCAGGTATTTTAGGCCGGTATAAGATTCTATGGTGGAATGCTAAAGTGGGGTTATATTTCTCCTCTTGGTCCTCACATAGCCTCCGTTCAACCAGCTGCTTACACCTTATTGAATCAGATTATCTATGCGTTTCGACTTTTCAGCTTTTATCAAGATACCTGATATCATTGCTGTCCTTTTATTGTGAGTTCCAATATTCAGATCACTTATGTTTAGTTATGGTTTTAGATATGTCTAACAATAGTGTAGGTAAACTCATCCCTCCATTTTTACCTTACAACTCTAAATAAAGTGATTCAAAAATCTTGTAATGGAAATTAAAAATGAAAGAACATAAAAAACATAAACATGCATTTTTCTAGTGTAGATGTAGGAATACATATTAAAAAAATATATATAAAAAATATTATACGGGGGGCGGAGCCTAGCAGAGCTCCAAGATGGAGGCTTCTAGATAGAGCTCCGTGAGCTGGGTCAGGGCTGGAGGCCAAATCTCCCTTAAAAAGGATACTTTGGGGGTCACTTAAGGTCCCTAACTACTTGTAAGAACACTGAGCCTGAAGCGGCAATTCCAGTACCAGCTGGCGGTGGACCCGGAGAGGAGGCGGCGCTGGGGAAAACTCATCACACTCGGGGATCCGCCATCTTTTACCTCCGCTCTCCTCTCGGTATCAGCGCAACTACTCACAAGGTGATATCGGGCAGCAACGCATCCAGCAAACAGCTGACGGCACCGCAATCATACCCTCCTCGGACCTCTGATGTGATGCACAGCCCTCAGCGCCGCAGATGACCACTACACTGTGAGTACATGGCACACTTACCAAGCTCATCATTGTTCTTTATTGGGGATACAAACTCCCAACAAATCCGGCGGGGCAAGAGGCTCAAAGAGGCTGCAGGGCAGATCCCCCAGCAAGGCTCATAAATAACCAGACTAGAGGCCTCATAGATCAGCATGGGGAGATAGGCTTAGGGCCCCCTTTCACAACAAACCACCCATATAAACTGGACAGAGACTCTGGGACATTAATCCAACCATGTGGCAGACGCAATGAAGCCCCATAAACCTGAATAGGATAAACACACTTTAAAATAAAAGGGGCTCATTAAATCATACATTTTTTTGGCATTCTGGAATGTGAATTACATCTATAAGCAAAATGATGCTTTTGGGATGGTATGTAACTTAAGACCCTGGGAGGGAGATTGAAGACACTAAAGAGAGGCTGAGTTTTGGGCCTACTTTTTCTTTGCTTGCGGAGCCCCTGCTTCTTTTTCTCCATTTCTCAAACTCTCATCTATCCACAAGGCAAGACTGCCATCTTGTGGCCAAAAGCAATTCTGTGGCCTGATAATTTTCACAACCCTCCAACTGAGAAATTTAGTAGAAAAGGGACTTGGAAATAAAGTATCCCAGTTAGCAGGATATTAGAAATTGCAGTTCCCTAACTCCTGCTGGTACATGGCAGCTGGAATGGCTTCTAAGAGGCTGAGCAAGCTGGAGAAGACCAATAAGAATATGCCTGTCACCTCCTTCTTTAAGCCATCCCAGGGAGACAACTCTCAGGAACTGACCAGAGACATGGCGGAAGACAGAGAACCCACCTTAACAGCATCTGACCGTATAGGGGATGATACCCCTCTAACTAGAGCAGATCTTCGCCTGCTTGTTTCCAAGCAAGACATCACAAATAGTTTTGATAAATTGTGGGCCAAAATAGACACTATGCACACAGCTATGAACGACAGCCTCAGTGATATTAAAAAAGATATTTCCGAGCTGGGCACCAGGGTGGAAACTCTTGAAAGCAACGGAGATAATCTAGTAGAGGATGTAGAGATGGCGGTCCAACAAGTTTCACATCAGCAACAAGTGGTTGAAGATTTACTAGACAAGATTGAGGATATGGAAAATAGAAACAGGAGAAGTAACATCCAACTGAAAGGCATTCCAGAATCAATCAAGAATGAGGACCTCCCCTCCTATCTTAATCAGCTGTTTTGTGCAATCACAGGGACAGACCCCTCCACAGAGATAGAAATAGAAAGGGCTCATAGAGCCTTAAAGCCCAAACCAAAACCTGATCTCCCTCCTAGAGACGTCATTGTGGCATTTTTAAGGTATCCAGAGAAGGACAAGATTCTCAGAGAAGCTGCCAAACAGCCAACTTTCAAATTCAGAGGCAATGTTATCCATTTCTACCAGGATTTGAGCACCAGAACACTACAAAGAAGAAGTTCTCTGCGACCTTTGACTACTCTTCTCAGGAAGAATCAAATCCCATATAGGTGGGGCTTTCCATTCGCCCTTCACATCGCCAAAGACAATAAAATCCTCACAGTCAGAGATGCCATAGGGATCCCAGATATTTGTGAGGCCATTGGCCTGGAAACCCCATCCATTTCAGAATCCTCACTGGCAGTAGAAATGCCCAAACCACATAGAGTGCCTCTGAAATCCCAAAAATCACAATGGACAAAAACACCTCTAAAGAGACAGAAAAACAGATGATGGACTTTATCTGACATGTCTGGATAATATCCTTTTGTCCCCACACATTTTTACGGCCTGTAGAGGACAGAGGGAAGGCGCAGGACATTGACACAGAAATATGATTCCTAAGGCCGTGTAAATGTGTCTTTGGGGTTTTCTGTATCCTGTCACCATGAGTTTGGCTCAGTTTTGTTGCAGTTGTTACCTCACCCTTGTTCAGCGAGATATTTTGGAGTGTCATTCATCTGCTAGAAGCCTTGGAGATGCTGTACATTTACCCTAAATCATTAATGTTCTTAAGTTATTTATACCCCTCTTCAGGAGATGTTATTAAGAGTGTTAGACGTGCACCCACAAAAAACCACGTGGGTTAAGAACACCTCAAAAGAGACAGAGAAATAGATGGAGATCTACATCTGAGACGTTCTGGTGGTATTTTTTCTTTTTCTGTTTCTTATTGTAGGTTACGACAAACAGATGGCAGTAATAATACAGTGCCACAGAAATATGACTTCCAATGCCATCATACTATATGTTTTCAGTCTACGTTAGCCTGTAATTAGAAGTTTAACCTGCCCTGTAGGCAGATATTACTTCATACATGTTTAGCGAGTTAGTTTTGAATGTAACTATTCAGTTGCCAGAGGTTTTAAAGAAGTTACATATTTATTTTAAATTACTAAGGCCTTTAAGCAACTTATAATCCCCCCCAAGTAAGGTTACATGGAGCAATAGTTGGTTCCTCCTGAGTCCCTGACCCCCCCTAGAACTAAAATATGTTTTTTCAGGACGATAATGTTATAGATCTGTTTTTTATCGCAGGTTCACTTTTATGGTTCATTTGCATTGCGCTTTTTGAATTTAACCTGATCTTCTCTCTATTTCAGAACTTTATTTTCCTTACCTTTCTTCCTCTCCCGCCATCCCTTCCCCTACAAGGACTACAGGACTTTTCACTGCAGGAGCGAAGGTCAGAATCCACAATCAGGATTTATAGATTCACAGAGCGGGGTAAGATTTTTGTCTTGCACCTAGGGTTTAGAGGTTCACAGGCCATTGAGAGACAGGATATAACCACCAACCACGCACATGGCCACTCCTAATATTACACTGGTCTCTCACAATGTGAGAGGCCTTAACTCAGATGTCAAAAGGAGAAAGGCGCTAGCCCAGTATAAACATATAGGAGCTAATGTAATATTCCTGCAGGAGACTCACTTTATGTCCAACCATGTTCCAAAATACTGGGAGAGGCAGTTCCCCTTACATTTCCATTCTACCACAGACAGGAAAAAACGAGGGGTGTCTATCCTAATACATTCCTCTTTAAATTTTAATCCCACTAACACTATTATAGACAAGGAGGGTAGATACATAATTGTAAAAGGCATACTAAATGAGGTGGAAATAGCTTTGTGTAATGTCTATGCCCCAAACGAGCAACAAGAACAATTTTTTACGGGTTTGTCTTTCCTTCTTTCCAGCTGGAATGCAATTAGAATAGTTCTGGCTGGTGACTTTAATGTATCCCTGTATAAACAAGATTATCACTCACAACCCCAGCAGCCACACAGACAGCACAGAAATGTAGGTAAAGCTAAATTCATTTTAAACACTCTGGAGGGACATAACCTAATAGACTCCTGGACGGCCCTATATGGTGACACCTCAGACCACACTTTTTACTCCTCAGCGCATTGCAAATACTTTAGGTTGGATTATATTTTTTTGAGCCAAGTGCTTTTAACAAATCTCATGTCCTCCTCTGTTTCTCCATGTGTGTGGTCAGATCACGCTATGGTGTCAATAAAGATGGAAGGACTTCTGCCACCCAGCTCTATGAAGAGCTGGACTTACGACCCCACAACTATGAAAGACCAGATACAGAAAGAGACCATAACTAGGCACATGACAGAATATTGGTATATTAATATTAATACCGTTGACAACCCCATTCAGGTGTGGGCAGCGCATAAAACAGTCATAAGGGGACTCTTAATTCAGATCAAATCACAATACAAACGTAGAGCAAAAACATTAATGACTACACTCCAGTCAGAAATAGCAGCCCTTGAGAGGCGACATAAATTGACTGGTTCTAATGCCACTTATAAAATTCTACAAGACAAGAGGCTAGCCTTAGACAAAATACTTACTGATCAATCGATTAGAGCAGGGTTAAGACTGCAATCTAAATATTTTATCTACGCGAACAAGCCGGACAGGTTCTTAGCTAACAAAATCAGAAATAAAACCAAAGATATAACCATTCCCTCACTCCGTAAACTGGATGGGGAATTGACCTCAAATCCAATAGAAATAGTTAATACCTTTGCAGCATACTATGGGTCTTTATACGATGGGCAAAAAGTCAATAAAACACCACAAACTCAACATTTATTAGACAAATTTTTGGAGGAAGCAAACTTACCTTCGATTGACCAACATGATAAAGACATCTTGAATGCTAATATCACGAGTCAGGAGGTGCTTACAGTCTTACGGGACTTGAAACCAGGGAAGGCTGCCGGTCCAGACGGCTTCCCAGGTGATTATTATAAATTATTCAAAACATCTCTTATACCTCACCTAGTCAAATTCTGTAACGACATTTTACAAGGTCACAATGTCCCCCCTGATCTTTTGACTGCCAAGATTATAGTGATTCCCAAACCAGGCAAAGATAAAACTTCTTACCATGACTACAGACCAATTTCCCTTATAAACCAAGACCTAAAAATTTTCACGAAAATCCTAGCTAACCGCCTCAAACACATTTTGCCCAAGTTAATTCATCCCGACCAGGTGGGTTTCATTAAAAATAGAGAGGCCCCGGACAACATTAGGCGGATGATAGCCCTACTCGATTTTGCACAATATACAAAAACGCCTTCTCTGTTGCTCTCTTTGGACGCAGAGAAGGCGTTTGACAGGGTGGATTGGGATTTTATGCTGGCAGTCCTGGAGAGAGTGGGTATTGGGGGCCCATATTTGGTAGCAATTAAAAATATATATTCCAACCCTACAGCACGAGTCAGGGCTATGGGTCATCAGTCCGATAAATTCGATGTCCTTAATGGGACCCGACAGGGGTGCCCTTTGTCCCCCTTGTTGTTTGCGCTTTGCATAGAACCCCTGGCCCAACATATTAGAAATTCTCCAGACATTTCGGGTATAAACATCAAATGAAGGGAATACAAGCTCACTCTATTTGCGGACGACATTCTCCTGTCTCTGACCAGACCCTTGATTTCCCTCCCAAATCTCTATAAAACTATTGACTCCTTTTCCATAATTTCTGGTTATAAGGTAAATTTAGAAAAATGTGAAGCTATGCCTATAGCCCTTCCTGATCATACTAAAAAGTTAATTGAACTAAACTTTGAATTCAAATGGGTTAAACACCACCTTCGCTATCTAGGGATCAATCTAACCAAAAGCTCATCAGAATTATATCAGGCAAACTTCCCCCCATTATATAAATCTATTAAACAGGACCTTAGACACTGGAGCAAACTGAGATTCTCCTGGTATGGTAGATTGTCTGCAGTTAAGATGTCAGTGCTCCCACGGATTCTATACCTGTTTCGCACCTTACCTATAAGTGTCCCAACACAAGATCTGGAAGATCTTCAAAAACACACCAATAGCTACATAGGAGGTAATAAAAAGCCCGAATCTCATCTAAGTTACTCAATAGACACAGAAGGCTGGGAGGAATCGGGGCACCCAATTTTAAACATTATTATCAGGCAGCCAGGCTTGCACAAACAGCCCTCCTCAGTGAATTAGAAGAGGATATTCTTTGGACAAACGTAGAGTTAGATATTATAGATTTAGAACCACGATCATTGGTCCTGTGGGACCCAAAACGCTGTACTGGCAAAAATCACACTAGTTTCCCTATCTCAGACTTCATGATCAAGCAATGGTCCAAACTTACTTCAACTCTCCAGCTACTTCCACATAGTTCTGTCAAAACACCATTAGGTTGTATAATTAATAAAGAACATATTCCAACTATTAAAAAATGGGAAAACAGGGGATTGTACAGGATAGCAGATATATTGGAGAGGGGTAAAATTTTCACTTATACACAACTACAAGAAAAACTCCACCCCACTAAACTTCATTGGTTCTTATACTTGCAAATCTCTTCTACGATACACCATCTTACATCAATAAGCCCGTGTAAATCTCTTACTACCCTAGAATCTATATGTAGTTCGCGATCGAGACCCAAACAGACAATATCACGATTATATCAAGCAATTCAGTGCGCCTCAGGGAATATTAAAACCCCTTTACAAGTTAAATGGGAAACAGACCTTGGCAAGGTTTTTGACTTACAAACCTGGTATGGGATTCTATATAATGCAGGTAGGGGGTTGCTTAGCGCTGACATGCGAGAAAACAATATCAAAACTGACTTTCGCTGGTATCTTACCCCATTGATTACCTCACATGCAGTTAGACACGGAACCAAACTCTGTTATAGAGGCTGTGAGGAGGAGGGCTCCTACAAACACATGTGGTGGGATTGTCCACACTCACGTAGAACATGGAATAGACTATCACGCTTTTTAAGCTCCATTCTGGACAGCCCCATTAAACTCTCAATGGAACATGCACTACTACATATTAGACTTAAAGAGTTCAATAAATATATAAACCAATTTATTAAGATAACCTGCACAGCAACCAGGGTGTGTATTGCACGCCACTGGAAGGAGAGTGCTCCATCTTGGGGTGAAGTTATATTAAAGATTAGACACTATTACAGTATGTCAGCGCAGGCAGCTGCAATACAAGATACACAAGAAACCTTCCAGAAAGTCTGGTTCTACTGGATTATATATGACACATCCAAAACCAGAATAGAGGGTTTGTGAAAGGCTTTTTTTACATCTAGGTTCATACCTCAAGGATCTAAAGGTATCTCAGATCTGAATAGACATTAAGTCAGACACTACGAGGTAATGGTGGAAGTCCTGTATAAGTCCTTCCCCGCTTCCCCCCCCCACTCCCTTCCCTTCTGCTCCTAACTTTTCTTCTTCTCTCTCTCTATCATGTACTTTGTACACAATAAGAAGTTGAGATAATTCAGACTTCTATAGCAAATTGCAGAGTAACCTAATATGTTTTTACCATTCGCTTCAGGTTACTACCAGTTGTTAGGTTCTAAACAGGACTGTGTATGCATTGACAGCGGTTGGTACGCAACAAAGTCAAGTTCTCTTTTTTTCATTCTGGATGAAACGTAATGTGTTATAACTGTTGTTACACTGTACATTTTTCTTGAATTTTTGTTGTTTACTGTGTTTCGATGATACAAACAAAACTACAATAAAAATCTATATTAACTAAAAAATAGTATACAGTATTTATATATATATATATATATATATATATATATATATATAAATATATATATATATATATATATATATATAAAATACATATATATAAAAAAAATCTGTTAAAATACAATTTGTGTGTATCTTAATAAACATAAAATAAATAGATATAAAAAAATAGTTTATATAAAAAATGTATATAAATAAAAAAGAGAGAGAGGGATATATACATAAGATAATTCATATATTTGTATAAGGGTATAAAGGTGGAATATTATAAAAATTTTATATTATAAAAATTGAATATTATAAAAAATCTTTCTAAGGATATTTGAAACATATGGAAAAGATTATGTGCTAAATGTTAGAAAAAAAAAATGTAGGTTGATTTTTTATAGTATAAAATTAAGGTCAATTTCACTATTAAAACCTTTGGGGTGGAGGGTTCCAAATTTAGATATAAATTCTGCTTTCTGGTGTAATCATTTTTTCTTCATATTTCCTCCCCTTCTGTCACCATTTAGTTTTCGTATACCCCAGAAGACCAGGCTTGCACACCTGGATAAGCTATTTCCTGGCCCTTACTGTCTCTGCTGCATAATTTTGAGGGATATAAATTTTCCTACCTTGAAATTGAATGTTAGCATTTTGCTTATATGTATTAAATATCACAGATTTTGCTTTAAAGCTCACAAACTCTACAATCACTGGCCTAGGAAGATCTGTCAAATGATTTTTACTTCTTATCAAGTTAATTATATAGACTCTTTCAGTGATGAATGGACCCTTATCTTTTGTGAGGCCAGATTTTCAAGATTCTCTAGTCTCATCATTAAATATGTATTCTGCTTCCCTAATTCCAACATCCTTTCAGTTAGATTTACTTGAGTGTCTTCTATATCTGAAATTATTTTACTTTGATTCCTCTAATCTTGCTTAAAATCTTTTGATTTAATGTGAGAGAAGCTTAATATCTTTTTGAACCTCTGTCTGAATCCCCTCAATCTTAGGAATTAACATTTCTTTTATCTCTGTCCGCTAAACAATCAGTGTCTATATAATGTTTTCCTATTGGTTTATCAAGTGAAGTTCTTGCATGTTTTCTACCTTGCTTACTTTTATGAGGCATTGTAGTATACAGAGGAAACTTTTCTATAGATCTCCAACAGAACAATAGTGCTAACCCAAACAATACAATGTTGTGATATACAAAAATCAATAGTGTTCAAAATTTGAGAGAAAAAAAAGAAAGAAAAACCCTTGTGATCTTACCATGGGTTACCTCATAAACCTTTAAACCTAACAGTTAATATAAAAAACTAATAACAAAAAACAAAACAAAGGGATTAGCATAGTAGATCCCTCATTAACCTCTTAGGCCTTAAAGCAGTCACACAATTAAGGGTACTAATGTTTTCTTAGAAACCCTGTATTAGCAAAAAATCCTTAATTGACTAGGTAAATATTTTTAATTAATTGAGATGAGTAATCCTCTTTCAAAGGAAGAATTCCACATTTAGACCAATGATCTTCCTCCAACATCCAACACTGATTTGAACAGCCAATAGGATTTAAGCAGCTCTCATCCTATTGGCTGATTTGAAAATTTCAGCAAATAGGAATGCAAGGTACCCCAATATAAAAGCGGTACCTTGCATTCAATCTTCTGTGTGCGGCAGAGATTGTATGAAGAGGAGGTTCCATGTTGGACAACAGCCTTGCCATAGCTCCGTGCCACCGGGATGAAGAATGAAGTCCCGCCCTGGATGAAGATGTTTCCGCCTGGATGAAAACTTGTTGCCGCCTGGATGAAGATGGATGTCCAGACTTCAGGAATGGTGAGTACATTTTTTTGGGTTAGTGTTTGTTTGTTTGCCTCTTTTTATTTTTTAATGGACACTAAAGAGCGGAATGCCCTTCTAAGGGCAATGCCCCTTTAGGGGCAATGGGTAATTTAGGTTTTTTAGAGTTAGTTTTTTTTATTTTGGGGGGTTGGGTGGGTGGGGGTTGCTGTTTTTAATGTAAAAGAGCTGATTGCTTCAGGGCAATGCCCTACAAAAGAGCTATTGGTAGTTTGTTAGATAAGGGATTTTTTATTTTGGGGTGGCTTTATAGGGGTATTAGATTAGGTTTAATTTTTAGTATTTTGATAATTTAGTTTATTATTTTTTGTAATCTTAGACTTTTTTTCGTAGTGTTAGGATTTTTAATTTTTTAATTTAGGGTTTTTATTTTTAGTTTATTTTAGTTTTTTAAAATAGTAATGTTAGGTTTATTTATAGTTTAAGCTTAGGTTTTTTTTATTTCACAGGTAAGTTTTTATTTATTTTAAGGTAGTTATATTGTAACTTTAATTTAAAGTTAGGGGGTGTTAGGTCTAGGGGTAAATAGTTTAATTTAGTGTGTTGCAATGTGGGGGTTCGGTGGTTTAGGGGTTAATAGATTTAGTTTAGTATTAGCAATGTGGTGGGCCGGCGGTTATGGGGTTCATAGGTTTAGTTTAGTAATAGCAATGTGGGGGGCGGTAGTTTAGGGGTTAATATGTTATTTTTAGTATTAGAGATGTGGTGGGTCTCAGATTAGGGTTTAATAGGTTTATTTAGTGTTGGCGATGCAGGGTACAGCAGATAAGGGATTATTAGGTTTATTTAGTGTTAGCGATGGGGGGTTAACGGATTAGGGGTTAATACTTTAATTTAGTTGTTAATTTAGGGGTTAATAGGTATATCATAGTATTTGCGATGCAGGGGGTGGCGGTTTAGGGGTTAATATGTAGTTTATGAGTGTTAGTGTACTTTGTAACATTTTTGTTATGAGTTTTGTGAAACATTTTTGTTTTGCTAAATCCATATCTACTGGTCTTTTACAGCGGAATGGATTGTGGGTATAAGCTATAACGCTAGCGGAATAGCCTGACCGCACAACCTGTAATATGGGTGACCTGAAAATTCCACACTCAAAAGCCATTTTTGAAGTGTGGAATGGAAAGTTGCGGTTAAGGCTAAAACGCTAGCTTAATATTCCGCTCGCAAAGGCCAATTTTTCAGCGGTATAGCCGTACCGCACAACTTGTAATCTAGCTGAGTGTAAGAACTGTTTAAAGCCAAATACTGCAAATAGTAACACAGTTGTGGTCACTTTCTTATGTAAGATATATTAATATATCCACACTTTTGATCTTTATATTAGAGCAAAACCTCAAAAGATTAAAAATAGTGTTTTATTAATGATAAATCAAGCTATAAATAGTAAACAAAGCAACTTCACAGTAAAATGCATATCATAACAAGTCCTACATGCATACACAGTATACCCAGAATTCCCCATTTCCAATGAATAATCAATTCAATATTTTGATATTAATACTAATTTTGTAACCTCAAAATTCTGTTATAGGATTAATCACCACATCACGGCACAAGTTAATCTATTTTCAAAAATATTTTTAATTCATTTATATGTAATAATAATAATTTTTAAAATATGTTTTTTTCTATAGAAAAAAAAAATAACACAGAATCACACGTAGTACACACACTTTGCATACAGCAACAAAGAAAAACAAATGAAATGGTTGAATCAGCACATGATTTTGAGAGTACAAGTACTATTATAGACACTAGTTCAGTTAACTAATGAAACTATTTTTTTATTTTATTTATTTCACTAATGATACTGAATAATGTCAAAAAATATTAACTTGTAAGTTATTTTTACTAAGAAACACCACTGTTCAAATGCACCTATAATATAAGTCTAAGACCTCTAAGAGGTTCTAAATATAGGGCTCTATGTATTAAGGAGCGTAAGCTACTTTAGGAGCCCTTGTATGGCAGGTTCGCACATACACTCTCCGCCACCTCTGACATGGCAGAGAGGAATCAGACAATCCCTCTTGCATGAGAGAAGGAGGCGAAAACACAAAAAGGGAGACAGAGGTGCTACATGTGTAGAACAATCATACACCAAGGAATCAAGTGATGGAAAGATACAGGGTACTCACAAGTGGAATGGCACTCTCTTGTGCCAGTAGAGGCAGGCTGGTATTAAACAGCAAACCAGCTGGCTGATTCAAGGCAATTCTTCTCACGACCAAATGCCATCCAAAGAGCTGCAGGGTCACTGGAATTGGAGCAAGCTGTGGAAGAGTGTGGAAGGAAGGGCGGTCTGGCCCCTTGGTAGCTGAAAAGGAGTCTCTAACACACATATATAAAAATACCAAAGATATAAAACAAATGCTCCAGCTGGGTGTATATGAAATCTCCACAGTGAGATAAACAAATATAAATGCAACGTGTTTCTCTGGGAAAACCCTGTTTCCTCAGGCTTGTATACTAGAGTCTCACATATGCCCTTTTAAATAGGGCTCAGCTACCAAACAATGTATATGCCCCTCCCCTTCCCATGTATAAATTGAACCAATGAGAACCCATCCTCTCAAACACACCCCATTGTCAGTTATAATGCTCTACATAAATAATTATATATATGTAAACTAAATAATCAGAAATGATGAGAACATATATGACTATACAAAGGGCAAATGATAAAAATATATATTACTCAGCAGGCGATAATATGTATAAAATCATAGTCCTATGCAATACCACTGATACTGCTAAGTAAGGCCTAGATTTGGAGTTTGGCGGTAGCCGAGAAAACCAGCGTTAGAGGCTCCTAACACTCAAAAATCACCCAACGCACAAATCTCTACCGACAGCTCAGACCCAGTAGTTAACATCTACCGACAAAATAAACATCCACGAATCACAAAACAAATATTACACAAACTACACTTACACTCATACAAACACTACACTATATTTATTTTTCACATTTAATAATTTTTCATTCAAATAGAAAGGATCAAAGTTGCGAGAAAGTTGTTAGAAAAAAAACAACACAAATCCATTTTGCCATTGACTTACATTGACACACGGGAAAAGACCCTCATATAGCTACATCTAACTAATAAGATTATCACAAACATACACTCATCGATGCATACAAAAAATATACACCACATTACATACACAAACAAGTTATTTATTACAAAATGAACATGATTTAGATACTTTTTCTCACAAGCTCATGACGTCACTCACTTTATGAGGAAAACCAGTCTTTGAAAAAAAAAACACCAAAATTTGGAGCTTCCATTGACTTCTATGGGGAAGACGTGCTCGTGCACGCGACAGACAGATTTCCATAACGCACGCAAATAGCGTAGACAAAAAAACTCCAAATACCAGCGCTAGAAATCTGAAAAAAAAACATGCTTAAATGACTATTTCACTATGGTGGACTTATGGATTTTACTTATTGAATATTCACAACAGCATTAAATTGTTTCATACTTTTATATTACATCAACTACAAATCAACACCACTAGTAACAAACTTTTTTTTAAAAAAACACACATTTAAACGGAAACAAAAATAATTACAACATTTCAGGATTCACAAAAAGTACACAATGGGAAACACCTCTCATTTACCTTTATTATTGCATTTCATTTATTCAACTCATATGCTTGCAGCAACTGCATATCTACATAGGCTTAACACATGATCAGTCATGGATGCACATGCAATCACTTATATATACAATACTACAGATTACAGCCGGAAGTTATTCAGTATCAGTGCCATTTTAATGGGACGCATACAATATTGACAGCTCGGCAATCACTTATATATACAATGCTACAGATGGCAGATGTTACTTTATCGTTTACAAACAATATTTCAGCAACATTGATCGATCACATTATATGCACATTATACACAACTATGCACTTTCATTCATGTTAGCCTGGACGTGTGCTTTTTACTGTAAGATCGTGTTTAAGAAATATGGATTACGCATATGATCAAACATTACAAACATGCACTGTATGTGTGATATTTGACACTTTCACATTGAGATTCATTGGGGGAAAACAACATTTCAGCAAACAACAAAAAAACGCCCACTGTGAAAGCATTCGCGCCACTCACATACAAACAAGTGAATACAATCAGCAATCATTACAAACTCACTACCATTGGACTAATTGTACTATAAATCCCCCAAACAACATGGCCAAAGCATCACTTGTGATCCACATCAGATCAAGTGCATACCTTGTTACGCTGTTTTGAAAGATGGATGACGATGACATGGTAGACGCTGCTGGTGCTGCTATTGGCGAACTAGCTGTTGATCGAATCAGGCAGCCTCGGCGGCTCAGACTGAGACGAAGGGGTCGTCTGGTTCGAGGTCCTCGTGTCTACAGGGTGAGACCCACCTTGGAAAACATGAGCGACTTTGAGGTTTATGATAAGTATCGGCTCAATCGCGAACAGCTCATTGGCCTTTACGATCTTCTTAAACCTCATTTGGAGCCACGTATAAGAATAAGGACTGCTGTTCCCGGCATGAGTAAGATGCTAAGTTGTCTATACGTCCTGGCCTCCGGGAGTTTTCAATCCGGAGAAATGTACATGCATGGCCTGGCTCAAGGTACATTCTCTGTGGTGTTTGATAAATTTCTGGACGCCATGGTACGGATCAGTAAGCAATACATAGGATTCCCACAAAATGATGGTGATTGGAGGCGCCTGAAGCGGGAATTCTTTGATATTGCTCAATTGCCCAATGTCTTGGGAGCCATAGATTGTACCCACATTGCGCTGCGTGCTCCAATTGATGACTTGCCCTTCAGAAATCGCAAACATTTTCATAGCCTCAACGTGCAGTATGTTTGTGACGCACAGATGAGGATTATGCATGTGTGTGCGAATTTTGGAGGAGCTAGTCATGATGCCCGCATCCTCTTTCAGTCGTCCCTGTGGAGACCGTTTGAGGAAAGACAAATGCCCCCTGGTTATCTTGTTGGTGAGTATTTGTGCACAACATGGTTAATTAGTTTGACAATTGCCACTGTAGTTTTAAAATGTTAGCGTAATGTTCAGCTATAGGATGCAATTTAACCATTTATTTTTATTTCCGCAAATGTCTAGTTTTAGTTCAATGCAGATATGTAGCATGTCTTACCTTAAATGCTCAGATAGAGAATGCAATGTAACCATTTAGTTTGCATTTTACACAAAGTCTGGTTTAGGAGAAATACGCATATGTAGCATGTCAAAGCTGAAATGGGAAGATAGAGAATTATATTGAACTAGATTATTTTAAAAAAAAAGTTAGTGGATTATCGTGTACAAAAACTTTTATTGGACTCAAAATACTATTTTGAGGATTCAGTTTGAATTATGTTCTGTTCATAATTTATAGGTGATTCTGGGTACATGAGCCGGCCTTGGCTTATTACCCCCTTGCGTAGCCCGACTGATGTGTCTGAGGAGCGCTACAATAGGGCTCATAAGAGAACCAGGGCGGTGGTTGAAAGAATGTTCGGGCTCCTGAAGATGAGGTTCAGGTGCCTTGACCGGTCGGGAGGAGCCCTCCAGTACAACCCAAAGAAGGTGGCTAAGATCGTTATAGCCTGTAGTGTCCTGCATAATATTGCACAGCGGGCTGGGATGCTGCAGGGCATCCAGGCACACCGAAACCTCCTCAGAGATGAGGAGGATGATCCTGTTCTAGAGGGGCCATTCTGGGACGAGGGGCTCAATGTCAGAGCAGACATCATCAACCGCCACTTTAGACGGTAAATAATAGAAGTTAGACTGGAGTATTGTCAATAGATGTGAACTCTAGGGAAATGACAAGTAGAGAATTGTGCAAACATGTTATGATTGTTCATCAAATGCTAAAAATGTGTTTGATTTATTAATATAGGTGATGCTCTGGTCATTGGGTCCTGTAGCGAGTCTTTGCCACCTGGTTTTTGAAGAGGACATCAGCTGGTAAGTATAAATGTATGGACTGTTGCTGGCATGAATTGTACACAAATACATCATATGGCATACATTTTCTAAAATAGTATTTAGTTTACACATTACTTAAAATGTACATACTCAGAAAGGGATCCTCTAGCATAACTATCCTCTAGCATGACTATGGTTCAATGTCACACATTAGAGGTTCGTTCTGCTCAATATGCCTCATCTTCACACTTGATAGAACATAACACAAGATGCTACACACGCTTAGTAAGCTAGTGACAGAAATTGATTCAGAAATGGGGGGTGGGAGAGGGGTACGGAACTGATTCACACACTTGTAGTAATCATTTTTATTAAACTTTTTCTGCCATTAGGGAGTTGACTTAATCTAAAGACTGAAAGGGAACAATTCGAAGCCTGACAGTGAAGATTGCCCAGACTGACAGTGGAAAAAGCCAAGATTGAAATTGAAGTATACCAATGGGATCATGTCTGGCATTATCTTTCCAATCTGCTGACCTTGAAAACCATACAAAGACATGTTCACATGGTAAGTGCCAACTATTTGATAGAATAAGGCTGTGGAGGCATCCTATTGGAGACACTTATATTATTTTCTAATTTTTAGATGGTATTTCACAGTCCTCTATTTTTGAAATGATGAATAAGACACCTATTGAAGATCAACTGTTTACCCCTGAATTGACTTTCAAAGACCATGCATTATCCAGGTTGGTTTACCAATGCATGATAGTGAAGAATGTAGAATATTAGTAGCTTACATACATTAGTCAGACTTTGTTCAGAATTAGATATTTAGGTATCACAATCAGACACTTAGATGATTTTCTAATTTTTAGATTGGATTTTAATCCTCTATTTTATGAAATGATGAATAAGACACCTATTGAAGATCACCTGTTTTCTCCAGAATTGACTTTCAAAGACCATGCATTATCCAGGTTGGTTTACCAATGCATGATAGTGAAGAATGTAGAATATTAGTAGCTTACATACATTAGTCATACTTTGTTCAGAATGAGATATTTAGGTATCACAATCAGACACTTAGATGATTTTCTAATTTTTAGATTGGATTTTAATCCTCTATTTTATGAAATGATGAATAAGACACCTATTGAAGATCACCTGTTTTCTCCAGAATTGACTTTCAAAGACCATGCATTATCCAGGTTGGTTTACCAATGCATGATAGTTAAGAATCACAGGAAGAATGTAGAATATTAGTAGCTTACATACATTAGTCAGACTTTGTTCATAATGAGATATTTAGGTATCACAATCAGACACTTAGATGATTTTCTAATTTTTAGATTGGATTTTAATCCTCTATTTTATGAAATGATGAATAAGACACCTATTGAAGATCACCTGTTTTCTCCAGAATTGACTTTCAAAGACCATGCATTATCCAGGTTGGTTTACCAATGCATGATAGTGAAGAATGTAGAATATTAGTAGCTTACATACATTAGTCATACTTTGTTCAGAATGAGATATTTAGGTATCACAATCAGACACTTAGATGATTTTCTAATTTTTAGATTGGATTTTAATCCTCTATTTTATGAAATGATGAATAAGACACCTATTGAAGATCACCTGTTTTCTCCAGAATTGACTTTCGAAGACCATGCATTATCCAGGTTGGTTTACCAATGCATGCTAGTTAAGAATCACAAGAAGAATGTAGAATATTAGTAGCTTACATACATTAGTCAGACTTTGTTCATAATTAGATATTTATGTATCACAATCAGACAAAGGAATACATATTATAGTTGATATAAAGGTATTTGAATGGACATTAAATATTACATTTATGTTCAGCATACATATATATTTATTATTTAAATGTGATATACATTATGTATAATTAGAAATGCTGATATTTAAATGTAATTTTTATTACACAATATAATGGTGTATGGTTATTTTGGTTTTTCCTCCCAAAATTTTATTCATAAATATCTTTATAAAATTTAGCACAAAGTTAGAGCATAGACACAAGATGATTGTAAATGTATTTTATGAATATTTTACAACGTGTGTATTAACTTTGTAAAATTTTGTTTTTTAATTTCAGATTGTCATCTGATGACTTCCAGGAATATTTTTTTGTTTTTGTTAAAAAACACTTTTTATTTTTAAATGTTAATAATCAACATTTTATTATTAAATACCCTCTTTTTAACAGATTATAATAAATATCCCTATAATCTGTCAATAAAAAACAATTTGACTCCCATGACTGGTAGTTGTCTATTTGACAAGCACATGCATAAGATCAAATTATGCATTAATTTTAGAAAATCCACTGATTCAGAGAATATTAAATTAAGCTATCTTTTTTAAATTAATTGGGGAGTGAGATCCATCAATGCTTTTCTTGTGAAATTCTTAGATGTTAAAATAATTTCGGATATGTAGTCAGAATTTGACATAAATTTTTTTGTTTCACTTTTAAGAAGGGGAAGTGGTTCACTTACATTAAAGTGACAGTGTTGTTGAATGTAAAATTAATTTGATAAGATCTTATATCTTCCTTAGGTATCTCAAAACATTATTTTATTAAATTTAGAAATTTTAAATTTATAAATGGTAGGTCATTTAACTTCATATTTTGCACAAGCTAGTTATTGGATGCCATGTTAATAGATTTTATTTTCTAGTGGAGTCATTTAAAGGGACATTTAACTATAGTTATTAATATTATGTAGTTTTTAAAATCTTACCTCTTGGGTTAGACATCACATATCTATATATAATTTTCATTCCCCTTTAGTTTCTTTTGACAATGTTAAATCAACATTCCGAATGTTTTGGTCCTTAAAGGGACATTCACAAAGTATATTGTGTATTGAATTTTAAAAAATCATAAAAGAATTTAAACATATTTAGAAAGTACTATAGAATTACATTCAGTCTTTAAATATACTTAGAAAAAGATACATCAATGCACATATCTTAGTCAATTACATAAGGCATCTATGTGCAACCAACAATCAGCATCAAAATAGCCTATGTAGATATGTATTTAATCCAAGAATATATATAATTACAATCTAATGATTGAATACCAAAACATATTAAGTTGTTCAAATATTATAATCTTATCCAAAATGCATAAATAACATATAGCTTAATGTCCCTCTAAGCTGAAGACTGCGAAATACATCCATTACAATATATATTTCAGTCAGTGTGTAAAACAATCCAGAAGTTAATCTAAATATGCTTTACTCATATGTTATACTAATTTTGCAAAAGGAAGGTGCCTAGGTTTATGATTTTTCAAGCATTATTGTGAAATGTCTCCTTAAAGGGACATGAACTCAAAATATACTTAAAGGGAGACAGTAAAAAAAATAATCATTTATACATTCAGAACGAGTATTCTATTTTAAGCAACTTTATAAATTGTCTCATATTATCAATGTTCCTCGTGATGTTGCTATCATTACTTTAAAAATAAGGCATTAAATTGATAATTTATTTGCTTCAGTACTCTGGACAGACCATTTTTTTTTTGGGTGGATTAATTTATCCAACAATCATCAAGGACAACCCAGGTTTTTTGCAAAAATTGTCCGTAATCGAAAATATAATTATTGATTTGCAAAGAAAGATAACAAGATAATTCTTAACATTTGAGAATCGGATTAAATTATAAAGTTGCTTAACATTTCATGCTCAATCTGAATCACGAACGCTAAATTTGTTTGTACAGTGTCCCTTTAAGAGATTTAAAGAGTGTATTTACTTCTCTTCTTATCTTGACATACTTTGCTTGAAAAGCATATCGAGATAGGCTCAGTAGATGAAGATTGGTGGATGCACAGAGATGCCTTATGTGATTGGCACAACCATGTGCATTTAAATTTCTTCTATTGAGGATATCTAAATACAAAGATAAATTGAGTTACATTTTAAAGTCTAAAAAATGTTCTATCTCTACAGATCATTTGATACAATTGTTTGTTTGTAATGTCTATTTAAAAATAAAAACGCCATTGCACAATAACATATATGAGCAGTTCAGACAAATACAAGCTCGAGGTTTATTTACTAATAACAAACAAACCTGTAGTTTAACATTTATAAACAGATTATCCAAGTTAATGACATTATAACCTGAATTTGAACATTCGGAAATGTTGCGTGGGAAACGCATCTTGAAACACCAGATTTGCATCTTTAAACATTAGAGTCTAATGTCACGCAATAGCACACAATCAATGTGCATTATAAATACATTTAATAGAGCAATGTCAATACTTCACAATAAGTCAACAAATTGATTTTATGAACAATAAAGACATACAATATTAAATGTGTATTTGTATTAAAGAAACAGACCATTATTAAACCGAAAAATGTATACAACATTTAATAATGTGACAGTATTAGATTTTAAAGAGAATTTAAACATTAATATTTTATGGATCACGTATATTAAATCTGCGTCACACATCCGCATGACAGGCCCATGAGTTACAAATAAGTCTACATGAAAAATGAAGTAACAGCACCACCAGGAGGTATGTGTAAGGAAGTTACTAAGATATGAAACATTAAGGAACGGCCAATCAGAGTTCATCACACAAACACAACTTGAGTCAGGATGGTCTCACAGACATTCTAACAATATAACTTTTATCCAATCAGATGTACAGATAACTTGTCCCATGGTGCATCTCATGTTTACTTCACCATATAAAAGTCCATTACACGTTGCCATCTTTGTCAGTTCTCTAATGCCTGCAGGCAGTATATATTATTATAATATATTTTTTGGAAAACCCAGCAGGCATGTCACCTCCCAGGTTTACCAAGCAGGAGAGCGCTGCACTGGTCCACGGCGTCAAGGACTTTTATCCCCAGCTGTTTGGGAACAAGAGGAGGTCGACAGATGCGCCTGTTAAGAAGGCCCTCTGGGAGTCTATCACCAATGCGGTGAAATTGGTGTGTGGCGTCCAGAGGAGCCAGGATCAAATCATGAGGAGATTCGGAGATATGAGGTTGCGCTTGTCAAAAAAAGTCAACCTCATAAGGGAGTGGGTACAAGCCCGTAAAAGAGGGGGCCAAAGAAAGGCCCCGCGGAAACTATACCTACTCCCTTATGAGGTGACTTTATGCGAGCTCCTCACTCTCCGGGTCCCCAAAAGATTTAGATCCTCGCCATCCTTGGCCTCCTCTTCTTCCCTCCCAGCTGCGGGATCTGAAAGTCCTGACGCGGGGGCCAGGGCAGCTTCTTCTCCGTCTGGTGGCCTGGGAGGAGATGAAAGAGAATCTGAACCAGGTAACTATCCAACTTCATATAATATCTTAATATTTGATTAGAATTTTAAAAAATCTGTATATAGTCAGATACTAAACCTATACAGATCTCACAACATACACTACATATGATGTTTAGATATCTGATTTTAGATTAGTGACACATGAAATAGGAATGATGTTTCTTGCGCTCTACAGAATATGCGTCACAGAGCGAAAATTGAATTGCGCATACACGTTAACATGGGTTTGCTGTAAGTGGCATTGCTTTATACATGTTGGTCAAATGACGGATGCGTAATTCCGCTTGGAATCATTGCGCAATGATCGCGAAAATTGAATTGCACATACACGTTAACATGGGTTTGCTGTAAGTGGCATTGCTTTATACATGTTGGTCAAAATGAAATGTGAATTATTATATATGTGAAGAATACAGTATTCTTATTTTCAATATTATACATAATAAAATAAAAAAAGCAGAATCCAAATAAATAATAACATATGCCCATCAATTGATGAGAATGAAATAACCACAAAAAAATTAAAGCTACAGTAAACAACACAACTGATTGAAAATAAGAGTACAGGATATATTTATCATGAATTTAATTGAGGAAACAATTAACTCATGGGACTACCAAAAGATTAATAGTTTTTAATTAATTTGCTAATAATGTAAAGATTTTAAAAATGGCATGATTTGTATTAATGATATCCAATCCTCATTTAATATATTACAGATCTGGATGTTGGTGCTGGATCCTCAAGCCAGGGCTTGTCACAGTATGGTATGTCTCATTTTAATTGACATTTGTCTTAGAAACATGGACAGAACATTACATACTAAATCCACATTGTTCAATATTTATATGTATCTGCAAAATGGATTATTAAAATATTTACAAATAAGATTAAAAAAAAAAAAACATAGGATTACATTGTAAGACTACTCTGAATTTTTATCGAATTTAAGATATCCCATCTATTCTGGATATCTTAATTTTAATGTAAGATTCTTTGAATATCCAATTTATATTCTTCCCTTGTGTATTGCTTAATCTTATTTGTATACATTTTTTTAAAAATCACACACCTTTGCATATGTTTTGATTTTAAAAATATAGATTCCATTTTTGAAATTGATCACGTCATTTAAGGGACATGCCAACTAAATTTTACATTGAATGATTTTTAAACGTGATTTTATTGTTTTGTTTAAACATTTTATGAGCTACATTGGTTCAATCTATTGTTTTAGTTCTTCTAAAAACATATTGATTTTGGTTTAGGTTAAACATTGCATTACTGGTATTATCTGGCTGTTTTTTTATGCATAAATTGACATTGGGTCAAAAGTTAAAATCATGTGTTCAGATAACAGTAGTACATAGTTTCAAAAAGTATACAATTACACATTTAGAGCTTCATGTCCCTTTAATAGATGAAAATTAAATAATTCTTAGGATATCCTTAAATAACATATTAGATTGGAATTGCATGCTTAATCCCATTCATTACATCAACATATGAAGTAGAGAATTCATTAACACCAACATTGTCAAATCAATATATTTTTATATAAGGGACACTGAGCTAAAAATATTAATGTTGTCATTCAGATAGAGCATGCAATATTAAGCAACATTTAAATATAATACTATAATCATATGTGAAATATTCTATTGCTAAATGTATTTTAAAATCAAGAATGTCTGCAGCTCAATTTTGGTTGACCAACCTGGGTTTTTATTGATGATTGGTGGATACCTTCAACAAACAATATTTATTGAATCCAATCTTGCTTATCTGCCTTTAAGATTAAAATGTAGCAACATTAAAATTATAATAGGAGTCAATGTTAAATCATTTGTAACAGTTTGAACAGTGAAATCAATGATTTAAATAAATCATGTTAGTGTCCCTTTAATAAATAATAGATTCATTAATCCTTACATTCTTTGGATTAGACAATATTGATATATAATTCACATATTCACTGTTGGAGTTACTTTATAGATATCAGCATACTCTAACAGCACCATGATTACATATTTGTACTAATCAATTTGGTTTTGTATTGTGATAAATATGTGTTGTGTCCTTAACAAGATTACTGTACATTGCACAAATGGCTTGATGTGCCACATGTCTTTGTTTATATTTGTCAACAGCTGTTATTCAAAATGTGGTTTGTGTGTATTCTTTTAAGAACATTGATCAATGGGTATATTTAGATATGCAATAGCATCGTATGAGATGAGTTTGATGTCTAATATAGTCAGAAATTAAACATATGTTCAATACGTCATTTTTTACAGAATCCCCTTGATTCAATCAAGCATTTTTTTTTATAATGACTGCTCTATTCTTCACATTTTCAAGTTGATTATTCTTATAAATCGATACAGATGTGATTTAGTGCTATCCCAAATGTGTTCACTAATATATATCTATATCATTCATAGTGAGAGTTGGTGTGGGGAGCCCAGAGGAATCCAGCACTGACACAGAGCTGCCTTTGCGGTGTTCTGGTAAGTCCATTGACTCATTTATATGTCATTGAAGGTGTATTGGTAATCAATATTATGAGCATGATTCTGATGAAGCATAACATTTGAAACAAACATATAATTTACTCCTCTGATTATATATTAATTTTATTTGAATATTGAAAGATTAATAATTAAAACTTTCTTAGTCTACACCTTTGTTATTCAGAAGATGTATAGCATATGTTTGTTTCCATGTTCATTTTTGACAACAATCATCAAGTGATACACACATGAGAAATCTTAAATGTTCTATGTACTATGCTTTTCTGATTTTAAAATTAATACAAACAATAAATTGAAAATCAGAATCATTGAGAATAACAAATCTAATGTCATTTGTATGCTCCATCAAAATGATGTAAATCATAACTTTGGGTGTGTATATCTTTAATGCAACATTGATGTTTGTCTTTGAGCAACAGTAACATATGTTATAATATCTGATCTTAACGTGTACACATGTTATGTTTTACAGAGATTGATTTAACATGTGGGACGGAGGAGGAAGAGGCTCCCTTGAAGTCTGATGGTATGTGAAATATATCTAACATGTTTCCAACATGTTGCTTTATTTGAAATCATTTTATTGAAGACATTTAAAGTCTACAGCTTTTGCACTTTAAAAAGGAATATTATTTGTCTGTTCAAATACACTACTGCCCCCTTTATATATCAGGCAGCATGAAGATATGATTGGATTTGTTTAAATATTTGGATTTGAAATTCATGCCATCATGTTGTCACATGCATATTCTAGGCCAAACCACAATAATAATTTTATAATTGTACAGACAGTCATTGATATTCATCTGAGTGCCTATATGCATACCATATCCTCATGTCATCATTGTTTAGAAATTCAAACACACTTCTAAGTATATTGCAAACATAATCAAGTTGAAATGCGTTGATTTGATTTCATGATGTATGAGATGTTAATATATTTATAATATTTATTTCAGATGGATCCTCCGCTTCTGGTCATCATTGTTCCTCCCCTGCCCAGTCCCAGGCCCCTGCCCAGGCCCCTGCCCAGCCCCCTGCCCCTCCACAGACCCCAGACCCTCCCGGCCCTTCCCATTTGTCCAGTCATATCCCTTCCAAAAAACGCCCCTTCGTCCCCCTTCGCTGCTCTCCCCGTCTTTTGGCCCGTACAGCTACCCCAGCTGCCCAGCCCCCAACTCACCACTCCCCAGCTGTACGGGCTACCCCAGAGCAGCAGCCCATCCCTCCCCAACCCAATCCCATCCCTCCCCAACCCAATCCCATCCCTCCCCCCTGTCTCAACCTTCATTGTCCTGGGTGTCGGATTGTCCTTCCCAGGCACAGCTGTAAGTATCATTCAAAATCAACATTATAAGATACTTAAAGGTACACTGAAGGCAAATTGTTTCTATTGTGATTCAAATAGAGCATGCAATGTTAATCAAATTTATAATTTACTACTCTCATCAATTATTCTTCATTCTCTTGCTATCTTTATTGAAACAAAGAAATGCCTATATTTTTTTTTTATTCTAAAAAAATATGGACATCATTTCTTTATTATTGGATGAATGTATCCATCAATCAGCAGGGACAACCAAAGTTGATAACCAAAAATGGCCTGCCCTATAAACTTAAATTCTTGCATTTAAAATATAGCTAGAGAATTCTAACATTTAAAGAATATGAGTAAATTAATAATTCTTTTTAATGTCATGCTCTATCTGAATCAGTAACTAAAATATTTAGGTTTACTGTCCCTTTAATTTGATATCACTACATATACCAATCACCACTATTTGGATCCAACAATTGATGTACAAATGTTCATACATTATCTCTTGTATAACCCAGTGGGAATGTAATTTCTTCTGGTTGCTATGTTTACACAGCTTGTCCTCAACGCCAAAATGTTTAAGGATAGGTGTGCCTACCACAGTATAACAAAAATCTTTAAATTGCTAATGTAAGTACAATGTAAATCCTTTTACAAGATTTTAGACACTCAAGCTGTAAAAGTGGATCATCAAAAACCAATTAAAGGGGACAACATGTTGGATTAAAATGTCCATTTAATGGTTTAGGTCTGTCTGAATAACATATTTCATGTGTAAATAATCAATGTCAACAAATTAATTTAAAGAATTATTTGTCTTTATGATGACAATGTATCTTTGCTTTTTATTTTGTCTGTTGTGTAATTATCATTAATATTTGATTTTTTCTTTATTTTAGGCTGTGACTCAACATGGCTCACACTAGAAGGTCTAGCACGCGTGGAGCAGGCCGTGTTTAGGAACGCAGCTGTCCTGAGAGGGATGGCCGACACCATGCAGGCCAAGCTGCAGGTTCAGCATTTGACTCTCCATCAGATGAGGCGGTGGAACTCAATACTTGAATCTGTAGCTGGACAGGCACAGGACGATGAAGGGGATGACCAGTAAGTGGAGGATCTGGAGATGCTCCAAGGGCACAGATAAGAATCCTCCGTCCACATGTTGATGTTTGTTTTTATGGTTGCCATTTGGCCTTTTTTTCTGTTTATTGTTGTGCCTGTTGCACTCTTTTACCTTGTCATATGGCTCCAATGGGGCTATGCTGGCCCTTGGCAACTCTCTTCATGGACTGTGATGCACTCTGTTACCTTGTCATATGTCTCCAATGGGGCTATGCTGGCCCTTGGCAACTCTCTTCATGGACTGTGATGCACTCTGTTACCTTGTCATATGGCTCCAATGGGGCTATGCTGGCCCTTGGCAACTCTCTTCATGGACTGTGATGCACTCTGTTACCTTGTCATATGGCTTCAATGGGGCTATGCTGGCCCTTGGCAACTCTCTTCATGGACTGTGATGCACTCTGTTACCTTGTCATATGGCTTCAATGGGGCTATGCTGGCCCTTGGCAACTCTCTTCATGGACTGTGATGCACTCTGTTACCTTGTCATATGGCTCCAATGGGGCTATGCTGGCCCTTGGCAACTCTCTTCATGGACTGTGATGCACTCTGTTACCTTGTCATATGGCTCCAATGGGGCTATGCTGGCCCTTGGCAACTCTCTTCATGGACTGTGATGCACTCTGTTACCTTGTCATATGTCTCCAATGGGGCTATGATGGCCCTTGGCAACTCTCTTCATGGACTGTGATGCACTCTGTTACCTTGTCATATGGCTCCAATGGGGCTATGCTGGCCCTTGGCAACTCTCTTCATGGACTGTGATGCACTCTGTTACCTTGTGATATGTCTCCAATGGGGCTATGCTGGCCCTTGGCAACTCTCTTCATGGACTGTGATGCACTCTGTTACCTTGTCATATGGCTCCAATGGGGCTATGCTGGCCCTTGGCCACTCTCTTCATGGACTGTGATGCACTCTGTTACCTTGTCATATGGCTCCAATTTTCCTGATCTTTACAAGATTATTTATAAACGTTGTTGATGTTTTCTGACATCCTAATAAAAGACATGTCATTGCACGATTCTTTGTCCTCCTTATTCATGTCATAATCTCTAGTTTATCTGGTTGATCCTTAAAGGGACCTTACCAAAAATAATGGTGTTTCCTGAATCATATATGTAATACAATTGTAAATGACTTTAAGATTAACATCTCCAATGTAATTTTATTATTTTTCTTTATATATTTTTAGAAAAGCTTTATCATTGCATGATTATGATTAGCATAGTAATTTTTTATATATGTATATATAGATTGTTATTTGTGTATATATATGTATATTTTAAATTTCACATCCATGTGTGAATTTATAAACTCTGCATGAATTGATGCACCTTTAACAAATGATCTGAGGATTGATACAATGATATAATCCCTGTAAAGTGTTCATTTTATTGAAATAGTATTGTCTCTGTGTATCCTCTTTTTACAAATAAAAATCATGTCCCTTTAAGTGATGCTGAGTACAATTGTTAATGAATGGATTTCCATTTCTAAAGCGTTTTTGTCCTTTTTACATGAACAAGGACATATAATCTTATTAATAAACAATCTTATTGTAATGTTGACAGCACATGTATTTCATTTTCAATTCTATCTTATTGTAGTAGTGTAACCAAATTAATCTCTGTGTGTAATGCGCATATTTTAGATGAGGAATATGTATTTCCAAATATTTTAAAAAAATACTTCTCCTCCCATATATAGCTATAGGTAGGCTGACCATATTTCAACTTGAATAAATGACACGTTTGATCAATACATGTGTCATTATTGTTATTCCAAAACAATCTAAACATATCTTAAAACATCAATGGCATATGCATTTCTCATGTGTATCTTTAAAATGTTAAAGATATACACCATAGCTATAGTTAAAGGGACAGTCAAGTCCGAAAAGATGATTCATGATTTTGTGACATTCCTAGATAGCAATCTAGACACATACTAGTTACTAAAATATAAATACGTTTCTTATTGATATGCCAAGCTGTCAACTGAGTCCTTGTATTGGCTGCGGTTTTTCAGCGATCTCGGATGTGCCATGTTGCTTAAGACGTCACCTGCCAGGCTGTCCAATGATTCCTTGTATTGAGTGACGTTTTTACGCGATCAAGGATGCGCCTTTTTTTGGTTTGCGTTCTTACGCGATCAAGGATGCGCCTTTTTTTGGTTTGCGTTCTTACGCGATCAAGGATGCGCCTTTTTTGGTTTGCGTTCTTACGTGATCAAGAATGCGCCTTTTATTGGATTGCGTTCTTACGTGATCAAGGAAGCGCCATGTTAATTAAGACGTCACATGCAAAGGTAAAAAAACATCTGATTGTATTACGTATTCCCGCAATATTTCTTTGTGCACGTTAAACACGTTTGTGAATGAGAAGACAAGTTTAAAAACATGGCGAATATGGATTTTTTGCATCATGTTACATTGTTGACCCATAGCTGATAAAGACCACCACATTCTCTTTTGCTGGATGTCTGGTTGAATAAACGAACGAAAGCAAAATGTTTTCATGCATAAGATATTTCGAGGCAAGTGCAAATCTCTATAGTCCATGTTGTTTAATATGTTTGTCAACAATATGTTCCTTTTTATGAAAAATGACTGTTGTGTTTAATGTTAAAGATATCTAATTCATAAATATGCGCTATTGTGTTAGAATAAAGTAATCAATATGCATTTATCTTTATCATATGCTAAATATATGATGCCGACTTCTTCTAAATGTAATTTCGTCGTATATTTTATTAAAGGTTCATTAGACACTCACATTAAAAAACAAAATATTTTATTTGGTCTCTAGTTATATAGTCCATTGTTTACCAAATACACGTCTCATTTTGATTCTGTTCAAATAAAATTGAAGTAATTTTCAGACTCCTCGCCAAGCCTCAAAGTTTCATGTGAGTACCATCTCCAGCTTTCTCCTGTTTGTGTAAAGGGTCTTTTCATATGTTAATGATGGGGTATTGTCTTGTTTTACGGTTGTAATGGGGGTTCATCTATATTTTCAATAGAGATAACCCTATTTTCTTTGAAAGTGTTTAAAGGTTTTTAATATTGATTTTGATATCAGTATATGTTAATCTTGTTGTTTCTAGTATTGTCTATTACATGCAGTTCTGTTAAAAAGATAGTATACTGTCCCTTTAATGCAAATGTTGATTTTTGTATCATGTATGAGTTCCACATTGGTTAATCTCCAAATATATTATTGTTAGCATATTTCCCCCCCCACTCCTAAAAGGAGTTTAAACCATATTCATTGTTAAAACAAATGTGTTTCTTTAAAAAAAATTAACACAATAATGTCTCTTTAAGAAAATAGACTTTATTTAACACGTCAATATAAATCTGTTTTCAATATTTATTGTTTGAACAAGTACATGTAGATATACCAACAATCTGCATATATTATATGTTAGCATATGTAATTTTGTTAAAGGGACAGTTTATAAAACAAATAATGTTTAGCATTATTAAAAAAGTCAATTTTGGAATATCAATGATATCAAAGGTTTCTCACCAATTAATCATTTGTCTGTGTTTATTTTAATTTTCTAGCTAAACCTATGAGGTTCGTGTGCTCATTTCTTAGAGCTTGAAGAGTGCATGTAATCATTATGCAATTTGACCACTAGAGGGAATTTGGATCTCATTTGTATATCAAAAACCTTGAGCTCATACAGCATATTTACCATGTATTGATCATTGATGTCTAAAATGTTGTTATGTCAGAACAACAAATAAGTGGTCATTTTTCATAGGCATAGATCCAAGGGTAAGCACATAAGTCACACGTATTTCTCCATGTTTTGTTGTTTCCAACTTGATAATGCGTAATACAGTGTTTTCTTTGTAATCAATAATGTTCTGACTGTCCCTTTAAGCTGTGTTATTGGCATTCAAACAGTAATATGCCATCTTGGATAATTGTAATGGTCATTTTGTTAGCGATTCGGGAAACAGTTTGGACATCACATCACAGAAACCAATCAATATCATGAACAAGGATAGGTATGTGATGTGGTTTTCACACACTTATAACTCACACTCTGCAAACAATCTGCCTCCATGGACCCAGTCCCATAGAAGTAGATTATATACAGAGTGTGATCCACAAGTGTATGAAAACCACATCATCACATACCTATCCATTACACATTACATAAAAAAATAATTAAACATGAAAACAAATACTTACTTCCTCTTCCTTCCCCTCTTCCCACGGGGCTGAGGCTCTGGGAGGGTCAACTGCCGACTCCGACGAGTTCTCATTGGAGATGTTGTGGGAAGAGTGGAAGGAAGAGTACTGGGATGACCAAGGTGAAGAGGAGAAGATGAGCCGGCAGGAGAAGATGGGCCGGCAGGAGAAGATGGGCCAGCAGGAGAAGATGGGCCGGCAGGAGAAGATGGGCTGGCAGGAGAAGATGGCCCGGCAGGAGAAGATGGCCCGGCAGGAGAAGATGGCCCGGCAGCAGGAGGCCCAGCAGCAGGAGGCCCAGCAGCAGGAGGCAGACCAGCAGGAGGCAGATCAGCAGGAGGCAGACCAGCATGCGCCTCCCGGAAGAAATTAAACATCTCTTGTTGGAGTGTAAAGGTTCTGTTTAGGTCTTCTTCTATTTGAGTAAGGAGGTGTATGATTTGTGTTTGTCCTTCAATGATTTGTGTTTGTCCTTCAATGATTTTGTTTTGTCCTTCAATAATTCTAGTTCTGCCTTCTATATTTTGTATCCGGGAGTTACGCATCTGGTCAATGTAGTCTAGTAGAACCTGCACCTCCGCTATTTCCTCTTGTTGTGCACGGCGGGGTGCCCGTGCATGGTGGCCTGCTGGTGCACGGGGGCCTGCTGGTCCTTGAGGGGCCTCTGCTTCCGCAGCCTCTTCCTCTGCTTCCGGGGCCTCTTCGTCAAGGGGGGCCTCTTCGTCAAGGGAGGCCTCTTCGTCAAAGGGGTCCTCTTCGTCAAAGGGGGCCTCTTCGTCAAGGGGGGCCTCTTCCCTCCGAGGTGGAGATTCATCCCCACCACTCTCATCCCGGGGAAAAGGAGGAGCCTGTAGTTGCTGTGCTGCCTCCTCCCCAAACTCTGTATATTTGAAAAAGAAATAAATGTATATATTAGCATATTTCAAAATAAAGCTTTAAATTACTTAGCTTACGATACAATTACAAATGCAGCCTCATTAATCCACTTTGAAATCTAACAATCAATACGATTTCCGCATTTTCTAAACCGTGTTTGTGATATCTGTGGTCAATCTGAATGTTTTAGCGTTTGTTTTCAGTCTGTTTAAATGCACACCTAACCTATAGCCTAGATACTAATGTAACCCCAAAGTAATGGATCCTTAAAGGGACATGAAACCCAATGTTTTATCTTTCATGATTTAGAAGCATACAATTATAATCAATTTTCTAATGTACTTTTCTTATCTAATTAGCTTCATTCTCTGGATATTCTTTGCTGAAAACCATATCTAGATATGCTTAGAAGCTGCTGACTGGTAGCTGAATATAGCTGCCTCCTGTGATTGGTTCACCGTGTGCATGGCTTTTTCTTCATTAAAGTATATCTAAAGAATGAATCAAATTAGGTAATATAAGTAAATTGGAATGTTGTTTAAAATTGTATTCTCTACCTTAATCATGAAAGGAAAGGTTTGCGCATAGTGTCCCTTGAAATACATTCGTATGTTAGTTTATTCTTAAATGAGCTTACCGTCAGATGAGAATTTCAGGCTCCCGGTATCAATTCCTCCGATACCGAATATATCCACTTCGGAGATGCTGGGACGCAACATTTCCTCCCATCGGCAGTACTCGATTTCCAGTGCAGGGCCGCCACTGGTTCCTGCGGCATGTCGGGCCTCCCGGCTTAACTTTTTCTTAAGATCCATCTTGCAGTCCCGGTATCGATGTTTAATAGAGTCCATATCTCTGTTCCGGTCACCCACTGCATTGACTGCATTCCTTATCTCCTGCCAGAGCTTCCTCTTCTCAGTCGGGGTGGTCTTCTGATGCTGCAGCCTCCTATACCTGGCCATATAGGCTTCTACGAGGGCCTCCTTCTCCTCCATCGAAAACCTCGCCTCCCTAGTCGCCTTGGCCTTCCCCTGTGACGATGCCCTCTGTTTCCCGGACTGTGAAGCCCTACTCTGTCTGCCACTGGGCCCAGCAACTTGTTCATCTTGAACCAAGTGGCTGGGTCCACTCACCGCTTCCATCCCCGCTTCCTGCCCCCCTTCCTGCCCCCCTTCCTGTCCTGTTCCTCTCCCCCTCCCTCTCCTCCCCCCTCTACCTCTCCCCTGCCTGCCCTCCATCTCTTCCCTAAACTAAACCCCAAATAAGCAACCCAAAAGTGAGTGTGATCAAATGAAAGGGGGTCAAAATAAAGAACTAATAAGACCAAAATAAGTGCAGAAAGTGTGAAAGGGATATAAATAAAAGAGGGTAGGGGGGCGGAGCCAGCACTGGAATGAGATGGCCGCACATTAGGTGAGCTCCGGTGCTTCAACTTAATAAGTACACCTAAAACAACTTCTGACCGCACATATGGCCATAAGATAACATCCCTAATGTTTCTGACACAAGACTGAGTAAGAATATACAGCTGGAATGGATGCCGTCTGAAGGACATGCTGTGCAAGTTATATAATATGCATTGCAAGCTTTAGAACATAACTACCAGCTGTAGACTATCTGAGGACTGGTAAAAAGTACCCATCTGCACTAATCTAAAGGCCTGCTTGAGTTTGTGGGGTAAGGCTGTCATGCACACATTCACACGCAAGCTCCGACACTTACAGGAGAGATCCTAGAAACAATTGCAGCCGCCATCTTAACAGTGACGTGCATTCATTGGAGGCAGGTGAGGCAGTGCTTCCCCTGGCCAATGTGGGAATTACATGCTTTTTTATATAAAAAAATAAAAATAAAAAATAAATGCTTTTTTTTTTCTTTTTTTTTTTTTTCATATGAAAAGGTGACCCCCCTACCCCCCCACCCCTCCACCAAATTATGGCCTAGATTTAGAGTTCGGCGGTAGCCGTCAAAACCAGCGTTAGAGGCTCCTAACGCTGGTTTTGGCCGCCCGCTGGTATTTGGAGTCAGTGATTAAAGGGTCTAACGCTCACTTTTCAGCCGCGACTTTTCCATACCGCAGATCCCCCTACGCCATTTGCGTATCCTATCTTTTCAATGGGATCTTTCTAACGCCGGTATTTAGAGTCGTTTCTGCAGTGAGCGTTAGAGCTCTAACGACAAGATTCCAGCCGCCTGAAAATAGCAGGAGTTAAGAGCTTTCTGGCTAACGCCGGTTTATAAAGCTCTTAACTACTGTACCCTAAAGTACACTAACACCCATAAACTACCTATGTACCCCTAAACCGAGCTCCCCCCACATCGCCGCCACTCGATTAAAAATTTTAACCCCTAATCTGCCGACCGCCACCTACGTTATACTTATGTACCCCTAATCTGCTGCCCCTAACACCGCCGACCCCTGTATTACATTTATTAACCCCTAATCTGCCGCCCCCGCTATCGCTGACCCCTGCATTACACTTTTAACCCCTAATCTTCCGCTCCGTAAACCGCCGCAACCTACGTTATCCCTATGTACCCCTAATCTGCTGCCCTAACATCGCCGACCCCTATGTTATATTTATTAACCCCTAATCTGCCCCCCACAACGTCGCCGACACCTACCTACACTTATTAACCCCTAATCTGCCGAGCGGACCTGAGCGCTACTATAATAAAGTTATTAACCCCTAATCCGCCTCACTAACCCTATCATAAATGGTATTAACCCCTAATCCGCCTCACTAACCCTATCATAAATGGTATTAACCCCTAATCTGCCCTCCCTAACATCGCCGACACCTACCTTCAATTATTAACCCCTAATCTTCCGATCGGAGCTCACCGCTATTCTAATAAATGTATTAACCCCTAAAGCTAAGTCTAACCCTAACACTAACACCCCCCTAACTTAAATATAATTTACATATAACGAAATAAATTAACTCTTATTAAATAAATTAATCCTATTTAAAGCTAAATACTTACCTGTAAAATAAATCCTAATATAGCTACAATATAAATTATAATTATATTATAGCTATTTTAGGATTAATATTTATTTTACAGGCAACTTGGTATTTATTTTAACTAGGTACAATAGCTATTAAATAGTTAAGAACTATTTAATAGTTACCTAGTTAAAATAATTACAAATTTACCTGTAAAATAAATCCTAACCTAAGATATAATTAAACCTAACACTACCCTATCAATAAAATAATTAAATAAACTACCTACAATTACCTACAATTAACCTAACACTACACTATCAATAAATTCAATAAACACAATTACTACAAATAAATACAATTAAATAAACTAGCTAAAGTACAAAAAATAAAAAAGAACTAAGTTACAGAAAATAAAAAAATATTTACAAACATAAGAAAAATATTACAACAATTTTAAACTAATTACACCTACTCTAAGCCCCCTAATAAAATAACAAAGCCCCCCAAAATAAAAAATTCCCTACCCTATTCTAAATTAAAAAAGTTACAAGCTCTTTTACCTTACCAGCCCTGAACAGGGCCCTTTGCGGGGCATGCCCCAAGAAGTTCAGCTCTTTTGCCTGTAAAAAAAAACATACAATACCCCCCCCCCCCAACATTACAACCCACCACCCACATACCCCTAATCTAACCCAAACCCCCCTTAAATAAACCTAACACTAATCCCCTGAAGATCTTCCTACCTTGTCTTCACCATCCAGGTATCACCGATCGGTCCTGGCTCCGATATCTTCATCCAACCCAAGCGGGGGCTAGACATCCACTGAAGAAGTCCAGAAGAGGGTCCAAAGTCTTCCTCCTCTCCGGCAAGAAGAGGACATCCGGACCGGCAAACATCTTCTCCAAGCGGCATCTTCGATCTTCTTCCATCCGGTGCGGAGCGGGTCCATCTTGAAGCAGGCGACGCGGATCCATCCTCTTCTTCCGATGTCTCCCGACGAATGACGGTTCCTTTAAGGGACGTCATCCAAGATGGCGTCCCTCGAATTCCGATTGGCTGATAGGATTCTATCAGCCAATCGGAATTAAGGTAGGAATTTTCTGATTGGCTGATGGAATCAGCCAATCAGAATCTAGTTCAATCCGATTGGCTGATCCAATCAGCCAATCAGATTGAGCTCTCATTCTATTGGCTGTTCTGATCAGCCAATAGAATGCGAGCTCAATCTGATTGGCTGATCGGATCGGCCAATCGGATTGAACTAGATTCTGATTGGCTGATTCCATCAGCCAATCAGAAAATTCCTACCTTAATTCCGATTGGCTGATAGAATCCTATCAGCCAATCGGAATTTGAGGGACGCCATCTTGGATGACGTCCCTTAAAGGAACCGTCATTCGTCGGGAGACATCGGAAGAAGAGGATGGATCCGCGTCGCCTGCTTCAAGATGGACCCGCTCCGCACCGGATGGAAGAAGATCGAAGATGCCGCTTGGAGAAGATGTTTGCCGGTCCGGATGTCCTCTTCTTGCCGGATAGGAGGAAGACTTTGGACCCTCTTCTGGACTTCTTCAGTGGATGTCTAGCCCCCGCTTGGGTTGGATGAAGATATCGGAGCCAGGACCGATCAGTGATACCTGGATGGTGAAGACAAGGTAGGAAGATCTTCAGGGGATTAGTGTTAGGTTTATTTAAGGGGGGTTTGGGTTAGATTAGGGGTATGTGGGTGGTGGGTTGTAATGTTGGGGGGGGGGGGGTATTGTATGTTTTTTTTTACAGGCAAAAGAGCTGAACTTCTTGGGGCATGCCCCGCAAAGGGCCCTGTTCAGGGCTGGTAAGGTAAAAGAGCTTGTAACTTTTTTAATTTAGAATAGGGTAGGGAATTTTTTATTTTGGGGGGCTTTGTTATTTTATTAGGGGGCTTAGAGTAGGTGTAATTAGTTTAAAATTGTTGTAATATTTTTCTTATGTTTGTAAATATTTTTTTATTTTCTGTAACTTAGTTCTTTTTTATTTTTTGTACTTTAGCTAGTTTATTTAATTGTATTTATTTGTAGCAATTGTGTTTATTGAATTTATTGATAGTGTAGTGTTAGGTTAATTGTAGGTAATTGTAGGTAGTTTATTTAATTATTTTATTGATAGGGTAGTGTTAGGTTTAATTATATCTTAGGTTAGGATTTATTTTACAGGTAAATTTGTAATTATTTTAACTAGGTAACTATTAAATAGTTCTTAACTATTTAATAGCTATTGTACCTAGTTAAAATAAATACCAAGTTGCCTGTAAAATAAATATTAATCCTAAAATAGCTATAATATAATTATAATTTATATTGTAGCTATATTAGGATTTATTTTACAGGTAAGTATTTAGCTTTAAATAGGATTAATTTATTTAATAAGAGTTAATTTATTTCGTTATATGTAAATTATATTTAAGTTAGGGGGGTGTTAGTGTTAGGGTTAGACTTAGCTTTAGGGGTTAATACATTTATTAGAATAGCGGTGAGCTCCGATCGGAAGATTAGGGGTTAATAATTGAAGGTAGGTGTCGGCGATGTTAGGGAGGGCAGATTAGGGGTTAATACCATTTATGATAGGGTTAGTGAGGCGGATTAGGGGTTAATAACTTTATTATAGTAGCGCTCAGGTCCGCTCGGCAGATTAGGGGTTAATAAGTGTAGGTAGGTGTCGGCGACGTTGTGGGGGGCAGATTAGGGGTTAATAAATATAACATAGGGGTCGGCGATGTTAGGGCAGCAGATTAGGGGTACATAGGGATAACGTAGGTTGCGGCGGTTTACGGAGCGGCAGATTAGGGGTTAAAAGTGTAATGCAGGGGTCAGCGATAGCGGGGGCGGCAGATTAGGGGTTAATAAGTGTAAGGTTAGGGGTGTTTAGACTCGGGGTACATGTTAGAGTGTTAGGTGCAGACGTAGGAAGTGTTTTCCCATAGGAAACAATTGGGCTGCGTTAGGATCTGAACGCTGCTTTTTTGCAGGTGTTAGGTTTTTTTTCAGCTCAAACAGTCCCATTGTTTCCTATGGGAGAATCGTGCACGAGCACGTTTTTGATGCCGGCCGCGTCCGTAAGCAACTCTGGTATCGAGAGTTGCATTTGCGGTAAAAATGCCCTACGCTCCTTTTTTGGAGCCTAACGCAGCATTTGTTTTAACTCTCGATACCAGAGTTAAATTTATGGTGCGGCCAGAAAAAAGCCCGCGGAGCGTTAACAGCCCTTTTACCGCCGAACTCTAAATCTAGGCCTAAGTATGTTATTGTAATTTTATTGTTTAAAAAAAAAAAAACGTTACATTAAGTTACTACATTCATATTGCGCAAAAAGGTAGAGGCCAGCTGTCCTTCCATTGCGCAATATGAATGTAATAGTCTGTTATGTTATGGGCTGCTTTAGAGACTGCCACCCAGTGGGGAATAATAGCTAATGCAGCAGTCTCTATTGCAGCCCATAACTGCTTACACCGGAGGCTAGCCTCGGGAGCCCTGCCTGCCCGCCCCTCAGCCAATCAGACATCAGTATGTCTGAGTCTCTAGGCTGAGTTGCCGGGCGGGAAATAGTTGCGCAGCCGCATTGGTGGTGTCAGGAGGAGTCGGACAGGAGGACTACTAGGACGGAGCCGGAGCTTAGCCAGAGAGGAAGGTGAGCTGAGTGGTGCGTGCATGGTGACAGATAGTCACAGACACGGAGGGGTGGTGAGGAGGGCCTGGGGTCAGATTGAAATTGAAAAATGTCATCGTCAATTTCAAACATCAACATGTGAACAGTGAATGAACTTTGGCAGTGGCGTGCTCAGTGCTAGCTTGGTGGCTGTTCAGGACAGGTGACAGGTCAGACCGTCAGCTCAGTGGTGGCTAATAATAACAGTAGAGACCAGACTCCAGTGAGAGTCGAGTAGTGTTAGATTTTACTAATACATTGCATTTCAACTTAGCCACCCTCGTTCAGAACGTCTTACTATTTTTAGCAACTGTTACTGTTTGTCAGTGTTTTTATACTATACTGTGGTGTTTTTCACACCAATTTATAAGTTATGACATTTATTAACCTTGTTTATTTTATATAACATTTTTGCTGCCTAAATCCTAAGTTAGGCAGCAAAAATGTTATATAAAATAAACAAGGTTAATAAATGGCATAACTTATAAATTGGTGTGAAAAACACCACAGTTCTGACAGCCATGTGTGTCTCTGTAAGGAAAGGCAGACGATTAGCTGTTCTGCTGCACAAAGATGCCGGTGTGATCACTTTGTTATTGCTGCACAAAGATGCTGGTGTGATCACTTTGTTATTGCTGCACAAAGATGTCGGTGTGATCACTTTGTTACTGCTGCACAAAGATGCCGGTGTGATCACTTTGTTATTGCTGCACAAAGATGTCGGTGTGATCACTTTGTTACTGCTGCACAAAGATGCCGGTGTGATCACTTTGTTACTGCTGCACAAAGATGCCGGTGTGATCACTTTGTTACTGCTGCTGTTATGAACGGGCTTGTAACTTGAGCTTGCAAACAAGTTTCAGCTTCCCCCTCTCTAGCTAGCTTTCCCTGCTCCTTCTATTGGCTGACCTTTAACCCACTGAGGTCTTCCTTGTAACATCGCATCACTGACTTCCCTGCTTCAGGCTTACTCCTGTTTATTCTGAATTCACTGTGCTAGCTGTGGTTGTGTGAGCTGGGAAGCACTAGGCAGCTTTGCAACCTCAGTACTACAGAAGGAAAAGTAATGACAGTGAGAGAACAGCAGAGATTCTGCAGAGGAAAAAGAAACAGTGATAGGATCAGACTGTAAGTTTCACTCAGTTTTCTTTTCTCTGCTGAGTCTCTGCTGTTCTCTCACTGCTTTCCCCTCTGCAGCTACGTGATTGAAAATCTGCCGAGTGCTTCTAGCCCACATACTGATGCTTTTACTTCAGAGGCACAAGGATTAAACCCACTCCTACTGAAAACAGTAAATAATGTGTATTATGCTGGTTAATCTTTTCCAAAAAGTTTGTGTAGAACACTGGCAGTAAAAAATGTATGGCTTTACACCATGAACCTCCTTTTGTTTTCCTAGATGATGCATTATTAAAATCTGAAAGTTAACACCTTGTGTAGTGTGTGTGTGTGTGTGTGTGTGTGAATGTTTGTGTACATGTGTATGTTGTGCAGTGTGTGTGAATGTTTGTGTACATGTGTATGTTGTGCAGTGTGTGTGAATGTTTGTGTACATGTGTATGTTGTGCAGTGTGTGTGAATGTTTGTGTACATGTGTATGTTGTGCAGTGTGTGTGTGAATGTGTACAACTGTACATGTGTATGTTGTGCAGTGTGTGTGTGAATGTTTGTGTACATGTGTATGTTGTGCAGTGTGTGTGTGAATGTGTACAACTGTACATGTGCATGTTGTGCAGTGTGTGTGAATGTTTGTGTACATGTGTATGTTGTGCAGTGTGTGTGTGTGTGAGTGAATGTGTACAACTGTACATGTGTATGTTGTGCAGTGTGTGTGTGTGAATGTGTACAACTGTACATGTGTATGTTGTGCAGTGTGTGTGTATGTTTGTGTACATGTGTGTGTTGTGCGGTGTGTGTGTGTGAATGTGTACAACTGTACATGTGTATGTTGTGCAGTGTGTGTGAATGTGTGTGTGTATGTTTGTGTACATGTGTGTGTGTGTGAGAATGTTTGTGTACATGTGTATGTTGTGCAGTGTGTACTAATAGTGTACGCTCTGCACTATGTACCTCCTTCTATAACTTGTTTACTATAACCATAGGCAGCTCCTCTTACTGTTAATCACCTATACATGATCTTTGTCATACAGGAACCCCACACACGGGTGTAAATGACGTGAAGAAATAAAGGCACTTTTGTGCAAATGGACACAAATGTCTTTATTATAGTGATAGGTCCTGTCCAAAAACAGTTTTTGGACCTATCAGTATAATAAAGAACGATGTGTTCATTTGCACAGAAGTGCTGTTGTTTCTTCATGTCATTTACACTGACTTTAAGCGTGAGCAGGACCCCTACAACAGCGTGCAGGGTGCTCTCTGAAAAAGTATTTGTGAAAGTTTCTAAAGAAATTGGGTGCTGAACTCATTCTATTTGTTTTCAACCACACACACTGGCACAGTGACAGCCCCAGTCTTTAGGGGCTACATAAAATTATAATTTCAAATGCAATCCAAATACTAATAGGACAATGCCAGTGGAAGGTACAGAAGTCTGATAATAACCATTACCATGCACACAAATAGTAGCCTGCAATTCGTATAACTCCAGGTTTTAACCACTTATCCAGAAAGAGATGCAAAACATTCCATTCCATGGCAACTCACTGGAAGCCAAAAGGTTAAGTGCTGTAACAGAAATTAAATTCAAAAAATAAATGCCCATTAAATTATATATTTAATCCCAAAGTAAAAATATACTTTATATCATTGGGTATTAATGATGTAATTACTTTAGTAATATTGACTAATTCACTAAAGTGAATTGTCTTTATGAGGTAATGAAGAGAGATGCTCTACATAATGGGGCAGTAGATGCTGTCTGATGAACTGGGACATGAGGTATTCACTATAAGTAATGGAGTACTGACTTTTTATAGAGGAGTAAAAATATGTATTCAGTGCCTGAAAATGAAGTAATGATTGATGAGATAAGTGCAAAATCCATAAAGATCTGTTACTCATTTCAAGATGGCTTCCCTAAGTATATTTATTAAATAGTGACTTGTGATTAGTTTTATGATTGTCTGTCTTACCCCGGTACCCGCAGATACTAATTGTAACTTATTTAATAATAGTTTCATGTACCTTACAAATAGAAAGAAATGCGTGGCTTATTACAAGGTGGCTGTTGTTCTGTACATAAACAGTTATGTGTTTTTCAAGATGTCTGTGTTCACCTCTAGATGGATGCCTGAAAAGCCTGTACATTATTCTAATATGATTTTATCTGCCTTAATCATGATAGAAAGCTAACTGTGCTTTATCCAAAGTTGCCTTGAATCTAGATAGTTGTATGTGCCTTTTTCCAAGATTGTCAAACTGTAGTTTATCTCTAGATAGCTGCCTGTGCCCCTTTCAAAGATGGCTACTTGTGCTTACACCTAGTTAGCTACTTGTGCCTTATACCTAGTGTGCATGTAGTGTGTGTGTCAGCGGGCAGAATATGTGTGCTTTATTCTCCAGGTAATCAACACATTGCAGATGAGCTGGTGCTTTAGTGCAGTGCTTTTCAACTGCGGTCCACTCCTTAAGTACCCCCAAACAGGCCAATCAGCTGATCAGTAACACCATGGTTACTTACCTGCTCTCACCAATTAGCTTTTGTTTTTTTATCTGTGCACTGGATCAGCTGTAATGAAAACCTGCCCTATTGGGGGTACTTGAGGACCGCAGTTGAGAAACAATTGATTTAGTGTCTGTCTTGTATGTGTGTGTTGTAAAGAATGATAATTGCCATTGTACAACCTAATTTAACTGTAAATTTAAGCTACCTCTACCGGGTTCATATATTTGTCTCAACAGCATATCATAGCCAGTAGTGCCTCACTAGCCTCTGACCTCACCGCACGTCACTGCATCTTAATGCGATGCACGCACTTTCAATTCAGCCTCTGTCTTCCACGGCTGCATAAGAGACAAGCTGTATAAGGGGCAGTGACAGGCGGTATTAGCCCAATTATTGCAGATAAGGAACCCGGTTCAGGGGGAAAATATTACCTTAGGTGGCAAGGCTGAGAAGAGTGTGAAATTGGAGCTAGTGCCTATATTTGCTTAAGCTGTTATATGAAGCTTGCGGTCTATGTCTGCTACACAATGAAGATATGTTTTGTCACATCACAAGCCTACTAATGTCAGTAAAGAACTGTTAGTGCCTTAGAGAAAGGATACAGTTTGTCTACGAACACTAAATTAAATTAGCAAAGCATTTTATCAGGGGCATATAAAAAAAAAAAAAAAATCATCTTCCCCATTCTGATTCAAATTGATTCAGCTATAAACTGAGTTATTTGATGTACAAGAGACATATCACGGGGGCCTAATACACATAAACCTGTCAATAAAGACTGTCATTCACAAGTGCATCTCCATAACTGTTATATCTGGGCAGTGTCACCCTGTGCTAACTCGATATAGTTTAAAATAGAGACTTTTTCCAATTAAAGGTGTCAGCAGAGAATAAAACTGTATACCATCACATGACGTGGCAAGGAGTGACTTTGTTACAGAGATCTTAAGAGCTCATAAAGCAAGACGGAGCTCAAATTTAAAGGATCTTGGTGTTATTAACCAACAAGATGTCGCCCAGAAAAACTCCACAAAAAAGTAAAGAAAATAAAAATGGAAATAAAGGGACTCCATCAATGGACAAGTTTTTCAAAACAACTGTTTTGTCACCAGCAATAGAGACTCCCACAACCCCGCCAGGTTCTCAGCATTCATCTAGTTCCTCAGAATCTGGTTCAGATGGGGAAGATACCATGGTGTCAGTACCACAATCAGTTTTATCCTCTATCCCCTCAAAAAAGGACTTCTCCTCACTCATCACACAAGTTAAGCAATGTATTAAGGACGAGATTTCTGAACTAAAGAGTGACATTGCAGAAATCGGTAATAGGGTAAACACTCTGGAAGAAACGGTGCAAGATCAAGATAAGTGCATAACGTCAGTGAGTGAACAGATGGAGCACCAAGATCAAACAATCCGCCAGTTGGAGGATAAACTAGAGGACCTAGAGAACAGGTCCAGAAGACAAAATATCAGAATACGGGGTGTTCCGGAATCTGTCGATGCCTCAACCCTTCAGGAATACCTACAGTCTCTGTTCTCACAACTTAAAGATCCGACAGACAACACTGCGGTAGGAATAGATAGGGCCCATCGCGCCCTGAGACCAAAACCCCCTGAATCGGCACCTCCTAGAGATGTGATAGTAAAAATTACCAACTACCAGATAAAAGAACAACTCATGACAGCGGCAAGAGAAAAGCGCCCCATACAAAAAGACGGAGTCACCCTGCAGTTTTTCGCTGACTTGTCAGCCAGGACCATAACTAGGAGAAAAGAACTAGCCCCACTCACAAAATACCTGCAAGCAAGAAACATAAATTATAGATGGGGACATCCCTTCCAACTCATAGTCATATGGAAAAATAGGAGAGCAAGCTGCTCCTGGCCTGCAGAGATTGAGGATTGCTGCAAGAAGCTCGAAATTCCCCCACCACCATTGGATATGGACACAGACAAAAGGCAAGACCCCACGATCAACACAAATTCACAAACTCCCCCTTTACTACAACGCAAAGAATGGCAGACGGTCCGAAATAAAAGAACAAAGACTTCCTCATCTTCGGACTCTAGAGCTCAGATAGGCTGAAAAATCTTTTCAAAAGATCTGTATCCTTTGAAATTGTATAACAAGAGTGGGTAATATCCCTTAATAGTTAAATAGAGAGAGACAATGATAAATGGACAGATCAAATCTTGATTAAATGTTCAAAGAATGGCATTTGTGAAAAAAGAGCAGGTCACAGAGAATGTTTTATAGATATATGTACTTAGAAGGCTGAATGATTTCCGTTAGGGATTTCCTAGCCAATTCCCTCTATTTTTTACATAGAGAAAAAGTTTTTTATGTTAATTTTGTTTGCAATGTTGTTTCCATTGTTTGTTTTTGTTAGAGTGTTTTTAGGAATTGTTCTGCAGAATAGTAATACCATGCGATGGGGTGAGGAGATCCATAGGCACAGAATGAGAATTGAAAAGGTAAGGATATGACAGATACCTGTATTCATTTTATAACACAAAATGTGAAGGGATTTAACATTCCAAATAAACGATCATTAGCCCTTAGAGATATTGCACAAAAAGGAGGGGATATCATTGGTATTCAAGAGACTCACTTTAGGAAAAATTCCATACCCAAATACCTACATAATAGTTTTGCTCAACATTATCATAGTGCACACAACAACAAAAAAATTAATGGGGTAAGCATTCTTATTCGTAATTCAATCCCTTTTAAAATAATAGAACAGAAAAAGGACACTGAAGGCAGATTCCTAGCCATCAGCGGAATTCTTTATAACAAATTAGTAACGCTTGTAAATATTTACGCGCCCAACCACAAATAAGCAGCCTTTTTTAAATCTCTACTGCCGCAAATACAAGACATACAAAAAGGTCAGCTAATAGTCATGGGAGATTTCAATCTACCTATTAATCCTAAACTAGACAGCTCAAATTCAAACATACACACCCAAAAATTCACTCAAATCCATATTGAACCTTACTAGGATCCTAGGGTTGCATGACTCGTGGAGGGTTTCCAATCCGGAACGGAGAGACTATACATTCTTTTCAAACCCGAACAAGTCTTATTCGAGGATTGATTATATTTTCATAGATCACTTAACATTATCCCATGTAAACTCCTCGAACATCATACACACAGCATGGTCTGGCCATTCCATGGTCAGGTGCTCCATTGGTTGGCCCTCAGCTCCAGTGAGAGAGTTTAATTGGAGACTGGATGAGACCCTATTACTAGACCCAGTCGTGCACAAGACTGTAGAGTCAGAGATTCAGGATTTTTTTCACATTAACGCCCAAGAGGATATGACTCCTTCAACGGTTTGGGAAGCTCATAAGAGCTATATAAGAGGAATACTGATTAAAATCAGAGCTAACAAAATTAAACAGCAGAGAGAGGAATATCAACATATAACTCGGGAAATTACACAGCTAGATTACCTACATAAAATTCAACCACAAAATAAAGGCGTTCTTAACCAATTGAATTTCTATAGAGCCAAACTGACATCGCACTTACACATAAAAGCACAAACAACAGCATTTAAACTCAAACAAAAATTTTATTGCGAAGCAGGTAAGCCGGGACGCCAATTGGCAAGATCACTTAAAAATAAGCAAGCAAAAACATATATACATTCAATCAACAATGCTAGAGGTGAGAGAGTGGAAGATTCCATACAGATAGCAGAAGTGTTTAAAAACTATTACCACAACATATATAATCTTTTCCCTAACAGGTCACTTTCAGATCATAAAGATAAGTGCATAAGTTATCTTAATAACATCCAGGTCCCGATAATCTCTGAAACAGATAGCGAAATGTTACAGGCCTCAATAGGTCTCAAGGAAATTAACGACGCAATTAGAACTTTGAGACCAGAAAAAGCCCCAGGGCCAGATGGATTTTCTGGTTCATTTTACAAAATTTACTCCCAACTCTTAGTACCCCATTTATTAAACACCTTTGGACAGATAGACAATGGAGGCACTCTGCCAAATTCCATGTTACAGGCGTACATAACAGTCCTACCTAAACCGGGTAAAAAAACAGTTATACCAGCGAATTTTCGGCCTATATCCTTATTAAATATAGATTTAAAAATACTCGCCAAGGTCTTGGCTGCTAGGCTTAATAGTATATTACCATCATTGATCTCACCAGATCAGGTGGGCTTTGTGCCGCGGAGAGAGGCAAGGGATAATACAGTAAAACTACTTAATATTTTGGAATATATAAATAAGAACAAAATACCATCAGCATTTTTATCCACAGACGCTGAGAAAGCGTTCGATAGACTTGATTGGACCTTTCTAGAAAATACCCTTGCTAAATTTAATATACCACCCTCATTTGTAAACAAAATAATGGCCTTGTACTCATTCCCCACAGCTCAAATTAGAATAAACGGCATACTCTCAGAACAATTTGACATTCGTAATGGCACTCGCCAGGGATGTCCTTTGTCTCCACTCTTGTTTATTTTATCATTAGAAGTTTTGGCCAGCAAAATTAGATCCAACAATAACATAAAGGGCATAATTATAAACCATAGAGAATATAAATTATCTATGTTCGCAGATGATGTCCTGATGTCTCTGTCAAATCCCTTAGAGTCTCTTTCTGCGGTACGACATGTACTACATGAATATGGTGAGGTGTCAAATTTTCTGATAAATACAAACAAGTCGAAACTTCTACCACTACACATACCTCCCACAGAAATTATCCACATACAAAACAAATGCTCATTTGCGATTCAGCTGAAATCCATCAAATACTTAGGTATATACCTGTCTAATAGTTTAGAGTCAACTTGCACAATCAACTATTCTAGGCTGTTTAAAAATATCTATAATCAAACCTGGTCCTGGATGGCGAAAAACATTTCTTGGATAGGAAGAGCAAATACAGTCAAAATGGTACTGCTGCCAAAGATCTTGTACATATTACAAACCCTACCTCTACCAAACACTTCCACATACATACAAAAGTTACAAAAGGTGCTACACAATTTTATATGGAAGAAAAAACCGTCACGGGTTAATAAACCTTCCATGTATGCACATAAAGATATGGGGGGACTTGGCGTTCCTAATATTTTATTGTATAAACAAGCCATATCGTTACAAAGAATATTAGAATGGTGCAGATATAGTAAAACTGAACCAAAGCTTTGGATTCAACTAGCGCATGACATCTCAGGTATATCTCAATTAGGGGGGCTGTGTTGGTTGCCAAAATCACTATCCAAAACCCAATCTAGCTACACAGCCACAGTAATAAACACTCTATCAGACTGGAAATACATTCGAGATGGTTACAAGGGTATTACAAGTAATTACTCCCCACTGACACCAATTCTGGCCAACACAGAATTTGTAGAGGGCCTCATACACAACACCGGGGGAGATAATAGCCTAAATGGATATGTACCTATCGCATCAATAACTAATTGTGGGAAAATGTTACTTAGATCTGAACTACTAGATGTAGGAAATGGATTTTTTGACCAATGGCTACGTTACCACCAAGTCAATCATTACATACCAACACATAGAAACAGGACAAATCTACTAAGAATACCGACACAGTTTGAACAAATGTGCATTTCTAGCCTACCTCAAAAAGGGATAATTTCAAGAATATACAAGATACTGCTCACGGCCACATCCCCTAATCCACATAAATACGTGACGAGTTGGGAGAGGGAACTGTTGGGGAAATTGGAACCAAAATGCTGGAGAGACATTTTCAGTAGTATAGCTTATTCTGCACACACCACTTACGCCCTAGAAACAAACTACAAAATATTGTTTAGGTGGTACCTAACACCTAACCGAATGAAATACCTATTCCCTTCAGCAAATGAAAAATGTTGGAGATGCAAGAAGGCAGTGGGCACCATGGGGCACATTTGGTGGTCTTGTACAATAGTTAATTCTTACTGGAAGGGGATATTAGAAGAAATAAAGAAGGTAATATCTTGTAACTTATCATTAATTCCGAAAGTTTGTTTATTTAATATGCTAAAAGAAGTCAAATGTGGAATCAGGCAAAATATAGTACATATTATGTTAAACTCAGCTAAACAGTTGATAGCGGCAACATGGAGGTCTAACAAGGTCCCTTCAATAGAAGATTGGAAAGAAAAGGTGATGAGAACCCTAATGCTAGAAAGATACTACTACTTCAAGACTAATAGGTTAGCAATGTATAATGATATGATGTTTCTCTGGGATTCTTACATTGGTTCTGTTTGGGAAACGGAAAGCTAATAGGCGGAGGCCTCAAAGGTTATAGTTATTAAGCTGGAGCATTTAGGAGGATCTCCCACCCCGCGGAGATGGTCACAATCATAATACCTATAGTGGGTAAATACTCATTGTGGGTATAAGACATATTACTATGCAGAAAGTTGTAGTTAATGTTATTTTAATGGTTTATTTGCTATTGTCTCACAAAGAAAATGTGGTGTTTCGGTGTCTTCCTGCTGCTCTAAGACATCTGAGGACAATAATAGTAATGGACTTTAGGAGAGACATGGAAATTTAATGTGCAGGAGTAGGTTATGTTATTGAATTGCCAGATTACAGCCATATTACATTGTAATGTATCTGGTATAGTACATCGGACTGTAGTCCAACATGTTATTGTATATGTACCTACTCAGAGAATTTATGTTGTATATTGTAAAATTTTCCAATAAAGAAATAATAAAAAAATAAATAAAAAATAAATAAAAGAGGGTAAGGAGTATTTAAATGAACAAAATGAAGAAGAAGACTAAAAGGAGGATATGTAAACTAAATGTTACTAGGGGATGGGGATGGGATGGGGATGGGGGATGGGATAAGAGTAAATGGGATTACAGGGAATGGGAGTACAGGGAATGGGGTATGGAGTGTAGTATGAGAGGGTATGGGGTATGGAGTGTATGTAGTGTTATTGATAAGTGTATGTATGTATTGAATGTGTTTGCGTGTAAATGTGTTAAGTGTACAGAAAAAGCACTCGCACACTCACCCAAACCAACTGTCGTTCACTAACTCACACTAGCACTAACTCTGTAACTCACACTACCACTAACTTTCTAACTCACACTAGCACTAACTCTCTAACTCACACTAGCACTAACTCTGTAACTCACACTACCACTAACTCTCTAACTCACACTAGCACTAACTCTCTAACTCACACTACCACTAACTCTCTAACTCACACTAGCACTAACTCTCTAACTCACACTACCACTAACTCTCTAACTCACACTACCACTAACTGACAATAATGCACCAAATCTCTAAGCTCCAATGTCCAAAAACCCACCAGCAACACAGTGAGAGAAGCCATTCTTGTGTGTTGCTTATATACCCTGTGTAAATGTTTAATGATGTACCGGTTTGCGTTGTAAATTGTGTTCAGGTGTGCTTTATTCTTACTTCTTATTTGTGCAATGTGTATTAGGTGTGTGAATTTGCACATGCTCATTTGGAGTTATTATTTGTGGAATGTGTAGAATGCGATGATGTAATAGTGGTCATTTTCTATAACATTGTCCAATAGTATTATGTTTAAATGTTAATTTGCGATGGTGTGGTATTAGTGAAGTGTTGTATATGTATGTTTGTCCTAATATATAGTAGTATTGAATGCGAGTATTTTGCTAGTGTATGATTATATTTTTTTTTCCTTGTTGTTATTTTCCGTATTTCCGCATCTTAAAGTATATGCGTATTCCCTGCATTTTATTTAAATAAAATTCCCCCCGCTTCTGAATGTGTAATGCTTCTGTGCTTTGTTTAGTGATTGTTGTTGTGACATTTGCGGCGTGTTATTGTTGTGCATGATGTGTTATGCGTCATATGACAAAGCTGTGCGTATTTCTCGCGAGATCGAGTGTTAGATGAAAAAAGCTTGTTTGTTTGCTTTTCCATTGATCTCTATGGGAGACTGTCTAACGCGGGCAGGATTCCGCGTGTGAAATACACGCGTTAGGAGTATCATTAGAAGGTATTTTTTAACTCTAAATACCGGCGGTAAACAATGCCGTGCGTTAGACATAAACCACGCGTAGCTAACGCACCCCATCTACCGCCAAACTCTAAATCTAGCCGTAAGGATCTAAAGCTGACTTTAGTGATTATGGCTAAAAAAAAAGTAATGTGTTTACTAGTTCCGGTCATCGTTAGATGAAATCCGTTTGTTTGTGAATGTGATTGTGCTCCTGTCTGCCATCTGATGTTATCAGCCAATCATATGGCCAGCATGTGTGGTGCGGTCCAAAAGAGATGTCTAATTGGTCCATCACAATCCATGTGACTTAATGTAGTGAGGTGCGTATACGATACGTGTCAACTGCTAGCCAATAATATGTAAAACTAAAAAAAAAAAAAAAAAAAGCGTCATAGTAAGTGATGTATATTGGGTCATGCAAAATAATAATTGACGCTTCAAAGAATATTAATAAGTGTACGTGATAATAGGTGATCTATAAGTGTTCTAGTAAACTATGTGCCCCATAATATGAAAGTAATAAGAGTAACAATGACTAGTGGCCGGTGTGTGAGATATAGAATAGGGTCAGTAATAAAGTTACATACATAGAAAAGACAACATTATGTATGTGTCAAATGAATGATAAAATATTATAAACTTATATAGTGGGACTGGATATACAAGTAAAATACAACATATGTAGTCATAAAAGAAAGGATAACCTAATTAATATAACTAAAGACTGAATATTTTATTCTGTTTGTACGGTATTTTATCTCTTGTATCATCTACATTTTCACTTAGTTTTATATTGAGTATATATAAATACATATATATTGGTCATAGTTGGATTATTAAATATATATATAGCGCCTCTTATAGGAGTTGGTAGTATAGAGGTATTTGGGATATACTAGTTTATACTACCTGTCTCCAGTTTTCTAGAAAAGGAGGCGGCATTACATACTCCACCTCAGTGCACACTGTTACCCCTCTGTGAGGCTGCACAGATCCTCTGTCCATCAAGCTGGTCCTGTGACTTTCTGTGAATACTGGCTTGTGAGTTTTCAAACTACGGCATTGCTACACTTTTCAGCTCACACTAAGGGGCCTATCTATCAAGCTCCAAATGGAGCTTGATGCCCCGTTTTTCTGGTGAGCCTTCAGGCTCGCCAGAAACAGCAGTTATGACGCAGCAGTCACAAAGACCGCTGCTCCATAACCCTGTCCGCCTGCTCTGAGCAGGCGGACAGACATCGCCGCAATTCAACCCGATCAAGTACCATTGGGTTGATTGACACCTCCCTGCTGGAGGCTGATTGGCCGTGAGTCTGCAGGGGGCGGCGTTGCACCAGCAGCTCTTGTGAGCTGCTGGTGCAATGCTGAATACGGAGAGCATATTGCTCTCCGTATTCAGCGAGGTCTGGCGGACCTGATCCACACTGTCGGGATCAGGTCTGCCAGACTTTGTTAAATAGAGGCCTAAGCCTTTTAAAGCATTCACTGGCTATTTCTTCCATTAGTTTATATTTGGAACTATTGTAATGTTGTGTTTATGGAGATTTTAACGGTTTAGTTTCCAATTGTTTTTCTGTTCTTCATGGGGTCTGTTCATCATTTATTATTATTTGTATTAGCTAACTATACTGTGACTGTACCTACTATACTAATACTATCTATCACATTAGTAGTAAGGCCACGTCAAGTCTTCAACCTTTACCAGCCATTCATACCCCTTTTATGTCTCTATTCATATGCTTTTTACTGTTTATTTCACACTGCCTTCTTTTCATTCAGTCATTCAAACAATCTCCCAGTTGACTTGATGGGACAGTTGGTGAAGGACAAAGAAAGGTAGAGTACAGAAGGAAGATTTCTAAATAGAAAGATAGGACGAGGAAGGATATGTCATGTAAAAGGTGAGTGACATTGTAAGCTATATATATACACATTATATAGATTACTATTTCATTTATATATAAAAGTCTTTTAATATAAAATGTTTTGACCATTGTAAAATACAGATCTAATTGTCAATGGACCTGAAATAAATGACTAGACTTACTACTGTTCTGACAAGCCAGAATGTCTTCAAGAACAAAGGGAATAGACACAGTTTTCTACATGGTCAGGATGTAACTTTAAAAGAACCTTATCACACTGTATTATCAGATTTGATCTCTAAATGAAACTACCAGATCATAGGACCATGTAGTTAGGGAGCCTTCATGTCTAAATTTATATCTGGGATCTAGAGAATTCTCAGGAAAACACTTGTTTTGTTTAACACTTGTGTGTCTTTAAACAAGACACCAGAAGTCCCTTTGAATTTCCTCAATATGCATATCTGTCTGGGAAAAGCATTTGTTACTCATATGCTCATATACTCATATGCAAGCAAATGGAAAACTAAGTTTATATGAAATAACTTGTGTCTGTAATTTTCAGATATTTAATATACATCAGTACTGTATGAATATATTTTATATATATATATACAGGTAGCCCTCAGTTTACGCCGGGGTAAGGTTAGGTTCCAGAAGGAATGGTTGTAAATCAAAACCGTTGTAAATTGAAACCCAATTTATAATGTAAGTCAATGGGAAGTGAGGGAATTAGGTTCCAGGCCCCTCTCAAAATTGACATTAAGTAACACCTAATACATTATTTTTAAAGCTTTGAAATGAAGACAGATGGGGGTAGTTATCAAGCCGTCAACCTCAAATACGCTGGAATTCCGCAGCGTATTTGAGGTGAGGCTGATTCGCCTTAGTTATCAAGCCCTAGACACCGGGAAAAAGTACAATTTTGTGACGTAAGCTTCGATCCGCCAGACTCAGTCTGACACAGATCGATTCTTACGTCACTCCAGATGTTCCGCACACAAGTGCGGCACAATCTGACTACTTTTGCTAGTTATCAAAAAACTAGCAGGTACGCTCGGCACTTTTCCGCCCGGCGTACCTGGTTTTCAATCCGCCGCCCTGGAGGCGGCGGATCTCATAGGAATCAATGGGAGTCTGACCATAGTGAAAGTTCATGTTCGCTGCTGCCAGACATCCCAATGATTCCTATGGGACCTGTCTACACCTAACACCCTAACATGTAACCCGAGTCTAAACACCCCTAATCTGCCCCCCGTACACTGCCGCAACTAAATAAAGTTATTCACACCTAAACCGCCACTCCCGGAGCCCACCGCAAGCTATACTAAATATGTTAACCCCTAAACCGCCGCTCCCGGACCCCGCCGCAACTATAATAAACATGTTAACCCCCTATACCGGCGCCCCCGGAGCCCCCCGCAACTAAATAAAGTTAGTAACCCCTAAACCGCCGCTCCGAGACCCCGACGCAACTCTTATAAATGTATTAACCCCTAAACCGCCGCTCCCAGACCCCGCCGCCACCTACATTATACCTAGTAACCCCTATCCTGCCCCCCCTATACCGCCGCCACCTATAATTAAGTTATTAACCCCTATCCCCGCACCTAAATAAATAGTTTAACCCCTAAACCGCCGCTCCCGGACCCCGCCGCAACCTATATTAAATTTATTAACCCCTAATCTGCCCCCCCTACACCGTCGCCACCTCTAATAAATGTATTAACTCCTATCCTGCCCCCCTACACTGCCGCCACTGTAATAAAATGATTAACCCCTAAACCTAAGTCTAACAATAACCCTAACACCCCTCAAACTTAAATATTAATTAAATAAATAAAAATAAATTTAACTCTTATTAACTAAATGAATCCTATTTCAAAATAAATACTTACCTGTAAAATAAACCCTAATATAACTACAATATAAATAATAATTATATTGTAGCTATCTTAGGATTTATTTTTATTTTACAGGCAACTTTCAATTTATTTTAACTAGGTACAATAGCTATTAAATAGTTATTAACTATTTAATAGCTACCGAGTTAAAATAAAGAGAAATTTACCTGTAAAATAAATCCTAACCTAAGTTACAATTACACCTAACACTACACTATACTTTAATAAATGAATCGTATTTAAAACTAAATACTTACCTGTAAAATAAACCCTAAGATAGCTACAATGTAATTAATAATTACATTGTAGCTATTTTAGGATTTATATTTATTTTACAGGTAACTTTGTATTTATTTTAGCTAGTTAGAATAGTTATTAAATAGTTATTAACTATTTAATAACTACCTAGCTAAAAGAAATACAAAATTACCTGTAAAATAAATCCTAACCTAAGTTACAATTAAACCTAACACTACACTATCATTAAATTAATTTACTATATTACCTACAAATAACTACAATTAAATACAATTAAATAAACTAACTAAAGTACAAAAAATAAAAAAGCTGTTACAAAAAATAAAAAAAATAAGTTACAAACATTTAACAAATATTACAACAATTTTAAGCTACTTACACCTAATCTAAGCCCCCTAATAAAATAACAAAGCCCCCCAAAATAAAAAATTCCCTACCCTATTCTACATTAAAAAGTAAACAGCTCTTTTGCCTTACCAGCCCTTAAAAGGGCCTTTTGCGGGGCATGCCCCAAATAAAACAGCTCTTTTGCCTGTAAAAGAAAATACAACCCCCCCCAACATTAAAACCCACAACCCACATACCCCTAATCTAACCCAAACCCCCCTTAAATAAACCTAACACTACCCCCCTGAAGATCATCCTACCTTGAGTCGTGTTCAGCCAGCCGACCACCGATGGAACCGAAGAGGAGATCCGGAGCGGCAGAAGTCATCATCCAAGGGGCGCTGAAGAAATCTTCCATCCGATGAAGTAATCATCCAGGCGGCGCTGAAGAAATCTTCCATCCGATGAAGTCATCATCCAGGAGGCGCTGAAGAAATCTTCCATCCAATAGAAGTCTTCATTGATTGGTTCAGCCAATCGGATTGAACTTGAATCTGATTCAATCAGCCAATCAGATTTTTCTACCTTAATTCCGATTGGCTGATAGAATCCTATCAGCCAATCGGAATTCGAGTGATGCCATCTTGGATGACGTCACTTAAAGGTACCGTCATTCGTCGTTAGTTGTCGGGAAGAAGAGGATGGATCCGCGTAGGCTCCTCTGAAGATGGCTCCACTCCGGATGGATGAAGATTGAAGACGCCTCCTGGATGAAGACTTCTATCGGATGGAAGATTTCTTCAGCGCCGCCTGGATGATGACTTCATCGGATGGAAGATTTCTTTAGCGCCCCTTGGATGATGACTTCTATTTAATAGCTATTGTACCTGGTTAAAATAAATACAAAGTTACCTGTAAAATAAAAATAAATCCTAAGATAGCTACAATATAATTATTATTTATATTGTAGCTATATTAGGGTTTATTTTACAGGTAAGTATTTAGTTTTAAATAGGATTAACTAACGGCTAGATTTAGAGTTTGGCGGTAGCCGTGAAAACTAGCGTTAAAGGCTCCTAACGCTGGTTTTAGGCTACCGCCGGTATTCGGAGTCAGTGATTAAAGGGTCTAACGCTCACTTTTCAGCCGCGACTTTTCAATACCGCAGATCCCCTTACGTCAATTGCGTATCCTATCTTTTCAATGGGATCTTTCTAACGCCGGTTTTTAGATACGTTTCTGAAGTGAGCGTTAGAAATCTAACGACAAAACTCCAGCCGCCGGAAAAAAGCAGGAGTTAAGAGCTTTCTGGGCTAACGCCGGTTCATAAAGCTCTTAACTACTGTACCCTAAAGTACACTAACACCCATAAACTACCTATGTACCCCTAAACCGAGGTCCCCCCCACATCGCCGCCACTCGATTAAATTTTTTTAACCCCTAATCTGCCGACCGCCACCTACGTTATACTTATGTACCCCTAATCTGCTGCCCCTAACACTGCCGACCACTGTATTATATTTATTAACCCCTAACCTGCCCCCCACAACGTCGCCGCCAGCTACTTACAATAATTAACCCCTAATCTGCCGACCGCAAAGCGCCGCCACCTACGTTATACTTATGTACCCCTAATCTGCTGCCCCTAACACCGCCGACCCCTATATTATATTTATTAACCCCTAATCTGCCCCCCTCAACGTCGCCGACACCTGCCTACACTTATTAACCCCTAATCTGCCGAGCGGACCTGAGCGCTACTATAATAAAGTTATTAACCCCTAATCCGCCTCACTAACCCTATCATAAATAGTATTAACCCCTAATCTGCCCTCCCTAACATCGCCGACACCTAACTTCAATTATTAACCCCTAATCTGACGACCGGAGCTCACCGCTACTATAATAAATGGATTAACCCCTAAAGCTAAGTCTAACCCTAACACTAACACCCCCCTAACTTAAATATAATTTAAGTAATAATTTACATCTAACGAAATTAATTAACTCTTATTAAATAAATTATTCCTATTTAAAGCTAAATACTTACCTGTAAAATAAATCCTAATATAGCTACAATATAAATTATAATTACATTGTAGCTATTTTAGGATTAATATTTATTTTACAGGCAACTTTGTAATTATTTTAACCAGGTACAATAGCTATTAAATAGTTAAGAACTATTTAATAGTTACCTAGTTAAAATAATAACAAAATTACCTGTAAAATAAGTCCTAACCTAAGTTATAATTAAACCTAACACTACCCTATCAATAAATTAATTAAATAAAATACCTACAATTACCTACAATAAAACCTAACACTACACTATCAATAAATAAATTAAATACAATTTCTACAAATAACTACAATTACATAAACTAACTAAAGTACAAAAAATAAAAAAGAACTAAGTTACAAAAAATAAAAAAATATTTACAAACATAAGAAAAATATTACAACAATTTTAAACTAATTACACCTACTCTAAGCCCCCTAATAAAATAACAAAGACCCCCAAAATAAAAAATTCCCTACCCTATTCTAAATTAATAAATGTAAAAGCTGTTTTACCTTACCAGCCCTGAACAGGGCCCTTTGCGGGGCATGCCCCAAGAAAATCAGCTCTTTTGCCTGTAAAAAAAAACATACAATACCCCCCCCAACATTACAACCCACCACCCACATACCCCTAATCTAACCCAAACCCCCCTTAAATAAACCTAACACTAAGCCCCTGAAGATCTTCCTACCTTGTCTTCACCATCCAGGTATCACCGATCCGTCCTGGCATCCGGTGCTGAAGAGGTCCAGAAGAGGCTCCAAAGTCTTCCTCCTATCCGGCAAGAAGAGGACATCCGGACCGGCAAACATCTTCTCCAAGCGGCATCTTCGATCTTCTTCCATCCGGTGCGGAGCGGGTCCATCTTGAAGCAGCCGACGCGGATCCATCCTCTTCTTCCGGCGTCTCCCGACGAATGACGGTTCCTTTAAGGGACGTCATCCAAGATGGCGTCCCTCGAATTCCGATTGGCTGATAGGATTCTATCAGCCAATCGGAATTAAGGTAGGAATATTCTGATTGGCTGATGGAATCAGCCAATCAGAATCAAGTTCAATCCTATTGGCTGATCCAATCAGCCAATCAGATTGAGCTCGCATTCTATTGGCTGTTCCGATTCTATTGGCTGTTTAGGGGTTAAACTATTTATTTAGTTGCGGCGAGGTCCGGGATCCGCAGGATAGGGGTTAATAAATTTATTCTAGGTGGCGGCGGTATAGGGGGGGCAGGATAGGGGTTACTAGGCATAATGTAGGTGGCGGCGGTGTCCGGGAGCGGTGGTTTAGGGGTTAATACATTTATAAGAGTTGCGGCGGGGTCTAGGAGTGGCGGTTTAGGGGTTAATACATTTATAAGAGTTGCAGTGGGGTCTAGGAGCGGCGGTTTAGGGGTAAATACATTTATAAGAGTTGCGCGTGGGGTCTAGGAGCGGCGGTTTAGGGGTTAATACATTTATAAGAGTTGTGGCGGGGTCTAGGAGCGGCGGTTTAGGGGTTAATAAGTTTATTATAGTTGCGGCGGGGTCTAGGAGCGGCGGTTTAGGGGATGGTAACTTTATTCAGTTGCGGGGGGCTCCGGGGGCGCAGGTATAGGGGGTAGAACAGTGTAGTTTAGTGTGGGTGCTTAGTGACAGCTTGTCAATAAAGCTGTCAAAAAGCCGAAGAGCAGCGAGATCGGATGAGTGATAGCTATCACAGTCCACTGCTCATCGCCCCGTACTTGGTGCACGTCTTTTTGACAGCTTTTTTGATAACTTAGGCGAACGTATTCAGGTCCGCGGCGGCGATGGTAGGCGAGCTTAGGCAGGCGTATTGGACCGGCGAAGGCAGGTAAAGTAGACGCCTTGATAAGTACCCCTCTTTAAATGCTAAACAGCATTATAAACAGTATTAAATAATCACACAACACAGAATATATAATTAAACTAAGTTAAATGAACAAAAACAACTGCTAAAACAGTATTATAACCTCATAAAATAATCACACAACACAGAAAATATAATCAAACTAAGTTTAATGAACAAAAACATTTGCTAACAGCACCTAATAAAATAATTACACAACAGACTGCATCATCATCAAACTAACGCCTAGATTTGGAGTTTTGCGGCCAAGGGGGTGCGTTAGCTACGCGTGCTTTTTTTCCCCCGCACCTTTTAAATACCGCTGGTATTTAGAGTTCACAGAATGGCTGGGTTTTCAGTGCGTTAGGCTCCAAAAAGGGAGCGTAGAGCATAATTTAACGCCACTGCAACTCTAGATACCAGCGGTGCTTAGGGACGCGGCCAGCCTCAATAACGTGCTCGTGCACGATTCCCCCATAGGAAACAATGGGGCTGTTTGAGCTGAAAAAAAACCTACCACCTGCAAAAAAGCCGCTTTCAGCTCCTAACGCAGCCCCATTGTTTCCTATGGGGAAACACTTCCTACGTCTGCACCTAACACCCTAATATGCACCCCGAGTCTAAACACCCCTAACCTTACACTTATTAACCCCTATTCTGCCGCCCCCGCTATCGCTGACACCTGCATATTTTTTTTAACCCCTAATCTGCCGCTCCGTAAACCGCCGCTACTTACATTATCCCTAAGTACCCCTAATCTGCTGCCCCTAACAACGCTGACCCCTATATTATATTTATTAACCCCTAATCTGCTGCCCCCAACATCGCCTCCACCTAACTACACTTATTAACCCCTAATCTGCCGACCGGACCTAAGCACTACTATAATAAATGTATTAACCCCTAATCCGCCTCACTCCCGCCTCAATAACCCTATAAGAAATAGTATTAACCCCTAATCTGCCCTCCCTAACATTGCCGAACCTAACTTCAAGTATTAACCCCTAATCTGCCGATCGGAGCTCACCGCTACTCTAATACATTTTTTAACCCCTAAAGCTAATTCTAACCCTAACACCCCCCTAAGTTAAATATAATTTTATTCTAACGAAAAAAATGAACTCTTATTAAATAACTTATTCCTATTTAAAGCTAAATACTTACCTGTAAAATAAACCCTAATATAGCTACAATATAAATTATAATTACATTGTAGCTATTTTAGGATTAATATTTATTTTACAGGCAACTTTGTAATTATTTTAACCAAGTACAATAGCTATTAAATGGTTAATAACTATTTAATAGTTACCTAGTTAAAATAATAACAAAATTACCTGTAAAATAAATCCTAACCTAAGTTACAATTAAACCTAACACTACACTATCAATAAATTAATTAAATAAAATACCTACAAATAAATACAATTAAATAAACTAACTAAAGGACAAAAAATAAAAAAGAACTAAGTTACAAAAAATAAAAAAATATTTACAAACATTAGAAAAAAATTACAACAATTTTAAACTAATTACACCTACTCTAAGCCCCCTAATAAAATAACAAAGACCCCCAAAATAAAAAAATGCCCTACCCTATTCTAAATTACAAAAGTTCAAAGCTCTTTTACCTTACCAGCCCTTAAAAGGGCCCTTTGCGGGGCATGCCCCAAAAAATTCAGCTCTTTTGCCTGTAAAAAAAACATACAATACCCCCCCCCCAACATTACAACCCACCACCCACATACCCCTAATCTAACCCAAACCCCCCTTAAATAAACCTAACACTAAGCCCCTGAAGATCTTCCTACCTTATCTTCACCACGCCGGGTTCACCGATCGATCCAGAAGAGCTCCTCCGATGTCTTGATCCAAGCCCAAGCGGGGGGCTGAAGATGTCCATGATCTGACTGAAGTCTTCATCCAAGAGGGAGCTGAAGAGGTCCATGATCCGGCTGAAGTCTTCTATCAAGCGGCATCTTCAATCTTCTTTCTTCCGGATCCATGTTCATCCCGCCGACGCGGAACATCCATCTTCACCGACTACTTCCCGATGAATGACGGTTCCTTTAAGGGACGTCATCCAAGATGGCGTCCCTCGAATTCCGATTGGCTGATAGGATTCTATCAGCCAATCGGAATTAAGGTAGGAAAATTCTGATTGGCTGATGGAATCAGCCAATCAGAATCAAGTTCAATCCGATTGGCTGATCCGATCAGCCAATCAGATTGAGCTCGCATTCTATTGGCTGATCGGAACAGCCAATAGAATGCGAGCTCAATCTGATTGGCTGATTGGATCAGCCAATCGGATTGAACTTGATTCTGATTGGCTGATTCCATCAGCCAATCAGAATTTTCCTACCTTAATTCCGATTGGCTGTTAGAATCCTATCAGCCAATCAGAATTCGAGGGACGCCATCTTGGATGACGTCCCTTAAAGGAACCTTCATTCGGCGAGTAGGCGTCGGTTGAAGAGGTTGGATCCGCGTTGGTTGGAAAGAAGATGGCTCCGCTCCGCTCCAGAAGAAAGAAGATTGAAGATGCGGCTTGATAGAAGACTTCATCCCGATGATGGACTTCCGACTTCAGCCCGATGATGGATTTCTTTAGCCGCCGCTTGGATCCAGACTTCAGCCCGAGGATGGACGTCACTCTTCAGCCCCCCGCTTGGGCTTGGATCAACACTTCCGAGGCTTGGATCAAGACTTCCGAGGACGGATCGGTGAACCTGGTATGGTGAAGATAAGGTAGGAAGATCTTCAGGGGCTTAGTGTTAGGTTTATTTAAGGGGGGTTTGGGTTAGATTAGGGGTATGTGGGTGGTGGGTTGTAATGTTGGGGGGGGTATTGTATGTGTTTTTTTTACAGGCAAAAGAGCTGAATTCTTTGGGGCAGGCCCCGCAAAGGGCCCTGTTCAGGGCTGGTAAGGTAAAAGAGCTTTGAACTTTTGTAATTTAGAATAGGGTAGGGCATTTTTTTTATTTTGGGGGGCTTTGTTATTTTATTAGGGGGCTTAGAGTAGGTGTAATTAGTTTAAAATTGTTGTAATATTTTTCTAATGTTTGTAAATATTTTTTTATTTTTTGTAACTTAGTTCTTTTTTATTTTTTGTACTTTAGTTAGTTTATTTCATTGTATTTATTTGTAGATATTGTATTTAATTAATTTATTGATAGTGTAGTGTTAGGTTTAATTGTAGATAAATGTAGGTATTTTATTTAATTAATTTATTGATAGTGTAGTGTTAGGTTTAATTGTAACTTAGGTTAGGATTTATTTTACAGGTGATTTTGTAATTATTTTAACTATTTTAGCTATTAAATAGTTCTTAACTATTTAATAGCTATTGTACCTGGTTAAAATAAATACAAAGTTACCTGTAAAATAAATATAAATCCTAAAATAGCTACAATATAATTATTATTTATATTGTAGCTATATTAGGGTTTATTTTATTTTTTTTCTTTATTATTTCTTTATTGAAAATTTTCAGAAAAGTGCATAATACAAAACATAGGATACACAATCTGTATGGTGGTACAATAACTGACATTGTGAGAGATGGGTGGGTAACCTCAATTACAAAAACATGTCTTAGCCAGTTATTAACATTTTACAATTTTTGATCTTGGTTCCTGCGACAAAGCACTATGGATTAAAAAGTCCCGCTAGGTATAATGCTTCTATAGAACCAAGTATCTTAGGTTAGTTGTGACCACCAGTCTTTCAACAAAAATAAAAAATAAAAAAACAGGCATAAAGACCAAAGTAGAAATAACAATAAACTAATCATCAACATTTTTAACAAAAACTAAAACAATAACCTACTGCAGAGCTTAGTCGTCATTAATCTTTGCACAACGTTTAATCTGACAGTTGTTTACTTGAACCCAAGTAAGAGTCCCAATAAAACATCATATCATTGAACAACAACATTTTATTTGTTTTAAGGTAGTGATATCTCTCTATCAGTAAGGCTCCCCTCACCTTTTCTTTCCACTCATCTATCGTAGGAACCCTATCGGATCTCCACATGGCTGCTATGAGTTGTTTAGCTGAGTTAAGCATGATATGCCCTAAACTCCTCCTAATATTACATCTAATGTCGTTTAACATGTTAAATAGGCAGACCTGGGGAGAGTGTGTAATTTTATTTGACGAGATTAATTGTATTTCATCTAGGATCCCTCTCCAGAACGTGTTAATTTTTGAGCAGGACCACCACACGTGACCCATAGTGCCTTTCTCTTTACCACATCTCCAACATTTTTCATTAGCTGAAGGGAAAAAATATTTCATTCTGCTTGGGGTTAGATACCATCGGAACAGTATTTTGTAATTAGTTTCTAAAGCAGACGTTGTATGTGATGAGTGTGCTATGTTGCTGAAAATGTTTTCCCATTTCTTAGAGTCCTGGGGACCCAGCAAATCTCTTTCCCAACCCTTCACGTAATTGTGTGGAATGGGTTTTGTAGCTGATAATAATGTTTTATATATGATGGAGATAATCCCTTTCTTTGGAGTGTCAGATATACATAGAAGTTCAAAAGGGGTCAAAGGCCTCACCATTGATGCCCTATTTCTGTGTGTCATAATGTAGTGTCTAGTTTGGTGGTACCTCAGCCATTGGTTAAAATACCCCTTGCCTACATCTGTTAATTCTGTACTAGGCAGCATCTTCCCTGCTTTGGTTAATAATGTGACAGGAATTTGTCCACGTAAGCCAATGTCTTCCTCTGAGGTGTAATTCTGGCCTTCTAAGAATTCTGGATTATTTAAGATTGAAGTTAATGGGGAATAGGCACTGGAGATGCCTTTATATTTGTCTCGGACAAATTTCCAATCTGACATAGTGGATAATACCGTGTTTGTGAGGTTATTTTGGTTTTTAGATATTAATGTAGGCAGCCAACACCGGCCCCCCAATTGTGGCACTCCTGTCATGTCATGTTCTATTTGTATCCAGTGTTTTGGGTCGTTACTGTTAGTCCTGCTCCATTCTAAGATTCTTTGTAAAGAAATGGCCTGTTTGTATAATAATAGGTTAGGGACGCCCAACCCCCCCCATGTCTTTATGGGCATGCATAGAGGCTCTGTTAACTCTAGACTGGCTCCTCTTCCAAATAAAAGTATTCAACATATTTTGTAGTTTTTGTACGTATGAGAGAGTGTTCGGTAGGGGTAGTGTTTGTAGTATATACAGGATCTTGGGTAATAGGACCATCTTAACTGTGTTCATTCTTCCTATCCAAGATATGTTTTTTGACAGCCAGGATGAGGCCTGGTTAGAAATTGCCGTCATTAGCTTGGTGTAGTTATCTATGCGGATCGAGTCTAGATTGTTTGACAAAAATACTCCCAAGTATTTTATGAATTTCAGCTGAATCGCAAAGGGGCATTTGCTTTGTATGTGGAGGGTATCTTTGGGAAGTATGTGTAATGGCATGAGTTCTGATTTGTTGGCGTTTATTGAGAAGTTTGACACCTCTCCGTAGGCTTTTAATTCCTCCTGCACCGCGGGGAGAGACCTAAGGGGATCTGACAGTGACATCAAAACATCGTCTGCAAACATGGATAGTTTGTATTCTCTATGACCAATAACTATGCCTTTAATGTTTTCATTTAGTCTTATTTTACTTGCCAGAATTTCTAATGATAAGATAAAAAGGAGAGGGGATAATGGGCAACCTTGTCGAGTGCCATTGCGAATTTCAAATTGATCAGAAAGTGTGCCGTTTATTCTAATTTGGGCGGTGGGAAAAGAGTAAAGGGCCATAATTTTATTTATAAATGAAGGTGGAATATTAAATTTAATGAGAGAAGCCTCTAGAAAGGTCCAATCCAGTCTATCGAACGCTTTCTCAGCATCTGTAGATAGTAAAACTGAAGGTATTTTATTTTTATTAATATATTCTATAATGTTTAGGAGTTTCACAGTATTATCCCTGGCCTCCCTCCGCGGTACAAAACCCACCTGATCTGGGGAGATCAACGAGGGGAGAAGACTGTTAAGTCTGGATGCCAAAACTTTGGCGTATATCTTTAAATCCAAGTTTAATAAGGAGATTGGTCGGAAATTTGCTGGGGTATTAGGTTTCTTACCCGGTTTAGGGAGAACTGTAATAACCGCTTGTAACATGGATTCCGGTAGTGTGCCACCGGTATCAATCTGATGAAATGTGTTTAGTAAATGAGGCAGCAAAATTTGGGAGTAGAGTTTGTAGTAGGACCCAGAAAACCCATCTGGGCCCGGAGCCTTTTCGGATTTTAATGACTTTATTGCATCACTAACCTCTTTGAAACTTATTGGGGCCTGTAGCAATTTACTATCTTTCTCAGAGACTATAGGGACCTTAACACCACTCAAGTATCTTTCACATTTACGTTTATGCTCTGACATGGACCTAATAGGGAAAAGGTTATATAATGAATGATAATAATCTTTAAATGCGTCTGCAATCTGTTTGGTGTCCTCCACCTTCATCCCTCTAGAGTTGTTAATCGCATGGATATATGTTTTGGATTGTTTACTTTTAAGCAATCTAGCTAACTGTCGCCCTGGTTTCCCGGCTTCATAATAAAATTTCTGTTTAAGTTTGAGCGCTATTCTTTGCGCTTTAATGTGTAAATGTGATGTTAGTTTAGCTCTGTAAAATTTTAACTGTTGGAAGATATTTTCATCTTGAGGGTGGAGTTTATGTAAATAATCTAATTGTGTAATTTCCTTAGTGATATGATGGTATTCTTCTCTCTGCCGTTTATTTTTCCTAGCTCTGTGTTTGATCAGTATGCCTCTTATGTAACTCTTGTGGGCTTCCCAAACTACTGCTGGTGTCACTTCTGTTTGAGCGTTTCTGTGAAAGTACTCCTGCAATTCAGACTTCAGAGTTTCTTGGATCTCTGGGTCCAAAAGCAGAGATTCATCTAATCTCCAAGAGAATTCCCTAATCGGGGCCGAAGGCCATTTGATGGAGCAGCTAACCATGGAATGGTCAGACCACGCATTGTGTGATATATTTGTATTGTTTATGTAAGATAATGTGAGGTGATCTATCAAGATATAATCAATCCTAGAATATGATTTATTCGGATTAGAGAAAAAGGTATAGTCCCTTCGCTCAGGGTTGGAAATCCTCCACGGGTCATGTAGGCCTAAGGTTTTGACTAGTTTCCACATAGATTTGAGTGTGTTTTTTGCAACCTGTATATTATGGTTGGAACTGTCTAGTTTGGGGTTTAAGGGTAGATTAAAGTCTCCTACTATTATCAATTGGCCTTTTAGTATTTCTTGAATTAAAGGAACTATGGATTTAAAAAAAACTGCTTGTTTTTGATTAGGGGCATAGATGTTCACTAGGGTGACTACTTTATTATATAGAATTCCACACACTGCAAGAAATCTCCCTTCAGAGTCTTTTTTCTGGTCTATTAATTTAAAGGGTATGGAGTTTCGGATGAGGATGCTGACTCCATTAATCTTTTTTTTATTGTGAGTACTGTGATAGTGTTGAGAGAAGTTGCTATGTAGGTATTTGGGAACTGAGCTCTTTTTAAAGTGGGTCTCTTGTAACCCAATAATTTCCCCTCCTTTTTGTATAATATCTCTTAGGGCTAGGGATCTCTTGTTGGGGACATTAAAACCTTTTACATTCTGTGATACAATCTGAATACTTTTATCTGTCATTACATTACCTCGTCTACTCCACCTTTGCTCTTGCATGTCCCGATGTTCTTTAATTTTGTGGCATTGCTCTGCAGTGAATTTCCTAAATATAATCTAACATTAAAACTCAAGACAATATAAACAACATAAACAACTTTTACTCTATAACAATAGAGGGAAATGGCTATTAATTCCCTAGTGGAAATCATTCAGCCCGCAAAGTACAACTGTACATTTAACAACTTTACAACCTTTTGTGATAACAGCACAGTCAATTATTTAATGAACAATTAGCTATACTCTAACCGTATAGATCATTGTTAAAGATTTCCTCTCAGCATTTCAGATAACTTACTCACACTGAATGTCCAGTTCCTGAGGAACATGTCTCTCATAGTGAATGTACTCAGCCTATTGGGGACTTGTGGTTCGATGATGAGGAGTTGCTTGCTCTTTTATTATGAACCGTTTGCCATTCTTTGCGTTGGGGTAACGGGAAGGACTGTGTATCCGGAGCATTGGAAGAAATATGTTTGTTACTCGGATCCAAAGCTGGAGAAGGGATTTCCAGTTTCCTGCAGCAATCTTCTATTTCTGTGACTGATGAACAAGTTGCTCTCCTATTTTTCCAGATGACTATTAGCTGAAATGGGTGACCCCATCTATAGTTTATGTTCTTGGCTTGAAGGTGTCTCGTGAGCGGGGACAGTTCCTTTCTTCTGGTTAATGTTCTATTTGAAAGGTCAGCAAAAAATTGCAAGGTGGCTCCATCTTTTTGTATGGGTCGTTTATCTCTAGCTGCTGACATAAGTGTTTCTTTCATTTGAAAATTAGTGATTTTTACTATCACATCTCTGGGGGGTGCCGACTCAGGAGGTTTTGGTCTTAGGGCTCTGTGCGCCCTATCTATGCCAATTGTGGTGTTATCTGTAGGGTCTCTAAGTTGGGAAAATAGAGCTTGAAGATATTCCTGTAGAGTGGATGCGTCCACTGTTTCTGGGATACCTCGTATCCTAATGTTGTGTCTTCTGGACCTATTTTCTAAGTCCTCTAGTTTGTCTTCTAATTGTCGAATTGTTTGATCTTGTGATTCCATTTGCTCGTTCACTTTTGAGAGGCATGTATCATGTTCTTTGATATTTTCTTCCAGATTTTGTACTCTATTGCCAATCTCTGTAATGTCTCTTTTTAACTCAGAAATCTCATCCTTAATGCACTGTTTTACTTGTGTTATAAGTGAAGAAAAGTCTTGTTTTGAAGGTATAGAGGATATTAACGATTGTGGAACAGATACCATCTTATCTTCCCCATCAGAATCAGAATCAGAGGAGTTAGATGAATGTGAATGTTGGGAGCCCTGTGGTGTGGGAGTATCCTCTCCCGGTGTCGGCAGAACCGCTGCTTTGAAATATTTATCCATTGATGGATTCCCTGTATTTCCGTTCTTATTTTGCTTGCTTTTATGTCAATTTTTCCTGGGCGGCATTTTAAATGCAGTTGGTCTTGTAACTCTCTATCTTGTCAGCTGTATACTTTGGCTAAGTGTTACACAGGCAGGGTCGCTGTATAAAAGCAGTATTAAGAAGATCAAGTAAACAGTCAAAAAAGTGAATCTCCTTTGCTAAAAAATATTCCTTTTGTTTGAATTATTGTATGTCAGTACAAATTTGTCACGCCGTGAGCTGCATTATTGGCTGACATTAACTATGTATACCTCGTTATAGTAGAACTGTTCTCGTGAGAAACAACCTCCTCAAGGGAAGATAATTGACCTGTGCACCAATTGCTGAAATTATATCACAACCCTTTTCTTATTTAATAAAGAGTGTAAGGGATACAAGATGGTTTTCCATGTGTAGTACAGTGAGAAAACTAACATGCCATTCAAGCACACAGACTCCGGTTATTTTATGTAGCTTTAGTAAATCTCCTTGCTGGTCATGTTAGGTGTGTAAGTAAAAGAATAGGGTATAATGTTTTCCCCTTGTCTGCTTAACGTCAGTTATAGATGCCAGCCAGCCATTTAGATTTAGTTGGAGCCGAGATTTAAGCATGAATACACAGCCCTTCTATTCTTATTTTTCTATTTTTCAGGCTTTGGATTTGTGTGTATAATGAGATAGTATCTCCTTACATTTGCCCCTTGTTTTCCATATGCTTAGATCGTCTATAATCAACTGCTTCTGTGCTTTATTGGCTATGTGTTTTAATCAGGGACTAGCTGTAATGAAAGTGCGTATGTCGCACCAAGATGGCGGATGCCGGAGATCTGTGGAGCGGTCCTGGGGACATTAGAAGCTGCGTGCATGTAAACAGGTAGATATCTTACCCCAAAGCCGCCGATCACCCTTGCTAGGCTCTTAAAGGAGGTAATCTGGTTGCGGTAAAGGTAGCTTCTGTCGGTTAGGATCCGGTGTTTGGAGTAGTCGGATCATTCCCGGTTTAGTGCATTTTTAGTAATCCGGTGTTGTGGCTCTATCAGGTTCAGAGCCGGAGCATGAGGGTCACTAATTAGTGAGGTTTTGATATGTTTTAGGTAGCTCTATGTGTACTTTTTGGGCTGAAGCGCCGGAGCTCACCTAGTGTGCGGCCATCTCTATCCAGAGCCGGCTCCGCCCCCCCATATTAGGGTTTATTTTACAGGTAAGTATTTAGCTTTAAATAGGAATAATTTATATAATAAGAGTTAATTCATTTCGTTAGATTTAAATTATATTTAACTTAGGGGGGTGTTAGTGTTAGGGTTAGACTTAGCTTTAGGGGTTAAAAAATTTATTAGAATAGCGGTGAGCTCCGGTCGGCAGATTAGGGGTTAATGTTTGAAGTTAGGTGTCGGCGATGTTAGGGAGGGCAGATTAGGGGTTAATACTATTTCTTATAGGGTTATTGAGGCAGGAGTGAGGCGGATTAGGGGTTAATAACTTTATTATAGTAGCGGTGCGGTCCGGTCGGCAGATTAGGGGTTAATAAGTGTAGGTAGCTGGCGGCGACGTTGTGGGGGGCAGATTAGAGGTTAATAAATATAATATAGGGGTCGGCGGTTTTAGGGGCAGCAGATTAGGGGTACATAAGGATAACGTAGGTGGCGGCGCTTTGCGGTCGGCAGATTAGGGGTTAATTATTGTAGGTAGCTGGCGGCGATGTTGTGGGGGGCAGATTAGGGGTTAATAAATATAATATAGGGGTCGGCGGTGTTAGGGGCAGCAGATTAGGGGTACATAAGGATAACGTAGGTGGCGGTCGGCAGATTAGGGGTTAAAAAAATGTAATCGAGTGGTGGCGATGTGGGGGGACCTCGGTTTAGGGGTACATAGGTAGTTTATGGGTGTTAGTGTATACTGTAGAGCACAGTAGTTAAGAGCTTTATGAACCGGCGTTAGCCCAAAAAGCTCTTAACTACTGACTTTTTTCTGCGGCTGGAGTTTTGTCGTTAGAATTCTAAATCTCACTCCAGCCACGACTCTAAATACCGGCGTTAGAAAGATCCCATTGAAAAGATAGGATACGCAATTGACGTAAGGGGATCTGCGGTATGGAAAAGTCACGGCTGGAAAGTGAGCGTTAGACCCTTTAATGACTGACTCCAAATACCGGAGGGCGTTAAAAACCAGCGTTAGGAGCCTCTAACGCTGGTTTTCACGGCTACCGCCCAACTCTAAATCTAGGCCTAAGTTTAATGAACAAAAACTTTTTTTACTTGCATTTTTCTGCAATCAGTTCTCTGCATTGTTAGCATGTTAGATAATATTGGGTCTGCACCTATTCTATGCATTTCAATTTGCAGTGATTAATAGGCAGTTAGGCACCCTCACCTCAAGCTGCTGGACAGGAAGATAATAGGGAAGTGCCTGCTAGAACTCGTTGCTCGATAAGTCTGGTCTGATCTGTGTACACAGATCAATTTCTGGTCTGATCTGTGTACACAGATCAATTTCAGGCTGTAAAGCTTGCTTAACTTTGCTGAAACATAAGCGGACAGCTCCACCTACTGGCTATTTTAATTAGTGCAATGTTTTTCAATGCATTTCAATATATATATATGTTTTAGATTATATATATCAGGCCTAGCACATATTATACTAAATATGAAGTGACTTAGATATGTAGTGACTATATTTATAATGGCTGAATAATTATGCTTAGAAAGTTACATTTTATTACAGACATCTGATGTACTAATGTGGTTCTGAAATGACCAATACATAATAAATTGTACTCTAATATCTAGAGACTAAAATCATAGAAATGATTTAGAGCACTCAAATATTATTAACCAAAATCATCCACAGATAATGGAATATAGTTATATTAAATGGAATAAAAATTATATATATATATATATATATATATATACATCTTTAATGATTTAATCACAACAGACTTCTATTTATATGTATGTGTATGATATAAAAACAAATAAAAAGTGTAACAAAATATACTACCAGAATATGAAATGAAATTATACTATTAAAATCAATTTATTAATCTATACTATAATGGCGTTGCCATTGCGCAGGCATCCTCAAAGGAATGTTGGCTGCGCGAGGCAGCCAAAAGAATGTTGGCTGCGCACAGCAGCCAAAAGAAAGTTGGATGCGCGTGCAGCCAAAAGAAACCACCTGGATGCAGCGTAGGCAAACCCGAAGCTTTGAAAAAAAATCACGCAACTGACCACATAACATAGTAACATAGTAACATAGTAACATAGTAGATAAGGTTGAAAAAAAAGACTGAAGTCCATCGAGTTCAACCTATACAAATCTAAAATACTTACAAAAAGCTCCAGTTAAGCTTAAATAACCCCGTTAAAATGTGACCCATTTAATACTAGCAATCATATCCATGAATTTTGTTAGTATACAGAAACTTATCCAGACTATTTTTAAATGTATCTATGGTATTGGCATTCACTACCTCCTTTGGTAATGAGTTCCACAATTTTATTGCTCTTACAGTGAAAAAACGTTTCCGTTGCATTATCCTCAGGCATATCTAAAAAACATGTAACCGCCCTCAAGAAATAAAAATAAAAACACGTAACTGCCCGCACGAAATATAACAAAAAACCTAACCTCCCGCACAAAGTATTAACAAACACCTAAGCCGTCTACCCGCACATCGCAAAACAATAAAGTAATTAACCCCTAATCTGCAAATAACATAATTAAAATATTAACCCCTTAACCGCCAACCATCCACATCGCAATAAACCTAATTAACCTATTAACCCCTAAACCGCAAAACCCCACTTTGCAAAAAACCTATTTAACCTATTAACTCTTAAACCGCCAAAAAATTTTTTTAGCAAAAATAAAAAATATTATTCCTAATCCCTAAGAAAATAAAAAAGCCCCCCCAGAATAAAACACCACCTAATCTAAACTACCTATAGACCTTAAAAGGGCCCTTTGTAGGGCATTGCCCTAATTTAAACAGCTCTTTTACCTCTAAAAAAGTCCCCACTAAAAGTAAAATCCCCCCACCCAACAAACCCCCCAAAATAAAAAAACCTAACACTAAAAAAAAACTAAACTACCCATAGCCTCTAAGGGGCATTTGTATGGGCATTGCCCTTAAAAGTCCAAAAAATACACCACAAAAATGAAAATAAAAAAAGCCTAAACCTAAGCCTCAAATACGTACTCACTGTTTCTGAAGTCCGGCGAAAGTCCAGCAAGTGAAGGCGGCGCGGAGCAGAGGTGCGGAGCTGTGTTCCTGATGTCTGGATCCTCAACGGCGACAGTCCTCGGTGGCGTGGAGGCTCCTCTTCATGCGATCGTCCATCGCACACTGAAGATTGAATGTAAGGTACCCAATAATATTTATTGGGGTACCTTGAATTCCTATTGGCTGAAATTTTGAAATCAGCCAATAGGATGAGAGCTACTGAAATCGTATTGGCTGATTTGAACAGCCAATAGGATTTCAGTAGCTCTAATCCTATTACAGTGACTTTCTTTGTTCTTTGTCTTTTTTGTTCTTCAGGTGGTGCTGTTTTTTCACCCCCTTGGGACGCCGGGGGGGATGTTATATTCTGAACTTTTTTTTTTCTTTCTTTTGATGCAATATATTTTCTTTCAGCATGAATTATGAGTAATTTTTGAGTGTATGTTATCGTGTGAATATTTATCTTGCTCAATTTAGCGGATTTGTATGGTGGTTGGGGATTGTGTGAATGTGAATGGATAGACATTTGTACCTTCCATAAAAAAATATTTGAGTTATCTGTTCTACTTTGGTGGATATACTATAATTAAATCTTTATTACTAAGACTCGTTTGCTGGGATTTATTTATGTGATATTATTTTAGAGTAAGGGACCTTACTCTATCCCGTGCATGAGCAGATTAGGTAGGATTAGCTGGAAGATAGTGCTGTCACTTGTTGTATTTATTGACTATTTAAATATTATTAACCCCTAATCTGCTGTCCCTAACATCACCGCCACCTACCTACATTTATTAACCCCTAATCTGCTTTCCCCGTCGCCGCCACAATTCTAAATTTATTAACCTCTAAACCTAAGTCTAACCCTAACACCCCCTAACTTAAATATAATTAAAATAAATCTAAAGAAAACCTACTATTATTACCTAAATAATTCCTATTTAAAACTAAATACTTACCTATAAAATAAACCCTAAGCTAGCTACAATATGACTAATAGTTACATTGTATCTATCTTAGGGTTTATTTTTATTTTACAGGCAAGTTTGTATTTATTTTAACTAGGTAGAATAGTTACTAAATAGTTATTAACTATTTACTAACTACCTAGCTAAAATAAATACAAATTTACCTGTAAAATAAAACCTAACCTGTCTTACACTAACACCTAACCTTACAGTACAATTAATTAAATTACCTAAATTAAATACAATTAACTAAATTAAATACAAATACCTAAATTACAAAAACAAACAAACACTAAATTACACAAAATAAAAAACAAATTACAAGATATTTAAACTAATTACACCTAATCTAATAGCCCTATCAAAATAAAAAAAGCCCCCCTAAAAATAAAAAACCCTAGCCTTAAGTAAACTACCAATAGCCCTTAAAAGGGCCTTTTGCGGGGCATTGCCCCAAATAAATCAGCTCTTTTACCTGTAAAAAAAATACAAACAACCCCCCAAAAGTAAAACCCACCACCCACACAACCAACCCCCCAAATAAAACCCTAACTAAAAAAACTAAGCTCCCCATTGCCCTGAAAAGGGCATTTGGATGGAAATTGCCCTTAAAAGGGCATTTAGCTCTATTGCAGCCCAAAGCCCTAACCTAAAACTAAAACCAACCCAATAAACCCTTAAAAAAACCTGACACTAACCCCTGAAGATCCACTTACAGTTTTGAAGAGCCGACATCCATCCTCAACGAAGCCGAGAGAATGAAGATTCCTTTAAGTGACGTCATCCAAGATGGCGTCCCTTAGATTCCGATTGGCTGATAGAATTCTATCAGCCAATCGGAATTAAGGTTGAAAAAATCAAAAAGGATTGAGCTCGCATTCTATTGGCTGTTCCAATCAGCTAATAGAATGCAAGCTCAATCCTATCAGAATCTAAGGGACACCATCTTGGATGACGTAACTTAAAGGAACCTTCACTCTGTCAGACAGAGCAGGAGTGAGCTGCACTGAGTATAATGGCGTGGTCGGGCCGGGCTGTGACTAGACAGCTGGCCAGATGCGCTGTGTGATAAAAACAGACCCGCTCAGAAGAGCACAGAAAGCGGGTCTGAAAAACAGTAATTTTTTAAAAAAAATTCAAAGGGAATATTAGGTTTTATAAAGATAACGCTAATATAATGTTATATAATTCTGCACTATGTGCAGAATTATATAACATTATTTTTTAGGTTTACTGACACTTTAAGTAAATTTATTATTGAGAAAAGGGGTTATGTATTAATACTCATAAATTCATTTTAAGTTATTGTGATATATTTTAGAAAGTGTATTATTGCGGCTAGATCAGGGTTATTAATGCTGTACTGATTGATATATTGAATTGCTAATAATGTATAAATCACTCTGGTTGATTAATTGAAGTTACATAAGACTATTTTGAATTAGATAGTTAAATGATACTTCCTGGAGATTCTATTATAGACTTATTGAGATTTGGTAAGATTTTATTGTAATATTGGGATATATTTGCTAACCAAACATTGTTAAATAAGCCACATGTTCAATTGTTTAATGTTACTGGCTAATTATAAATTGTTCTACTAAAATTAAGTTGTGATATTTCATATTTAATTAATTTCGAGTGAAGGTTAATTTTTAAGTTGTATTGTGTCCATATCCAGGATAACAGACAATTTAATGGAATATTAATCTAAATATCTCTATAGCTGTCTTTATATTTTAATATTGTAATTATAAATTATATATATCTGGTCATACTTGATATTCTGTTTATTGCATACATTTTATAAACCATGTTTATAAAAATGTACCTGATCAAGAACTTAGGAATTATTTTAATTTGAGGTTAAATATTAATATTTAATAATAATTTGATTGTCATTAATTGCCAAATATCTCAACAGTATTAATCTGGAGTGCACTACGGAGATTATATAACATTTTACTGGAGTACACTGCTAATATTCTACTATATTAATTGGAGGTATTGCTGACTATAATTTTATTATTGTTATTAATTATTAATTCTCATAATTCCATTGAATATACAACAGATATAAGGGAAACGGAAGCATAAGGAAAGGGTATAGAGGGATATTTAGAAGAAACAAGGAGGAAAATAAACCATAAGTGTAAGAAGGTTAATGTATTAGGAAAATTCCCTAAAACGTTTTTTTTTCCAAAGCTTTATCGCCTTACTACAAATTAGATCATACAAATGCTGATATTTTTTTCTGTTTCAGAGATCCAACTAGCGTGAAAAAGCATTCAGTACACAGCGACTCAAACTCTTTGATTTGAACACTTTCCAAGTTGGAAATTTACCACAGAGACATAGAGGAAATAGAAATTCACCTACTATAAGGTGACTTATTATTCACCACATGCTACCCATACCTCATCATTTTTTGAGGGTATTACATGTGTGTTGTGAATTGTAAATAGGGGCAATTTGCTTTAAATTAAACGATACTGCACTTTCTGTTTTCTTTTTTCCTCTCTCATACTGTGACCTGCTCCATCCATCTACTAACAAAGCGGGACATATTACAAGTGGATCATTATTTAATGCTCCCGCTTGAGCGTTAACTGCAGTAAAATTAAGCTTTTTACGCACGTCGGTTTACACTCGTATTACAAGTTGAAAGTAAACTGTTTTTGCTCATGCATCCATATCCACATACATCTTTAGACACTTATTTCAGGAAACCGTTAGCCAGAGCTCTGAGGTCGCGCTAACCCAAGGAGCGTTAACCTAGATTTTGCTGACATGATCGCGTTTACTTTCAACTTGTAATACGAGCGGTAAAGCTGAAACGCTCAAACAGCTGCAATAAATGCATTTCACTCACGTTTAACTGTTAACGCACCACTCGTAATCTGGCCCTATATCAAAATAATTAAGCTTTATTCCCTTTTTTTTTTTTTTCAAATCTGTTTTATTGAAAATTTTGCATGGGTAAACATAGTCAACAAACTCAAGTGTATACAACAAAAGACAGAAAGAATCAATCAACAGGAAACATAGTTCCCTAGTTACAGCGGTATACAAAATAGTAACATATTTATAGAGATACTGACCATAGTATCTAAATATTAAATAATGGTAAGTAACATTATCAACAGGATTCAATTAGATGTCCAATAGGAGCGTGTCCACTATGTACCTTAGTAGTATTGCAAAGGATTCACCATAGTACATTCAGGTACACAAAATAAAGCATCAGTAAATTGTAAAAATGGTGGACAATGAAACATACTGACTTACATGAAAAACCAGGATGAATTTCTATAGGATTTATTTTCCACTGCTTACGAAGTAAGCTCAGAGGTGTAAATAAGTGGGGTAGGGAGTTATGGACAATGTTTAGTAAAATGGATCAATTTAAATGTTCACAGAGGGAAAAAATTACCCCTCAGTTCAAGAAAAGAAGTGAGAGGGTAAGGGGTTGGGGTGTGGGGGTTGGAGCCTTATAGATATGGTCGTACATCCCCTTTTATTATAATTAGGCAACTTTTAAAATTTTATCCCCAAGTGGTCATTTAGGATCTCTCATGGAGAGATTAGTTTTGACTAAGGGATATTTTAAAGGTGATAGGAAAACAAGTAAAATAAGATTTTTCAAGGATGCATTTTCCTGCACCTATCAAATAGGTAGGGTGTGGGGGGGGGGGGAGTCAGCGAATAATCAGACTCACATGACTAAACATATCATATCTTTAGAGGTGGCATATGAAATAATAAGACACATATTATTGGGTTACAACATAAATCAAAAGAGGACCTTGTTGAGTTATGGAGAATGGATGAACTAAATGTTTGGGTCAGGTTTGACTAAATATAGGGTATTGCAAGCCATGAACTATGGAGTTTGTAGATTTAATTGCCTGGAACAAATTGCAGGCGTTATATGGGTAATAGAGAGTAAAAATCAGTCATATGTTTAAGTTCCCCCCAATTAGGAGCTAAATGAATACTACTCCAAAGGTCAAACACTTAATGCTAGAACATGCAGTTACAGCCAACCATAATTCTCTCACTTGGCATAACTGGCATGAAAATACTGTGTATACCTATAGGTAACTAGTGCCTCTAGACTATAATAACAAAAACAATGTAGTATCCTGTACTTAAACATAAAACAGAAATTCCCATATCTATTCAATACTAGATAGTACAGCAGGTTTATATAGGTATAGAGGTGAGATGCAGCCAAAGTACAGTAAAAAAAAAGAAATTATCTATCTATAGGCTTTCCGACCTAGGTATGGGCCCTATACCCAGGCGGTAGGTATGACCTGGTATTAGGCAGCGAAGCTCAACACTAAAGTATTTCAAGGTCCTGCATAACAATGTTTGAAGGTAACTAAGCAAGCCAAATAGGAACATTACTGGTATTCTATTATCAGCTAAGGACTGAATAGAGAGAGTGATCATGGAAATAAGGTTTTGACTAGTAGTGGTACAGCTCATCCACATAACCTTATGTATAACACCTTGTTAAACTTGTTTGCTAACCTAAAACCACTGATCAACTATTTAAAACTTTATCTTAATAAAGGTACCATATAATCAGTCTACAGACTTATACGGATATCTTAGCACCAATATAGTTATGGCTATTGTGTGTAGGCTATAGACACAGTGGTCACGCAGGTATTATATGTAGTGGTGTTACATATAGGATTGTAAACTGCATACACTTTGACTTGAGTAGGTATATTAGGGCAGTGATCACGATTAACAGGGATTCACCTAGCCCATGTAAGAGCACAACAAGCATTTGTCTCGTGTTGCATGGGCTAATATGTTATATGCAACTCTATATACTAATCTAGTTAATAGTGAACAGAAAACAAAAACAAACAAACAAGTATTATAACTATAGTAATAAAGATTAGCCTAATAACATGTAAATTAAGTAACTGACCCCATAAGACTATCAATAAGTAGAAAGATCAACCTTTGATCATAAAAGTCCCATGGTGGAAGTCAGTCCCATGAAAATAAACTTCATCCCATACCAAATTAGTATAGTCCCCTGCCCTGTTCAATGGGACAAGTTTAACTAGGTGTGAATTTTAACCCACTCCAGATCTCTGAACAACTAAAGACAGCACTCTGTTAATCAGTCTATACCATTGCGGTTTGTGTGGCGATGTCGATATTTTTCCAAGTCCTCTACAAATTAAATGAGCTAGTCCCAGGTTTTAACAGGCTGGTCTTACTATCCATAGAGTAACTGCCGTAAAATCAAAGTATGCGGTCAGGCATAGGATCTCTCTGCTGCAAGTGTTCCAAAGCTCAAATAGGGTATTGTCCAGGTTACATGGACGATACTGTTGTATGTCACTCCTCACAGGGAACTCTGGTGCCGCTTCAGAGCTGCCGCTCAGGCTTAATGGACCAGGAAATAAAAAAAAAAAATACTAAATTTGATCATTCCAAAAATACTTTGAAAAGCTTCTGGAATAATGGATCGGAATATTGATGTCAAATTGCTCCATGCAAAGTATAGGGTGTGTATTTGTTGGGTGAATGCATTTCAAAAGTTTTAGCTAAATGAGCTACAGTGAGCTTTCTGAACATTTTAGAATGTGTTAGATTTACAAAGTGCATGTACAGTATATGCATATGTATTTGTTACATATATGTAAGTTGTAGATGAGTCAAAAGTAAATATTTAGAAAAATTATATTTTTTTGTAGTTTGGATTAGTTTTATTTGGATGACGTAGAATTATACTTCAGGGCAAGGAATGTTTTGTCAGTATTTATTTAAAAAAAAAAAAAGTTATTCAGAATCAGAATTTGTTTAAATTGTTTGCTGTGTTTTCTAAAGTTCATTGGTTTAGAGAATGTTGCATTGTCAGCTGAACTGCATTATCACAGCCAAAGTTCATGATGAGCTTGTTTAGATGAAAGTGTTTTACACTTTTTTAGTAGAACAATTGAAAATGATAGAATTCCATATATATATATATAAGTGAAATATTACATATAGTATATAAATGTCCATCATTAAAATCTATTTTAATAAATATTGGTTATAATCTTATTTTTATTACAAGTGTAGATGTATTAAGAATTTAGCTCATCCTAATACATTATTTTGCACAGCATTTTTTCTGTAATACTATATTACCTGTACGCAGAAAATATTTAGGAAAATATACTTAAGCAAAAGGATTTTTACCTCTACATTTTACTCAACACAACAACTTATATAGAGAATGGTTTATGTATATGATTAACCCTTTTAACTATATAATAATCATTAAATAATATGTTCTTTCTAATATATGACATTCTAATATACAACAATCCTTTGTTGAAGAAACAGGAAAACACTATTGGAAGCTAGCTGAACAGGTGAGACAATGACAAGAGGCATATATATTCTGCTACCAATCTGCAGCAAGTTCCCAGTTGTGTATTTCTGTTCTTGAGCATACCTAGGTACTGTACTGCTGCAATAATCCTGTTAAAAGGATCGCTGTGTTAAAACAGTATTTGAAGCAAAAAAACTGAGAATTTGCATATATAATTTGCATATCTTACCCAGATTTCTCTTGTGCATTGGTAACATTGTATATTGAGTATTTATGGGGGAAAGTAAGCAGGGAATCTTGCCTAGATGTGCTAATTTCCTATGCAAATATTTGTATTGATTTAATTTTGAGGCATGGAGGATTTTAATCTCAATTTTTCATCTCCACCATAATTTTAATGAAATTTGATTTAACCTTGAAAATAGCTTTACCAATGCAGAAACCAGAAATCTATCTCCTACTGACAAGTTCTAAAAAGAATGAAACAGGCTGTCTAGTGAGTGATTTCTGTACTGCTGCAATAATCCTGTTAAAAGGATCACTGTGTTAAAACAGTATTTGAAGCAAAAAAACTGAGAATTTGCATATGGAATTTGCATATGTTACCCAGAATTCTCTTGTGCATTGGTAACATTGTATATTGAGTATTTATGGGGAAAAGTAAGTGGGGAATCTTGCCAAGATGTGCTAATTTCCTATGCAAATATTTGTATTTATATCCAAGTTATAACAAAAGCACTCACTGGACTTGATACAGGTGAAATAAAAAGTGTTTTATTCCATATAAACAAGATAAACAAGTGAACACCCCAAAACAACACTTTTTATTTCATCTGTATCAAGTCCAGTGAGTGCTTGTGTTATAACTTGGATATTTGAACTTTTTTTTTTTTTTTTAATTATTTTTATTAACAGCAATAAATCACAAAAAAGAAATCACAAAAGTTAAGAACACTTATGTTCAGTATTACTCTTAGGCTAAACATCAAAACCTTGTTCTTTTTTTACATCTGATTACTGGGTTTTCAATTTTATATATACATAATCCATCTTTAACAGTAATTAATCAAGAAATGAAGGAAGATAAAACACACTAACAACTCTAAAACCAACAACAACACAAAAAACAAAACAAAAAAAAAACAGAGGGGGGAGAGGGAAAGAAAAAAAAAAAGAAAGAAAGAAAATTCCCCCCACCCTCCCCACCCCCCTACCAAGCATCAAGCAATACCAGCTCTGAATTCCTAAATGGGAAGATCATCAGTTCTATTTCAGTTATCGAATATCCCTTAATAAAAGCTGACCATTTCAAAAATAATTTTTTAATGTCTCCTTCATTGTCAATGTTAGTGTCTCTCTGCTCAATCATGCATTGTTTCTTGAAGCAGTTTCTAACTTCCAAAATTGAGGGGGTCCTGCGTTTCTTCCAGTACTTGAATATCAAGTATCTAGCTGCTAGAGTTGTGAGAGTAATTCATTTTTCCTGAGGTTGTTGCCCTTCGCTTTGTTGTATGCGAAATATAATCTGTGTCAATGTGAGAGCCAGAGGGGTAGCCACCAGACTGTTATTGAGCCAGAATTCTACTTTGTACCAAAATTGACGTATTTTTGGGCAATTCCAGATCATATGCACCAAGTCTGCTGCTACAAGGGAGCATTTTGGGCACTTACTAAAATCCAAATTATGTATTTTATACCCCAAGTCTGGGGTAAAGTATGCTCTATGTAGCATCTTAACGTGCGCTTCTCTCCAAGTAGCGGAGAGAGTAGCCCGGGTTACCCTACTAATTGACTTTTGTATGAATTTTGAGTCTATAAGATCAGAGGAAATTAACCTGGTCCAGTCCACCGCCAATTGTTCTAATAAGGGGATTCCTTTGTTGGTATTAAGAAGTGTATAGCAGGGGGAAATTGACATACAGCCAGCTTTGATCAATGTCAGCCAGTTTTCCAGTTTTCCCAGGGTCCAGGGCAAGCCTACGTTCCTAACCAGTTCTGAACCATAATGTCTAACTTGTAAGTATGCGAAGAACTCCTTGTTTGATCAATTAAATTAATTTTTCAATTCCTCGAAAGTTTTTACACTATTTGATTCCTCCTTAACAAGTTGCTGAACTTTTTCTAGTCCAAGAACTTTTTATAGCACCCTGGCAGAATTGAAATTTACTGTTCGTGGGAGTGCACTTATTTCAGTGGATTATATATATATACAGTATATATATATATATATATATTATATATATATATTAATAGAATATATATATATATATATATATATATAAATTAAAAAAAAATTGTGGGTGAAAGAAGAGTGATATTAAAATATAACAATTATTTATGTATATATATATATATATATATATATATATATATATATATATATATATAAATAAAAGCAAGAGAAATAGGTTCACCCAAACAATATTGTGGATATAGTTTTTTGCCACAGTATGATGGAATATTGGAGATTAGCTATATCTTGTAGCCAAACTCAGCCCAAACTAGTCTCTGCAGCTGGGTTATAGGGTGGAAGAAATATCCCTCATAAACTTCCAAGATTAGAAATTTTAAAAACAAGAGGTAATGACCTAAGCGCACAAGACTCAGTTACGATAAAATTAGGTACAATATATACAGAAAAAGAATATAGTTGTTAACATATATACTGCAGTCAGAGATGGCTATGATTTCAATTTCTAAAAAATAAATTAGAAATGACAATTCCTATAGGTGGCACTGGATCTAAAAAGACAAAATTACAAAGTCAAATAAATAAGGGTTGCAATGCTCTATAGGAACACAGAGGGAAAGCACAAAGATCAAGTAGTTAATTCAAGGGTAATGCTGTGTTCCACAAGATAAAAGTACAGTGTGTATATCACTCGTAGGTGTGGGAACAAATCCATGGCTATGGCTATCAAATGAAAGGTTGCATCAGCCAATAGGATTTTTTCTACCTTAATTCTGATTGTCTGATAGAATTCTATCAGCCAATCGGAATCTAAGGGACGCCATCTTGGATGACATCATTTAAAGTGATATTCATTCCGAAGAAGATGTCGTTTGAAGAAGATGCTCCACGCCGGATGTCTTGAAGATGGAGCTGCTCCGCGTAGGAAAGATGAAGATAAAAGATGCCGTCTGGATGAAGACTTCTGCCCGCCTTGAGGACCACTTCTGCCCATCTGGAGGACCACATCTGCCGGCTTCATTGAGGACATCTTGCCACTTGGATGAAGACTTCTCCCGGTAAGTGAATCTTCGGGGGTTAATGTTAGGATTTTTTAAGGGTGTATTGGGTGGGTTTATTTTTTAGGTTAGGGCTTTGGGCAGCAATAGAGCTAAATGCCCTTTTAAGGGCAATGCCCATCCAAAGGCCCTTTTCAGCGCAATGGGGAGTTTAGTTTTTTTAGTTAGGCTTTTATTTGGGGGGTTGGTTGTGTGGGTGGTGGGTTTTACTGTTGGGGGGGTTGTTTGTATTTTTTTTACAGGTAAAAGAGCTGATTTCTTTGGGGCAATGCCCCACAAAAGGCCCTTTTAAGGGCTATTATTAGTTTAGTTTAGGCTAGGGGGGGTTATTTTGGGGGGGCTTTTTTATTTTGATAGGGCTCTTAGATTAGGTGTAATTAGTTTAAAGATCTGATCATTTGTTTTTTATTTTCTGTATTTTTTTTTGTGATTTAGCTAATTTAATTTAATTTATTTATTTGTATTTCAGTTATGTAATTTATTTAATTGTAGTGTAGTGTTAGGTGTTAGTGTAACATAGGTTAAGTTTTATTTTACAGGTAAATTTGTATTTATTTTAGCTAGGTAGTTATTAAATAGATAATAACTATTTAGTAACTATTCTACCTAGTTAAAATAAATACAAACTTGCCTGTAAAATAAAAATAAACCCTAAGCTAGCTACAATGTAACTATTAGTTATATTGTAGCTAGCTTAGGGTTTATTTTATAGGTAAGTATTTAGTTTTAAATAGGAATAATTTAGTTAATGATAGGAATTTTATTTAGATTTATTTAAATTATAATTAAGTTAGGGGGTGTTAGGGTTATAATTAAGTTTAAAGGGTTAATAAATTTAGAATAGTGGCAGCGACGTTGGTGACAGCAGATTAGGGGTAAATAAATGTAGGTAGGTGTCGGCGATGGGGCAGCAGATTAGGGATTAATTAATATAATGTAGGTTGTGGCGATGCCGGATTCGAAGATTAGGGGTTAATAAGTATAATGTAGGTGGCGGCAATGTTAGGGGCGGCAGATTAGGGGTTAATAATATTTAACTAGTGTTTGCGAGGCGGGAGTGCGGCGGTTTAGGGGTTAATATGTTTATTCTAGTGGCGGCGATGTCCGGAGTGGCAGATTAGGGGTTAAACATTTTTTTATAGTGTTTACAATGCAGGAGGGCCTAGGTTTAGGGGTTAATAGGTAGTTTATGGTTGCTAGTGTACTTTTTAGCACTTTAGTTATGAGTTTTATGCTACAGCATTGTACCATAAAACTCTTAACTACTGACTTTAAAATGCATTAGGAATCTTGGAGGTAGAGGGAGTACCGCTCACTTTTTGGCCTTCCAGGACAAACTCGTAATACCAGCACTATGGAAGTCCCATAGAAAAAAGGGTTTACGAACTTTACGTAAGACAGTTTGCGGTAAGGCCAAACAAGTGTGAGAGACACCTATACCTGCAAAACTCGGAATACCAGCGGGCGTAAAAAAGCAGCGATAGGACCTGTTAACGCTGCTTTTTTACCCTAACGCACAACTCGTAATCTAGCCGAATGTGATTAGTGAAAGGCATTATGCCCATTACAAATGGTATAGTTATTATTCTTGAAGCCGTTACTAACATTCAACATTCATTACACAAATGAAAAATAGGCTTCTGGCTTTTAGTTTTTCTTTGACTTGATTTTGCATTCCCGAAATTACTTTTGTCCTGTCTTCTGTGTCCTTTTGTCTAAGATATTTATTTTACTATACATAAAAAGCGATAATGTTTTAGTAGAAGTAACCATGTAATTTCACAACTAGTGCCGCTTCAATAATTTGATTGGCTTAACATTGAAAGACCGGTCACTTCTAATTGGCTTCTACCAGGACCAAATTGAAAGACCGGTCACTTCTAATTGGCTTCTACCAGGACCAAACACCCACTCAATACAATATTTTAAATTTTTTCCCTAAGACCAGTAGCCTCTGATGAAGAAGTATTAATATACAAACAGACTTCGAAACGTGTATGGCAGTTTGCAGTGAGCTACCCGGTCCTGGTAGATGCCATTTTTGAAGCCTCATGTTTTTATCTGTATGAAAGTACAGCATTTTTGAAGCCGTCACATACCTCATGTTTTGAGGTTAGTTCTTGAAGCATAATCACTACGAGATCTGTGTGTGTTTTTCTGTGTGGAGAATAAAACATTATTACACTATTGGAGTTTTCTCCTTGTTTCCTCCGTTTCTCCTATATATCGCTTCTGTGAGAATATCCTAGTTGCGAGCACCCACCAGCAGAATTAATTCCATTGCAGGGATAATATGGAGACTTGAAAAAGGAGTGGCTTTATGTGAACAACCGGGACGCAGGCTGTCCCTTTGGTTCTGGATAAACAGATCACATCCACCTTTATTTGAACACATACATTACCTCAAAGGATTGAGGTAACGGTTGGTGAGTACCCATTTGACAGCCAAAGCTGGATTTGTTCCCACACCTACGAGTGATATACACACTGTACTTGTATCTTGTGGAACACAGCATTACCCTTAAATTAACTACTTGATCTTTGTGCTTTCACTCTGTGTTCCTATAGAGCATTGCAACCCTTATTTATTTGACTTTGTCATTTTGTCTTTTTAGATCCAGTGCCACCTATAGGAATTATCATTTCTAATTTATTATTAAGAAATTTAAATCATAGCCATCTCTGACTGCGGTATATATGTTAACAACTATATTCTTTTTTGGTATATATTGTACCTAATTGTATCATAACTGAGTCTTGTGCGCTTAGGTCATTACCTCTTGTTTTTCAAATATATATATATATATATATATATATATATATATATATACATATATATATATATATATATATATTATAACTGAGACATACCTCATTGTTTGATTGTATTTAATTGTAGAGAGTGAGTTTGATCTATGATCTCACTTGAAGTGACACTAATTCAATGGCTTATTGGCTGGCATTATTTAAAGATCCCAGTAGGTCCTATCTTGCTAGCTCTGACTGAGTGAATTCACACTCAAAGTCACACAGGCTCAGCAGCATAGACTGTAGACAGTGCAGCCCGCGGGTCTTCTTGCTGTCATTACGTCACGCGCATGATCACGTGACGTCCGACAGTCCCACACACACAGGCAGCATGTAAGGTGCAGGCTGAGGCAGAGGAGCACATCAGGAGTTGCTACAGCTGAGAAACAACTAGCAGAGCTAAAAGGGGTGCCGGTGAACATGGGCTGCCAGGGCTGGGCTTGGGTTACTTACTAACTTACTGTAAGTTACTGCTGGGAAGGTAGGTTGGCCTGGATGCGGATTAGACACCGGCCATGGAAGCAAGTAAATAGTAAAAACATGTTAAAAATGTCAAAAGCAAAACACATCTTAACCACCTAAGGCTATGCCCATTTATTTTTTAAATAAAATTACCGGGCAGTAACCTGAAATACTAAAGAGTCTGGTCTAATACCGGACACCTGGCAACCCTAGGTGTTGCTGAGTTGCTAACTATGGGTTAGCCATTTTATTTTTAATTATTGTAGCTGATGAGTGGCCACTGTGTCAAGTAAAGCCATTCTGTTATGTGAGAATGAGAACTTATGGTTTGGGGACATTAAAGGGATATAAAACCCAATAAATTTATTTTTGTGATTTAGACAGATAATACAGTTTAAAAAAACTTTCCAATTTACTTCTATCGTCAAATTAGTTTTTTTCCCATGGTATTCTTAGTTCAAGAGATACCTAGGTAAGTGACTGGAGAACTACATTGCAGGAAATAGTGCTGCCATCTAGTGCTTTTGCAAATGTATAACATTCTTGAAAAACTGCTGCCATATTGTGCTCCAGACAGTTGCATCCTCCTGACCTTGTCCCTGATGTTCAACAATAGAATCCAAGAGAAAAAAAATATTTTTTTTTATAGAAATAAATTACAAAGTTGTTTAAAATTGCATGTTCTGGATGCTCTGTGGATCCGGTGGAGGAGGAGCTAAGTGCAAGCACCTGAGCTCTGCTCTCCAGCCCTTCAGCTCGTGGCGGGGAGAATCCCGCGCCTTAACCCACAAAGGAGGCTGTGCAACGGATAGAAAAAGTCACCATCACCGGACCCAAGGACAGTGGAACTCCATCCCATTGTCTGAGCAATTAGACACCCAAGTAAAGATATCCCCGACCGGAACAGAGTGGATAATCGAGGCTAAGAGGCACTGGGACTTACCCTCATAACACCAAGAGTAATTGTTCCCCCGGCCAGCACTGGTTCGGGGCTGCAAGTATCCTAAGACTCGGGACTTACCCTTCCCTCTCCTCATTGCCGCCGCACCAACTGACTTCACCCCGCTGAGGACAAAGCAACGCTCCGGCAAAGGATCCCAGCAGTGCACATCGCAGCATCAGGAACGTCATCGGCCCGCGGCGGTCGCTTCCCCCTCCCCCACCGGTGCTGCGAGGGAGGTGGTGAGAGCGAGCCGGGCTTCGCAGGGTTTGGAGGGGCAATACCCAGAGCTGATCTCGCCACCTTGAGAGACCCCTCCGGATTTCTATCCCTCCTCTCCCACTGTTGCGGTGCGAGAGGAGGTGAGGCTATTGGAGGAGTGTGACTCCTAGACAAAGACAAAGATTCCGTGCTGCTGCACTGTGGGCCAAGGCATACTTGAAAAAAGAACCATCACACATGCTTCAAGCGGGCGGCGTGAGAGAGGGGGTAAGTTAACAAACTTTTCCTTGCACTGAAACTCTTGGCTAGACTGCCATTATAGAAAGTGTTTATGGTGGAGTATAAGCGAGAGGGTGCTGACACATAAAAGGTGGAGTATGAAAAACGTGGCTTAAAGGAACTAAATGTATGGGTGTATAAACCGGCCACCCTCACAAAAGGGCACATAATTCACTCCCCAAAAAGAAGTGTACGGTAGGCTTAGCTGCGCCCCCCAACAGCAGAGGAGGAGGTGAGGGGGAGAGGATAAGGAAAGAAAGGAGGTGCAGAAAGAAAATAAAATAAAATCACAGGCTTTGGAGCATTATTATATGCTGATTATCATCCTCAGAGACGTCTGTTTTCTTTTTTCCCCCCGTGGTGTTGTAAGGCATCTATAGTTGTATGGCAAACTGTTTCAAACCCCTTTTGGCTGCCTGAAAACGGATGCACGACTCAAACTCTGACTGGCTTTATTGCAAACACCACAAAGTTTATTCATTGGTGTTAAGGATTGAAACCCTAAAACACAGACTCCTGAATGTTATTCTAAGTTGACTAGATGCGATAAGCCTATCTGATTGTTTTTACTTGTATTTACATCTATGCACAATGTCATAAAATGCACTGAAAGTAGAAAAATTGCTGGTTCTAGGAAACTAGTTAAGCTTAGTGCTTGGTATCCACACAGCACTCTTAATCAAACGAAATATTCTATCCTGTCTGGGTCTAGAGCACAGGGCACTGGAATAGGCTATGTACAACTCATAACCATTACTTATTGTTACTCCTATGAAAAATATCTTGTTGTTCTAAACTTAAGCTACCAAGAAATTGGTCTGCCAATAACTTTTTACATGTAGTAGTAGCTGCAAGAGGGAAAGTTGTCACCATAGTAACTTGATATATATACTACCCTGATTATTGTGTACAAACCCAAAAAAAAAAACTTTGGGTAGAGGTAAAGGTACGCAACAGATTTATTGGTTTTTTATGGCTAAGCAGGGGAAGAATCAGATGGAGTAATCTCCAGGAAGATAAAACTTAATTAACATATTCCCCACGTACCTCTAAAAACTTGAGCAATAAAATAAGTCTTACAGATCAAGACTTAACATTGGTTTTCTTATGACACACCAAATAATGCCTATGTCTAGACGATTATAGAAATTGTTGTGTAAACATCTACTCAGTTATCATTTAGATAAGGGTGTAATTGATTTCTCTCACCCCGGTTGGGACAGGAGGTAGGCTAGGGAACACATCAAGAGAGGAACAGACAGATTAAACCACTGAGCATAGAGGTAGTGCACATCCTCTAACTGAAAAGTTAACACAAAGGGAATTCAAGATTAAAAATAGCTCTAAGGCTATAGTGCTTGTAAACACCTGTGTCCTTGACGTTCAGAAATCGGGCACAATAAGCACGTGTCTAGATTGGGGCTAAAATACTGAGGGTCCTCACCTTAATCAGCTTATAGCTGTAACCCACTATATTGTATCTCACAGCCGTCACAGATCAGGCAACACTAACGAAAAGCACGTGACTAATTTTTTCTTGTCACTGTTTCCCATTTTTCCCACGTCACTCCCCCCCGCACCTTCACTCCCCCCCCCCTCCTTCACTCCACTTTTTTTTTTTTTTTTTTTTTTCTTGGCACCAAAATAAATTCACTCAATTCTTCAGCACTTTCGAGTGTCACAAAGCACGTTCACATCTAATCCATATTGGGGTGTGCTCCCTTGTTTATGGATAAATTTATTACCTCACCATCACTCACGGGCAAATCCAATCTAGGCATGACTGCCAAAAACAAGGACCGCAGAAATAAAAACCCTACAGGAACACAGGCAGAGCCTCTTGTAGAAATAACTCCCACAAAATTGCAAAACACTTTGACCTCACATGAAACACAAAACCTTGTAGCCAATATATTAGAAGCCATTGCCCCAAAATTTGACTCATTAAAAAATGAAATCAGACAGGACATCTCGCTTCTGACTCTAGAGGTTAGACAATTCTCAAAAAGAATCCAAGAGGCAGAGCAGAGAATTTCAGATATAGAAGACACAACAAATACATATTTTGCAAAAACTGAAGTCAATCAACTTAAGATCTTGAAACTTCAGGCCAAAATTGAAGACTTAGAAAATAGATCAAGGAGGAATAACCTAAGGATAATAGGCCTCCCAGAGTCATTTAAACAGGATGAGCTCATGCAGGTGATGACACAAGTTCTTCCCCAATTGTTAAAAATGCCCCCAACACAAACACCCATTTTGATTGAAAGGGTTCACAGACTGGGGAGAGCTCCTGATACCTCAACCAATTTAATCAGACCGAGACCAATTATCGCAAAGTTCCTGAATTTTCAAGACAAAGTGACGTTTCTGCAATTCTATCGCAAAAATCAACCTATTTTTTATAATGAAAATAAAATTTTGCTTTTTCAGGATTTCTCCATAGAAACTTCCCTAAAGAGGAGGGAGCTCTCCTCGGTCTGTGGCAAAATGCTGAAATTGGGATGGCAAGCGACTGTCATATTCCCAGCCAGACTTAAACTCACATTAGAAGATCAAACACTTTTTTTTGACTCAGCAGAGGAAGCTGAGAAAAAGATAAATGAACATGGGGCCAATGGATAAACTCATATAAGATAGATAACTAGTAGGAATCAATGATTCTATGTTATTATGTTGTCGTTAGGGATATTTTTGTTTTTTCCGTTTTTTCCCCTTTTTTTTTTTTTTTTTTTTCCCTTCTCTCTCTCTCTTTTCTCTCTCTCTTTCCCCTCCCCCCCCTCCGGCGTCCGCTTTCCACCACATAAAACTAACTCTCCCACAAAGAGAATAAAATTCAAGCTATGAATAAGGACATTAAAATTACCTCGTGGAACATAGGTGGGATTGTCTCACCAATTAAGCGAAAAACAATATTGGCACATTTACAGAAAATAAATACCCGTATAGCTCTAATTCAGGAAACACACCTCAACACCGAAGAATCGTCAAAGCTAAAATCTTCCTGGGTGGCTGAATGTATCTTTGCTCCCTCAATCAAAAGGAAAAAAGGAGTGGCTATTCTCTTAGGGAAGAAACTAAATTATGAAAAACTAGACACATGGATCGATCCGCTCAGTAGATTTATAATATTAAAACTAAAGATATCAAACTTAATATACACTTTTTGCAATCTGTATGCACCCAACATAATTGAATATGGGTTTTGGGACTCTCTCCAATCAAAAATCTTGGAAATGGCGGAAGGGCATATAGTCATCGCAGGGGACTTTAATATGTCCCCGCGAGCCCCCCTAGACAGATTAAGATTTGGAGTAGCACAGAGAATAAATAAGAAAGACAAATTGGAAAGTAAAATACTTAAATCATTTATGCGGAACCTAGCAGTCAGAGACGTCTGGAGGGCACAAAACCCTGACAGCAAAAAGTATACATGTTACTCTAAAACAACGAAATCGCTATCTAGAATTGACCTTATGTTAATCAATGATAGTTTATATCAAAGAGGGGTTAAATCACAAATCGCAGACATTCTGATCTCCGATCACGCACCAATTACATTAAATATTCCAGATAAAAATATTTCTGCTAAAAAACATAGCTTCTTTTTTCCCAAGCACTTGATTAAAAATGCAAAGTTTAGAGATTGGCTTAAAAGAAAATGGGAAGACTATTTTCAAAATAACAAAAATTCAGTCTCCAGCCCAGTAACTCTGTGGGAAGCAGCAAAAGCGGTACTAAGGGGGGACATAATTGCATACACAGCGAATATTAGAAGGGAAACCCGCCTGAGAGAGACACAAATAATTGCTACGGTAACTAACGCCTACAATAGATATTTGAACTCCCCTTCAGATGACAACTGGAAGAGGTACATTAAGGCCAAAGAGGAGAGAGATACTTTTTTAATCCTGAACGCTACACAAGCAAACTTAAGATACCAATCAAATCTTTACAAATTCGGTAATAAATCAGGTAAAATGTTGGCGAAATTAGTAAAAAATTCGAAATCTTCGAAAACAATTGAAGCAATACAAATTAACGGCAAACTACTTACCTCACCAGAGGAAATAACTGAATCATTTTTTCAATACTACAATTCAATATATACGGCTGACTCAGTCAATATAAATAAAAGGGACAGTTTTTGGGAAGACATTAATATTACAAAAATCTCACCTGACTTTAATTTGACACTAAACGCCCCAATATCAGAATTAGAGGTAATGCAGGCAATTCAAGCTCTGAAAGGCGAAAAAGCACCAGGTCCTGACGCGTTGCCTAACGAGTTCTATAAAAGCCTGGACAAAGTAATCGCTCCTCATTTAACTATTCTTTACAACTACCTCTTTCAACAGAATAATCAAATACCTCCCAGTTTCCTAGCATCACATACGATCCTCATACCCAAAGCAGGGAAGGATCCACAACGCAGAGAATCTTATAGACCCATCGCACTGTTGAACACGGACTATAAGATCTTTGCTTCAATCCTGGCCAAAAGAATGCAAAAAGGTTTACCTGAGGTGATCCATAGTGATCAAGTAGGTTTTCTCCTTAAAAGAAGCTCTTCATCTAAAATTAGACAACTGCTCCTATCCATTGATTATTTTAAAAATAGTGAAGGCAAGCCTGATCAGAACCAGGACGCAGCGGTAATAGCAATCGATGCTGAAAAAGCATTTGACCGAGTTAGCCATGACCATATTTTAAACACTCTGAAACAATATGGATTTCAAGAGAAATTCTTAAATTTAGTAAATAATCTTTGCTCCCAAGCATCTTCTATACTAGCAATTCACGGACAGGAATCTAAGAGCATTCGACTAGGGCAAGGCACGAGACAGGGATGCCCGCTTTCACCACTTCTGTTTGATTTGGCGATTGAACCTTTAGCCATAAAAATCAGAAAACATGTTGAAGGAATCAAAATTCACAATAAAGAACTGAAAGTGGCTTTATATGCGGACGATCTGTTAGTATATGTTTCTAACACCGCTAAGAATATTCCTATAGTACTTAACATAATTGAACACTTCGGATATTTTGCAGGGTATAGAATGAATAAACAAAAAACAGAACTGCTCTGGCTAAGAAAGACCGACACCTCTCAAATAAACAATCCATTTAAAACTGTCGCGGACTCATTCAGATACCTAGGGATTATAGTCTCATCCAATCCCTGAGAGTGGTACGCTTTAAATATAACCCCAACGATCACAAATGCAATCTCACTAATGAGAGACTGGCAGAAATTGCCTCTATCCCTTGCCGGGCGTACCGCTCTTTATAAAATGGTAATCCTACCAAAGATAACATACATTTTGCAGAATCTCCCATTGTTCATAAAAGCACAAGATATCAAGAAGTTTAATCAGGCGCTCCGCAAATTCATATGGCAGACAAGGAAACCTAGAATCTCGCTGCAGAGATTATATCTAGCAAAACAATTCGCGGGACTAGCCCTTCCTAACTTATATCTTTACAATCTAGTCTTTCTAGGCCGAATTGCGGCAGACTGGATAGCAGAAGCCGACTATTTTACGGACAATAGATTAGAGAACAGTATAATCTACCCTCTGAAACCAATATCATTACTTCATACTCCAGCTCATCTTTTCCCCAAACAGGTGAAGACTCATAAAACCATTTACACAATAACACAGGCATGGAAAAAGATTGGAGCTCTATTGGGTATAAACACGAATATCCCCAGATACCAAACCTTCCTAGGGAACCCAGAATTTCAAGAGGGCTCCCAAGCTCCTCATTTGAAGAGATGGCAGGAACAGGGGCTTAAATGCACCAGACAGCTCTACCACTTAGACTCAGGAATTATTAAAACCTTTCACGAGCTGAAACTGGAATTCAATCTTGATAACCAAGACTTCTTTGCCTACCTGCAAGCCAGACATTACATTAGCCAGCTACGAGCCCAATTCAACTGGAAATGGACCTGGGGGAAACTGGAAGCATGGCCAACCCTGATTAAGGTGGGTCAATGTTCGATTTCCCCATGGTATACCTATCTTAACTCGAAGGAAGGTGGTAGTAATGTAGAGAAACTAGCTCAGAAATGGTCAGATCAACTACCTATGAACATAGATAAGGAAGTACACATTATGAGATCCTTGACACTCCTCCATAACTCCACTATTTCTGAAACTTGGAGAGAGTCCCATCTAAAGGTTCTATATCAAACATATTATACACCAGACAAAGCCCACAGATGGAACAATAAGGAATTCAATATATGTCCAAAATGTAGTATGCTAGCCGCAGACTTAATACATATGGTATGGTTATGCCCTAAAATCAAACAATTTTGGTGCAGATTAGAATTTTGGCTATTAAAAAGGGTGAAAACCGATTTGTTTAAATTTAACCTACTAACCATAAGTTTTCTGTCAAAAAATGAGGAAGACTTCAGAGATGCCAAATTAGTGAACCTAGTAATCTTAGCTGCAAGGAACTTGATTTTTAAAAAATGGAAAACTAGATTCATACCCACGACGAATGAAGTAAAGAATTACCTTAAAAAACAATATCGGATCGAACAACTTGCCACAGATCTGAACTCAGAGCAAGAAATTAGAGTCTTTTTTAGCAAATGGTCCAAATTCATTAAAAGTTTTTCCCTAGCAGAAGTGGATTATATGATAACTCCATTTCAAAACTCTGAAATAGTACAATTGGGCGTCTGGTAGTGGGGGGTGGGTGCGGGTGGGGGAGAGGGGAGAGAGATGGTTCTTTTCTCCTTCTTTTTTTTTTTTTTTTTTTTTTCTTTCTCTCCTTCTCTGCCTCTTTTTCTTTTTCCTGTTGTTTTATTTTCTTTTTTCTCAAATCTTAAGTTAAAAAATCCAACAGTGTTTCATAAAAAATAGATGTAAATAAAAATGATAAAGGATATATGGTGGATAGTCCCATTCTTATGAAATCTGTATTTACAAATAAGGATGATTGGACACATTCATTGCAACGTTAATTTCTTTATTTCTTGTAACTGTTATATAAATCTGCCTTGACTGTTCCATGATTACAGTTGTGGCATTGTTGGCACAAAATAAAAAATAAAAAAATAAAAAAAATTGCATGTTCTGTCTGAATCATAAAAGAAACATTTTGGGCCAGATTATTCCGCTAGAATTAAGATTTTTGCGCTAGTTCGGGTTGTGTTGTTATTACAAGTTAAAAAAAAATGTATTTTGCGCTAGCGGTAACCCGACTAGCGCAAAAATGGTAACTTACCATATCGTGTGCGCGTTAACGTATTCCCCATAGAAGTCAATTGAGAGAAAAAAGTGGAGAAAAAAACACTCCATTGCATATTATAATTAGCGCTATCCCAACATGAAAATATAAATATTTCATATTCCAATGTTATTTAACATGCTTGTTTGTTATATGCGCATACCCGATCGCATACTGTAATACCTGCACACGTGATTGCATACTGTAATATGCGCATACTCAACATGAAAATATAAATCTATATTTACAGTATATATATATATATATATATATATATATATATATATATACAAAACACGGAAGGGGACTGCACTCCTAGACCGGACCGGGTACACATCCCATGACCATGACCCTGCAACATGCTCAGCCCTGGGTGCTCAGTGGCACTCACAAGAAGCTGTGCTGTCCCCAGAGTCACAGGCAGTTAACCCCAGACAGGTCTGGGTGCAAGAACCATAGGGGAAATTACAAAACAAATGAATAGAGAAAACCCTGCACTCACTAGCAAAGCTCACAGCTAAGATTTAAAAGCAAAAATGGAAAGGTTAGTTACCGCCTCTGGCTTCAAGGTCCTTTTCAATACCTGGTATTCCTGGGGTGATTACATAAGCCTGTGCACCCTTCCCTTGTTCCCAGTTTGTTTTTATTTGAGAGCTTGCATTGTGTGGCTGTTTTAGGGTCCCAGGTATTGGAAAGGACCTTGACGTAGTACCTGGGTTTGTCCCATTTGGCCAGGTGTGGTAACTAACCTTTCCATTTTTGCTTTTAAATCTTAGCTGTGAGCTTGCTAGTGAGTGCAGGGTATTCTCTGTATGTTATATATATATATGTGTGTGTGTGTCTACATATTTATTTATGTGTTTCTATGTGTATCTATGTCTGTAAATATATATACACATATTTATACATTAAGACATATGTACACACACATATATATATATATATATATATATATATATATATATATACAGTATTTATACATATACATAAACATATTTAGCAATGTATATGTATATATCTCAATGTTAAAGACCCTTTTGCAGCTTTTTTTTTTCTAACACTCGAGATCTCATATCTTTGAGCCCTTTTAACTTTTTTGTACCATATTTTTTTTATTGATTCTTATTAGATGGTGTTATTTTGAGTTTAACTGTACTTGGTAATGTATTTTAGAAGGGTTTTATGCAACTTTTTAGTTTTGCAAAACAGTTATCCACAGCTCTGAAATTGCTGTAATGATTCCAGCGTAAATCACTTTAGACCCTTGTAAAACATTTTCCTCAATATTTATCTGAATAATTGTTTTCATATAGTGTAACTATTTTAACCTCTTAACGACTTTGACATACCATGTAAGTCAGCAGTCATTAAAGGGATAATAAAGTCCAAATTAAACTTTCATGATTCAGATAGGGCATGTAATTTTAAACAACTTTTTAATTTACTTTTATCATCAAATTTGCTTTGTTTTCTTGTTATTCTTAGTTGAAAGCTAAACCTAGACAGTCTTATATGCTAATTTCTAAGCCCTTGAATGCCGCCTCTCATCTAAATGCATTTGACAGTTTTTCACATCTAGAGGGCGTTAGTTCATGTGTTTCATATAAATAACACTGTGCTCATACACGTGACGTTATTTAATTAAGAGTCAGCACTAATTGCCTGAAATGCAAGTCTGTCAAAAGATCTGAGATAAAGAGGCAGTCAGCAGAAGCTTAGATACAAGGTAATTACAGAGGTAAAAAGTATATTTCTATAGCAGTGTTGGTTATGCAAAACTAGGGAATGGGTAATAAAGGGATTATCTATCTTTTTAAACAATAACTTTTTTAGTGTTTACTATCCCTTTAAGGGTGTGGGTGGCTATAATATATTAGACCCTCCCTCTCTCTGGAAGGCTTGCTAAAATAGCCGCAAGACTACGCTATTGAATGCAGCATCCCCATAGAAAGACCAGCGACGTACTTTAAGGATTTAAAGTATTTATATTGTGTTTGGTGCACACTTTTTAACCTCTTAGCCTTTACCCAAGGTCTGCATTAAATACATTTGCACTCACGGGAACGCATTTACTTTCAACTTGTAGCATGCGTGGAAGTTAACACGTTCGTAATATTGCTCTAGCATGGCTGTGCTAATGATAGCGCATCACTTGTAATCAATAAAATACACCATTATGCGATAAGACTCTTATTGACTTCAGAAAATAAAAATAAAAATAGATTTAACAATACAAAGAGCAGACAAAAAAAAAAAAAAAAAACTAAAAAAAGTACTCTATATGTATTTAGACTATTTATAAACTTACCCTAAAAACAATAAATAATGAGTTTATTGGGAAAAAAGATTAACCATATCAAGAAAGATAGATTTTTTAATGAAAGGCAACAAAGGAAAAACATAATTTATGTAAGAACTTACCTGATAAATTAATTTCTTTCATATTGGCAAGAGTCCATGAGCTAGTGACGTATGGGATATACAATCCTACCAAGAGGGGCAAAGTTTCCCAAACCTCAAAATGCCTATAAATACACCCCTCACTACACCCACAATTCAGTTTAATAAATAGCCAAGTAGTGGGGTGATAAAGAAAGGAGTAAAAAGCATAAAAAGGAACTTGGAAATAATTGTGCTTTATACAAAAAAATCATAACCACCATAAAAAGGGTGTGTCTCATGGACTCTTGCCAATATAAAAGAAATTAATTTATCAAGTAAGTTCTTACATAAATTATGTTTTCTTTCATGTAATTGGCAAGAGTCCATGAGCTAGTGATGTATGGGATAGTAATACCCAAGATGTGGAACTCCACAGAAGAGTAACTAGAGAGGGAGGGATAAAATAACAACAGCTATTTCCGCTGAGAAATTAAATCCAAACAAAAATAAAGTTTTTCTTATAAATTTCAAGAAAAAAAACTGAAAACTTAAGCAGAAGAATCAAACTGAGACAGCTGTCTGAAGAACTTTTCTACCAAAGACTGCTTTAGAAGAAGCAAATACATCAAAATGGTAAAATTTAGTAAAAGTATGCAAAGAAGACCAAGTTGCTGCTTTGAAAGAAGTGGCAACTGATCTAATAGAATAAGCTGTGATCCTCTGAGGCGGATATTGCCCTGCCTATAAATAAGCTTAGCCTTTTTTCACTGAAAAAAATAATCCACAACCCAGAATATAAGTTTTTTTCTCATAAATGAAAAGAAAAAAAACTTAAACATAAGCAGAGGAATCAAACTGAAACAGCTGCCTAAAGAACTTTTCTACCAAAAACTGCTTCTGAGGAAGCAAATACATCAAAACGGTAGAATTTAGTAAATGTATGCAAGGAAGAACAAGTTGTTGCTTTGCAAATCTGATCAACTTCTTAAATGCCCATGAAGTGGAGACTGATCTAGTAGAACGAGCTGTAATTCTCTGAGGCGGGGCCTGACCCAACTCCAAATATGCCTGATTAATCAAAATCTTTAACCAAGATGCAAAGGAAATGACAGAAGCCTTCTGACCTTTCCTAGAACCAGAAAAGACAAAAAATAGACTAGAAGTCATCCTGAAGTCTTTAGTAGCTTCAACATAATATTTCAAAGCTCTTACAACATCCAAAGAATGTAAGGATCTCTCCAAAGAATTCTTAGGATCAGGACACAAAGAAGGAACAACTATTTCTCTATTAATGATGTTAGAATTCACAACTTTAGGTAGAAATTTAAATGAAATCTGCAAAACTACCTTATCCTGATGGAAAATCAGAAAAGGAGATTCACAAGAAAGAGCAGATAATTTAAGAACTCTTCTAGCAGAAGAGATTGCCAAAAGGAACAACACTTTCCAAGAAAGTCGTTTAATGTCCAAAGAATGCATAGGCTCAAATGGAGGAGCCTGTAAAGCCTTCAAAACCAAAGACTCCAAGGAGGAGAGATTGATTTAATGATACAAACCAAAGCCTGTACAAAACAGTGAATATCAGGAAGCTTAGCAATCTTTCTGTGAAATAAAACAAAAAAGAGCAGAGATTTGTCGCTTCAAGGAACTTTCAGACAAACCTTTATCCAAACCATCCTGAAGAAACTGTAAAATTCTAGGAATTCTAAAAGAATGCCAGGAGAATTTATGAGAAGAACACCATGAAATATAAGTCTTCCAAACTTGATAATAAATCTTCCTAGAAACAAATTTACAAGCCTGTAACATAGTATTAATCACTGAGTCAGAGAAACCTCTATGACTAAGCACTAGGCATTCAATTTCCATACCATCAAATTTAATGATTTGAGATCCTGATGGAAAAACGGACCGTGAGACAGAAGGTACCAAAACCTGTGAGGCCATGCTGGAGCTACCAGTAACACAAACAATCGTTCCATGATGATCTTGGAAATCACTCTTGGAAGAAGAACTAGAGGTGGGAAGATATAAGCAGGTTGGTAACACCAAGGAACTGCTAAAGCATCCACTGTCTCCGCCTGAGGATCCCTGGACCTGGACAGGTACCTGGGAAGTTTCTTGTTTAGATGGGAAGCCATCAGATCTATTTCTGGAAGACCCCACATTGGAACAATCTGAAAAAACACATCTGGATGGAGCGACCACTCCCCCGGATGTAAAGTCTGATGGCTGAGATAATTCGCTTCCCAATTGTCTACACCTGGGATTTGAACCGCAGAAATTAGACAGGAGCTGTATTCCGCCCAAGAAAGTATTCAAGATACTTCTTTCATAGCTTGGGGACTGTGAGTCCCACCCTGATGATTGACAGATCCCACAGTTGTGATATTGTCTGTCTGAAAACAAATGGACGATTCTCTCTTCAACAGAGGCCAAAACTGAAGAGCCCTGAAAATAGCACAGAGTTCTAAAATATTGATTGGTAACCTCGCCTCTTGAGATTTCCAAACCCCTTGTGCTGTCAGAGATCCCCCGACAGCTCCCCAACCTGAAAGACTTGCATCTGTTGTGATCACAGTCCAGGATGGACGAACAAAAGAGGCCCCTTGAACTATACAATGGTGATCTAACCACCAAGTCAGAGAGAGTCGAACATGGGGATTTAAGGATATTATTTGTGATATCTTTGTATAGTCCCTGCACCATTGATTCAGCATACAAAGCTGGAGAGGTCTCATATGAAAACGAGCAAAGGGGATCGCGTCCAATGCTGCAGTCATGAGACCTAAAACTTCCATGTACATAGCCACTAAATGGAATGATTGAGACTGAAGGTTCCGACAAGCTGAAAACAATTTTAATTGTCTCTTGTCTGTTAGAGACAGAGTCATGGACACTGAATCTATCTGGAAACATAAAAAGGTGACCCTTGTCTGAGGAATCAAGGAACTTTTTGGTAAATTGATCCTCCAACCATGTCTTTGAAGAAACAACACTAGTTGATTCATGTGAGATGCTGCAGAATGTAAAGATATCATCCAAATAAGGAAACACTGCAATACCCTGTTCTCTGATTACAGAGAGTTGGGCACCGAGAACCTTTGAAAAGATTCTTGGAGCTGTCGCTAGGCCAAATGGAAGAGCGACAAATTGGTAATGCTTTTCTAGAAAAGAGAATCTCAGAAACTGATAGTGGTCTGGATGAATCGGAATATGAAGATATGCATCCTGTAAGTCTATCGTGGGACATATAATGACCTTGCTGAACAAAAGGCAGAATAGTCCTTATAGTCACCATTTTGAATGTTGGCACTCTTACAAAACGATTCAAAATTTTCAGATCCTGAACTGGCCTGAATTCATTTTCTTTCTTTGGGACAATGAATAGATTTGAATAAAATCCCAGACCCTGTTCCTGAAACGGAACTGGCATGATTACCCCTGAAAGCTCCAGGTCTGAAACACACTTCAGAAAAGCCTAAGCCTTTACTGGATTTGCTGGGATGCATGAGAGAAAAAATCTTCTCACAGGAGGTTATACTCTGAATCCTATTCGGTACCCTTGAGAGACAATACTCTGAATTCATTGATTTTGGACAGAAAATGTCCAAATAATTTGGAAAAATCTTAATCTGCCCCCTACCAGCTGAGCTGTAATGAGGGCCACACCTTCATGCAGACTTGGGGGCTGGCTTTGGTTTCTTAAATGGCTTGGATTTATTCCAACTTGAAGAAGGTTTCCAATTGGAACCAGATTCTTTGGGGGAAGGATTAGGTTTCTGTTCCTTATTTTGTTGAAAGGAATGAAAATGGTTAGAAGCTTTAGATCTACCCTTAGGTCTTTTATCCTGAGGCAAAAAAACTCCCTTCCCCCAGTGACAATTGAAATAATTGAATCCAACTGAGAACCAAATAAATTATTACCTTGGAAAGAAAGAGATAGTAATCTAGATTTAGATACTATATCAGCATTCCAACATTTGAGCCACAAAGCTCTTCTAGCTAAAATAGCTAAAGACATAGATTTAACATCAATTTTGATGATATCAAAAATGGCATCACAGATAAAATGATTAGCATGTTGAAGGAAGCGAACAATGCTAGACAAATCAGGATCTGTTTCCTGTTGCGCTAAACTTTCCAACCAAAAAGTTGATGCAGCTGCAACATCAGCCATAGAAATGGCAAGCCTGAGAAGATAGCCAGAATAGAAATAAGCTGTCCTTAGATAATATTCAAGTTTCCTATCTAAAGGGTCCTTAAAGGAAGTACTATCTTCCATAGGAATAGTAGTACGTTTGGCAAGAGTAGAAATAGCCCCATTAACTCTGGGGATCTTTTCACAAAACTCCAAAATAACTGCTGGCAAAGGATACAATTTTTTTAAACCTTGAAGAAAGGATAAAAGAAGTACCAGGCCTAGTCCATTCCTTAGAAATCATATCAGAAATAGCATCAGGAACTGGAAAAACCTCTGGAGTAACCACAGGAGGTTTATAAACAGAGTTTAAATGTTTACTAGTTTTAATATCAAGAGGACTAGTTTCCTCAATATCCAACGTGATTAACACCTCTTTTAACAAGGAATGAATATACCCATTTTAAATAAATAAGTAGATTTGTCAGTGTCAGTATCTGAGGTAGGATCTTCTGAATCAGATAGATCCTCATCAGAGGAGGATAATTCAGTATGTTGTTGGTCATTTGAAATTTCATCAACTTTATGAGAAGTTTTAAAAGACCTTTTACGTTTATTAGAAGACGGGATAGCAGACAAAGCCTTCTGAATCGCATCAGCAACAAAATCTTTTATAGTCACAGGAATGTCATGTACATTAGATGTTGAAGGAACAACAGGCATTGTACTATCACTAATGGATACATTCTCTACATGTAAAAGCTTATCATGACAACAATTACATATCACATGTGGAGATATAATCTCCACAAATTTACAACAGATACACTTAGCTTTAGTAGAACTGTTATCATGCAGCAGGGTTCCAACAGTGGTTTCTGAGACAGGATCAGATTGAGACATCTTGCAAATGTAAGAGAAAAAAACAACATATAAAGCAACATTATCAGTTTCCTTATATGGCAGTTTCAGGAATGGGAAAAAAATGCAAACAGCATATCCCTCTGACATAGAAGAAGGCAAGAGGCACATAGGAATGGGGTTTTAAATAATGAAATTATTTGGCACCAAGTATGACGCACAACGCAAAATGATTTTTTTTGGCGCTAACAACATCTGGAAGTGACACACTCGCATCCTTGCAGATGCAACCTTGTGCAAGGAACTCGGCATCAACTAAGACGCCAAAAATTACGAACTTGCGTCACCGGATGTACCTTCGCACACAAAAAATTCTCGCACCAAGAATGACGCAATAAAAAATCAGCATTTGGCACCTCGCAAGCCTAATTTTGCCCGCGAAAATGTAATGAAAAAAGTAGTCAATTTGAAAAAAGGACTATACCCCAGGTAAGAAAAATATTTTTCTCAAATATGAAACTGAATAGTCTGCAAAAGGAAATATACATAACCTGACTCATGGTAAATATAAGTACAATACATATATTTAGAACTTAATGTTAATACATAAAGTGCCAAAGCATAACTGTCTTAAGTAATGAAAACATACTTACCGAAAGACACCCATCCACATATAACAAATAGCCAAACCAGTACTGAGACAGTTATCAGTAGAGGCAATGGAATATGAGAGTGTATCGTCAATCTGAAAAAGGGAGGTAGGAGATGAATCTCTACGACCGATAACAGAGATCCTATGAAATAGATTTCCCACGAGGAAAACCACTGCATTCAATAGGTGATACTCCCTTCACATCCATCTGACATTCACTGTTCTCTGAGAGGAATCGGGCTTCAAAATGAGAAGCGCATATCAACTTAGAAAATCAAAGCAAAAACTTACTTCACCACCTCCATAGGAGGCAAAGTTTGTAAAACTGAATTGTGGGTGTGGTGAGGGGTTTATTTACAGTATAAGCATTTTGAGGTTTGGGAAACTTTGCCCCTCCTGGTAGGATTGTATATCCCATACGTCACTAGCTCATGGACTCTGGCCAATTACATGAAATAAATGTTTTTTAATAAAGTATGTTGTGCTCAATAAAGGATATGATATTAGAAAAATGGATTTGCAAATCTAGGGCAGCTGCTTAGTCAATAAAGAAATCCCCTCTAGCACATATTTGTCTCTCTACATATACCGGCTAATCAGTGTTTCTCTTCAAGAATTAGTAAACAATAACATGCTTCTTTCTGGCCTGAAACCAGAAGATACAGCAAACATGACCATGAATGATAGTTTATCAGACATGGATATGAAGCAATGTTTGATGTTATATTACTCATTAACGTATTGTGTTTAGGTCACTAATATAAAACATTCTCTGTGCTTGTTACAAATCAGTTGTTTCCAAAATGGGTCGTCTGTTGCAGATTTTTGCTTTACTTTTATGTCTTTCAACATTTGTGACTGCTGACTTCTTGATAGAAGCCATAAGAAACATCCAGGTTGGTTAAAACATCTTTTTTTATCACATGATCACAGTTTTGTTAATATTTTTGGCAAAAATAAATTTATGTAAATATAGTCAGCATGCTGTATGAGTGATGACAAATGTAAACTGATTTAAAAAAAAAAATAATCAGAAAACATATAGAAAACATTACTGTATTTGTTAACCTGTTGTTTACCCATTAAATTAAAATATATCTTTAGCTTTAAAATACAAGCCACCAGATAAAAGACAATTACATGTCAGGTGTACATGCTTATTTTAAATTAACAGCAGAAACACATGTATGTTGATTAATGGATGATTATTTTAAAATTAAAAGAACAGGGATATACTATTATTTTTATGTTGCTTTTATTATTGTTTAGTGCGTAATGATTATAACTCATATAACAAAGTCATTATGGTTTTTAAACCCACAAGTCACTTTTAGGTAAGCCATATCAACTGGGGCTTTGTGGGTATAGGGAGCACGTGTGTTTAATAGGTAATATTGAGAATAGTGTAAAACTACTTATTATAGATCACTGGTTTTCAAACTTCAGTCCTCCCCAACAGTCCAGGTTTTCTGTTCTACCTTGGATAAGAGCAGGTCAAATAACCATGTTCACTAATCAGCTAATTATTTCCCCTGTGCACTAGTTAAGATATCCTAAAAATGTGGCCTGTTAGGGAGGTCTGAGGACAGGTTTGAAAACCAGTGTTATAGATTAAGCAAATCTTGATTTATTGAGCAGAAAGCATTTTCTTTTTTGGCTAAAAATAAAGAATTTTACAGGAATTTGATTTCTCACAGAAGAAAGTGTTTGCAAATTGCAACGTCTATGATTACACAATAACAGAATTAAGACAGATCTCACATTGTACATTGTGCACAATGACAAGATTTACCCATTGAAACTATGTATCTTCTTCAATCTTTCCAAATGTTAACTTCTCAATGTACAGAAAGGGATTTACTGGGCTGTAGAAACATTTAAAAAATGATAATCTCAACAACCTCTTTAAAACAGTCTACACTACTATGTGGTTTGGTGTTTTTTAACGGAATACCATGAATTTCAAAACCTTAAAATATTTCAGTTATTGTCAAAAGATCCCAACATAAGATACTGTATTTTCAAAATGGCATCTTTTAAAAACACAAATCTTTCATTCTAGTTTTCATAAGCCTATACAAGGGATCCTGAACACCAACAAACACCCCATAAATCCAAAAAATTAGACCCTGTTCATAATAACATGATTAAAGAGTCTAATCGCTTTTTTAAAACTAAAGTACTGTAACTTAAAGGGACATTAAACACTAAATAAATAAAAAAATAAGTTTAATTAGCTGTTTAAATATTGACAAAATAAGTGTAAAGTTTTAGTGTCTTTCAAACAATGGGAGCTGCCATGTTGTAACTTAGGTTACTTTCTCTGCTGTGGCCAATTAGGGACAGTTATCAATAGGTCACTAGAGTGTGCAGCCAATGGCTGAGTGAAATATAACAGTGTTCTGCACATTTCTAACAGACACCGAAAAGCTCCCAATTTCAGAATGGAATTACAGGAAAAGTGGACAAAATAAATAATAAAAGTATATTGCAGCGTTTTGTTTTATTTATACAGTTTATCATTTTATATTAACATCTCAAAGTGTTTAATGACCATTTAATATCTGCATTTGTGTAATGTTAAGTTACATGTTAACTAAATATAGGTATTGTAAGAACACATTTGAAAAACACGTTTTTGACATCTTATAGTCATGAACTTTGTGTTCTCATGTTTTTAGCAATTCTCATTTACTGGATGAGATGTAACTGGGCGTGAACATGCAACTCGCTGATTAATACAAAGACCTACAGGCAATAGTAAAGGGCTTTAAAATAAATATGAATAAAACTTAAATTAATCTAGACCATTCTATAATAAGTACAGCCAGTTATGGCACTGACAACTCTCTTAACTGTGTTTTACCCAAAAATAGTATTCCATTCCAAAACTCTTAAAATGTTCAAAAAAGATCAGTGTGAGAGTTTAACAAATCCTGTAGGCTGTGGGGTTTAATAAATAAAAATGGTCCTTTAAAAATACTGGAATATGATTGAATTTTACACGATTCTGCCATGTATACCCTTTTTTTTCCATGGTCAAATGTATTTTTAGCGGCCCATATTTTATATGCATAATTCAGAGAGAGCATGTAATTTTAAACAACTTTCCAATTTACTTATATTATTTAATTTGTTTTGTTCTCTTTGTATTCATTGTTGAAAAGCATACCTAGGTAGCCTAAGGAGATGCTTATTGGTATTTGCACATATATGCCTTATGTTATTGGCTTACCCATGTGTTTTTATGTTTCATCAACAAAGGATAGCAAGAAAATGAAGCAAATTAGATAATAAGGCAAATTGGAAAGTCGTTTCAAAGTGCATTCTCTTTCTCAAGCATGAAAGAAAAAAAATTGGTTTCACGTCTCTTTAATAAAACATTAAAAGGAAATATACAATAAAATTCCCTTAGAGGATTATTATGAAATATAGCAACATCAATAGCCTTGTTACTATCCTTTTATGTTCATTGGTATCTGTGGTTATCTTCCTCTGTCTACCATGGTTAGTCTGATCCTACACACAGAGACCCAAACTTTCTAGTAGTTAGCTCTATGTTTTCCAGTGTGCTGGTGAAAGTTTCAAGAGGAATTGCTTATTAAGCAAGTTCTCTTGAAAAACTTTACTTGAAGTTAAGAAAATGCATAAAAGACTTTATATAACGGACCACCTTACATTGGATGACATGGAGCTGATCTCCTAACTACTGGTAAGTTTGGGTCTCTGTGTTGAGGATCAGACTAACCGTGGTAGACAGAGGGGGATAACCAGTAACATTAATGAAAATTTGGGGACAGTAACAAGCCTTTTGATGTGACTATATTTTATAAGAATCTAGTAGATGTTATTTAAATGCATATTTGCTTTTATTATTTTATTTAACTCTTAAATCAGAGATGTGCTATTCTCCTTTATTTTTATAATGACGTGCAATGGGATCTGTAGAGAATATATCAAGAATATGGTCTACAGATACAATATAAAACACTTAACTAGTGTCATTTTTTTTTGGGGGGGGGGGGAGGTTAGAGTAGGTTGAAGTCCAAATATTGAATGATGGAAAGAAAGATGGGATTAGTAAATGTGTTTTATTCTAATGAACCTCTTTAGTATTGAGCCATTTCAAAAATAATTTTAGCTTGTAGTAATACTGTAATATAGAAAATACAACTATATGAAAACCAATCTGCCACTTTACACCATCTTGCAATTTATACGAAAAATGATTATGAATAAAATATCTAACTATACAACTATTAGATGCATTGTAAAATTATACAAAATTCAGATTTTCCAGAAGGGTGGCTTAAAAGGACAGTAAACACTTTGATATGGTAACATAAATGTATATATATATATATATATATATATATAAAAGATACTGCAATATACTTTCATTAATTATTTTCTACCGTTTTCCTGAAATTCCATTCTGAAATTGTGAGGGGTAAAGCACTCTTTTTTTGTAACAGACTTTGTAACTCAGTTTTCTATCAGTCTCCTTAGTTCTATATTGCCCCCATAATAGGTGCTTGTTGATTAGAAAAATATTTGGCACCTATAGGTACTTACCATTAGTACTATTTTACCTACTATCTTGTTACTATAGTATATTTTTACATATATTTGTCATTTTTTGGTACACTATATATATATATATATATATATATATATATATATATATATATATATATATAGTAGCAAACAAATGCACTCTTATGTCTTCTTTGTAGTGAGTCAACAACCAAAATTTATTGACGTCAATAAATTTTGGTTGTTGACTCACTACAAAGAAGACATGAGAGTGCATTTGTTTGCTACTATATTCATTTCATTTCTGCACCCAGGCTGATGACCCAGGAGGGTTGATTCACTTTTAGGAGTGTGCTATATATATATATATATATATATATATATAAATATATATATATACAGATGATTATAGATAGATTGATAGATAGATAGATAGATAGATATAGATATATGTTGGAATATATATTTATAAATATATAGAACATATTTACACTAAATACATAGTTAAAAGGACAGTAGAGTGAAAATTAAACTTTCATGATTCAGATAGAGCATGACATTTTAAACAACTTTTCAATTTACTTCTGATAGCAAATCTGATGTGAGTTGTCAGCTGCTTGTTGAAAATATAGCTCGAAATTATCATAACCATCTGTCTGTCTGTCTATCTATCATAAGGTAGTGGCACCATTTAAAGATTAAGATGCAGACAGTTGATGGTGATAAGAGGGATGTCTGTACTTTCTGGAGCTATAATAGTTTAGAATGTGTTTTATTAACCCTTTCATCCTTGCATCTCAGTCACAGACTCACATGTACAGTCTGATCAGGAGAAATGGTTGTAACAAATTGTACATTCTTTATTGTTCCAAAGCATTATTATTTAAAAAAGTATATTTTTTTACAAGTCTAGTTATCCTGTTAATGACTTCATATCTTTGTATTAGTAACACACTTTTTGTTAATTAACTATGTCAAGTTTTATTGCTTTTAAAGGCTGGTATCATGCTATGGAAATACCTTGGGTTTAGTGAGTACTCCAAGCTTCACAAAAGAGCCATCCGAAGGTTTCTAAAGAATTCCTAAGTTAAGGTTACAAAAAAAAAAAAAAAAAAACTCTACTATGCTGAACAATGCTGGTTACATGACACCTCCCCTATTTTGAATATGCCACTCCATGTTCAAATCAGTAAGATCTCTCCCCTTGGCGTGATAACCTATCTACATTACATGTTCACTGAACCTTTTGTATGGTAAATTCACATGACCCAGTTGTTTGAAGACCCTCCCATGCAGCCAGTAGGTTGTTTTGTCTCATGGGTGTTAATACCGAAACCCTCTGCCCCACCTCATACACTCCCTTTAGAGAAGTACAATCATGCATGAATTTAGCAGTCTTTAGGGTAATGCTTGCATCTTGTCCCCAGAATGTACACCATACTCTTTTGCATGTGTTTCTGGGATGAACCATTTTCTTTCACAACCTTTAAACATTTTGTGTGTTGCTGTCAATTAGCTAACTAGGACCTAGATTTGGAGTTTGGCGGTAGCCGTGAAAACCAGCGTTAGAGGCTCCTAACGCTGGTTTTAGGCTACCGCCGGTATTTAGAGTCACTCAAAATAGGGTCTAACGCTCACTTTCAACCTCGACTTTTCCATACCGCAGATCCCCTTACGTCAATTGCGTATCCTATCTTTTCAATGGGATCTTCCTAGCTCCGGTATTTAGAGTCGTTTCTGAAGTGAGCGTTAGACATCTAACGACAAAACTCCAGCCGCAGGAAAAAAGTCAGTAGTTAAGAGCTTTCTGGGCTAACGCCGGTTCATAAAGCTCTTAACTACTGTACTCTAAAGTACACTAACACCCATAAACTACCTATGTACCCCTAAACCGAGGTCCCCCCACATCGCCGCCACTCGATTACATTTTTTTAACCCCTAATCTGCCGACCGCCACCTACGTTATCCTTATGTACCCCTAATCTGCTGCCCCTAACACCGCCGACCCCTGTATTATATTTATTAACCCCTAATCTGCCCCCCACAACGTCGCCGCCAGCTACCTACACTTATTAACCTCTAATCTGCCGTCCGCACGCCGCCGCCAGCTACATTATCCCTATGTACCCCTAATCTGCTGCCCCTAACACCGCCGACCCCTGTATTATATTTATTAACCCCTAATCTGCCCCCCACAACGTCTCCGCCAGCTACCTACACTTATTAACCCCTTATCTGCCGAGCGGACCTGAGCGCTACTATAATAAAGTTATTAACCCCTAATCCGCCTCACTAACCCTATAATAAATAGTATTAACCCCTAATCTGCCCTCCCTAACATCGCCGACACCTAACTTCAATTACTAACCCCTAATCTGCCGACCGGAGCTCACCGCTATTCTAATAAATGTATTAACCCCTAAAGCTAAGTCTAACCCTAACACTAACACCCCCCTAAGTTAAATATAATTTAAATCTAACTAAATAAATTAACTCTTATTAAATAAATTATTCCTATTTAAAGCTAAATACTTACCTGTAAAATAAATCCTAATATAGCTACAATATAAATTATATTTATATTATAGCTATTTTAGGATTTATATTTATTTTACAGGTAACTTTGTATTTATTTTAACCAGGTACAATAGCTATTAAATAGTTAAGAACTATTTAATAGCTAAAATAGTTAAAATAATTACAAATTTACCTGTAAAAGAAATCCTAACCTAAGTTACAAATAAACCTAACACTAGACTATCAATAAATTAATTAAATAAACTACCTACAATTACCTACAATTAACCTAACACTACACTATCAATAAATTAATTAAATACAATTGCTACAAAGAAATACAATTAAATAAACTAGCTAAAGTACAAAAAATAAAAAAGAACTGTTACAAAAAATAAAAAAATATCTACAAACATAAGAAAAATATTACAACAATTGTAAACTAATTACACCTACTCTAAGCCCCCTAATAAAACAACAAAGCCCCCCAAAATAAAAAATGCCCTACCCTATTCTAAATTACTAAAGTTAAAAGCTCTTTTACCTTACCAGCCCTGAACAGAGCCCTTTGCGGGGCATGCCCCAAGAAGTTCAGCTCTTTTGCCTGTAAAAAAAAAACATACAATACCCCCCCCCAACATTACAACCCACCACCCACATACCCCTAATCTAACCCAAACCCCCCTTAAATAAACCTAACACTAAGCCCCTGAAGATCATCCTACCTTGTCTTCACCTCACCAGGTATCACCGATCCGTCCTGGCTCCAAAATCTTCATCCAACCCAAGCGAGGGTTGGCGATCCATCATCCGGTGCCTGAAGAGGTCCAGAAGAGGCTCCAAAGTCTTCATCCTATCCGGGAAGAAGAGGCGATCCGGACCGGCAACCATCTTGATCCAAGCGGCATCTTCTATCTTCATCCGATGACGACCGGCTCCATCCTGAAGACCTCCACCGCGGACCCATCTTCTTCCGGCGACGTCCAACTGCAGAATGACGGTTCCTTTAAGGGACGTCATCCAAGATGGCGTCCCTCGAATTCCGATTGGCTGATAGGATTCTATCAGCCAATCGGAATTAAGGTAGGAATATTCTGATTGGCTGATGGAATCAGCCAATCAGAATCAAGTTCAATCCGATTGGCTGATCCAATCAGCCAATCAGATTGAGCTCGCATTCTATTGGCTGTTCCGATCAGCCAATAGAATGCGAGCTCAATCTGATTGGCTGATTGGATCAGCCAATCGGATTGAACTTGATTCTGATTGGCTGATTCCATCAGCCAATCAGAATATTCCTACCTTAATTCCGATTGGCTGATAGAATCCTATCAGCCAATCAGAATTCGAGGGACGCCATCTTGGATGATGTCCCTTAAAGGAACCGTCATTCTGCAGTTGGGCGTCGCCGGAAGAAGATGGGTCCGCGGTGGAGGTCTTCAGGATGGAGCCGGTCGTCATCGGATGAAGATAGAAGATGCCGCTTGGATCAAGATGGTTGCCGGTCCGGATCGCCTCTTCTTCCCGGATAGGATGAAGACTTTGGAGCCTCTTCTGGACCTCTTCAGGCACCGGATGATGGATCGCCAACCCCCGCTTGGGTTGGATGAAGATTTTGGAGCCAGGACGGATCGGTGATACCTGGTGAGGTGAAGACAAGGTAGGATGTCTTCAGGGGCTTAGTGTTAGGTTTATTTAAGGGGGGTTTGGGTTAGATTAGGGGTATGTGGGTGGTGGGTTGTAATGTTGGGGGGGGGTATTGTATGTTTTTTTTTACAGGCAAAAGAGCTGAACTTCTTGGGGCATGCCCCGCAAAGGGCCCTGTTCAGGGCTGGTAAGGTAAAAGAGCTTTTAACTTTAGTAATTTAGAATAGGGTAGGGCATTTTTTATTTTGGGGGTCTTTGTTGTTTTATTAGGGGGCTTAGAGTAGGTATAATTAGTTTAAAATTGTTGTAATATTTTTCTTATGTTTGTAGATATTTTTTTATTTTTTGTAACTTAGTTCTTTTTTATTTTTTGTACTTTAGCTAGTTTATTTAATTGTATTTCTTTGTAGCAATTGTATTTAATTAATTTATTGATAGTGTAGTGTTAGGTTAATTGTAGGTAATTGTAGGTAGTTTATTTAATTAATTTATTGATAGTCTAGTGTTAGGTTTATTTGTAACTTAGGTTAGGATTTCTTTTACAGGTAAATTTGTAATTATTTTAACTATTTTAGCTATTAAATAGTTCTTAACTATTTAATAGCTATTGTACCTGGTTAAAATAAATACAAAGTTACCTGTAAAATAAATATAAATCCTAAAATATCTATAATATAAATATAATTTATATTGTAGCTATATTAGGATTTATTTTACAGGTAAGTATTTAGCTTTAAATAGGAATAATTTATTTAATAAGAGTTAATTAATTTCGTTAGATTTAAATTATATTTAACTTAGGGGGTTGTTAGCATTAGGGTTAGACTTAGCTTTAGGGGTTAATACATTTATTAGAATAGCGGCGAGATTCGGTCGGCAGATTAGGGGTTAATAATTGAAGTTAGGTGTCGGCGATGTTAGGGAGGGCAGATTAGGGATTAATACTATTTATGATAGGGTTAGTGAGGCGGATTAGGGGTTAATAACTTTATAATGATAGCGGTGCGGTCCGGTCGGCAGATTAGGGGTTAATAAGTGTAGGTAGCTGGCGGAGACGTTGTGGGGGGCAGATTAGGGGTTAATAAATATAATACAGGGGTCGGCGGTGTTAGGGGCAGCAGATTAGGGGTACATAGGGATAATGTAGCTGGCGGCGGCGTGCGGACGGCAGATTAGAGGTTAATAAGTGTAGGCAGGTGGAGGCGACGTTGTGGGGGGCAGATTAGGGGTTAATAAATATAATATAGGGGTCGGCGATGTTAGGGCAGCAGATTAGGGGTACATAGGGATAATGTAAGTAGAGGCGGTTTACGGAGCGGCAGATTAGGGGTTAATAATAATATGCAGGGGTCAGCGATAGCGGGGGCGGCAGATTAGGGGTTAATAAGTGTAAGGTTAGGGGTGTTTAGACTCGGGGTACATGTTAGAGTGTTAAGTGCAGACGTCGGAAGGGTTACCGCATAGCAAACAATGGGGCTGCGTAAGGAGCTGAACGCGGCTTTTTTGCAGGTGTTAGGTTTTTTTCAGCTCAAACAGCCCCATTGTTTCCTATGGGAGAATCGTGCACGAGCACGTTTTTGAGGCTGGCCGCGTCCGTAAGCAACTCTGGTATCGAGAGTTGAAGCTGCGTTAAAAATGCTCTACGCTCCTTTTTTGGAGCCTAACGCAGCCTTTATGTGGACTCTCGATACCAGAGTTATTTTTATGGTGCGGCCAGTAAAACACGGGCGTTAGTTTTTCGGGTCGTTACCGACAAAACTCCAAATCTAGCCGTAGGAATCTTGTCTCTCCACCTGCAAGATTCCACCTGCTCCTTGTTAAGTTTGGTAGGAGTTGCCTAGCTGCATCCCCCACTGCCGAGTGTTCTGAAAATCCTGACTCTGCACTACTGTCAGTAAGTGTGCTGAATGAGACTATGATGATGTGTGAGGTCCCCAGATCTTCTCATCAGTACACTCCCCTTTGACCCTACTTTTTATTATTATTATCAGGTGTTTGTAGAGCAGCAACAGATTCTGCAGCATTACTTTAAGTCTAAATCACTGTCCCCTTGTTTGTGCAGTCTGCTTATAGTTCACTCTTGAGATTACTGGAGTCTCAATCACAATCACCCTGGGAGAACCCTCAAGGAAAATCCTGTACCCTCCTCCTCCACACACTCACTAAGGGGCACTGCTGCTTCTGGCATAAAATCTGCCGTCTTACTGACTTTTAATGCTGTTGTGGGTTCCCAGACCAGTACCCACTCCTGTTTCTCTTCTGGACACAGCTGTACAAACTGCTCTTAAATAATCTGGTCTTTCATGTCCTCATAGTTGAAATCTACTGCTTGAATGCTGTACTCCAGCGTCCCACAAGTTGATTTCTTTATTATGATCTCATGGAACTTCCATTAACTCAGGAAGGAAATACATTTACTGTGTCTGCATATACCAGATGCACATTACATTGCAAGTTCTGGGACATGCATACTGATTGGATGCTTAAAGTCTTTTTACAATGGGATGTGGATACTGATAACATTTTGAGGAAAACTTCCCTTTTTACTTAGAGAAACAGATATGATCCATTACTATCAAGTGATTCAGTATTTGGGTATAAAATCCCTTTAAATTAGCAGCTTTCATTTTGTTTACTATCTGCTTAATATAGCTTGCACAATTATCTCCTGAACATATGTAAAATGTTAGTAATGTTTAAATTGTAAAGTTTTAATTTTTGGTTTTATATGTTAATCAATGTATTTTATTTATTTATTTATTTATTTATTTATGCTGTTTGCAGTTACCAATTTTAGCAATACTTTGGGAACTTAGGCACTTTGATAAAAGCATTGTGATAATTGTGATATTTTTAAAAGGGATCAAGATTGCTTGTTAAAACTATATTAGGGCTAAAATTGGTTTTTAAAGGCTGTCTCCCCAAGAGGCGTTTTACTACACTTCTGTGTGGGAGTCGGCGCTTCTCTTACACTGGGGGAATTTTAAAAGCAGCGTCTCTACATACATTAAAGGTGTAATGTAAGTGAAACCTTTAGACAGTTTAATGGCAATACAATTACATCTGTCAACTGAAACTCAACCTATTTTGTTACAGTACAGTAATGAAATTAGAACATTAAAGGGACAGTAAAGTCCAAATTAAACATCAATTGATTGGATAGAGCATCTCAGTTTAAATAGCTTTCCAATTTACTTTTATTATCAATTTTGTTTAGTTCTCTTGGTATCTTTGTTCAAGAGTAATCATAGGAGCGTGCACATATATTTAGCCCTATGGCAGCAGTGTTTGCAACATTGTTTATAGCAATTAAATGCATAGTGGAAAACACTGCTACCATAGAATATTAAAGATATGTGCACTCTCCTAAGCTCCTATCAGCCTACTTAGATGTACTCTTCAACAAAGGTTACCGAGAGGACAAACCAATGTTGATAAAAGAAGTACATCTTGTTTAAAATGGGATACTCTATGTGAATCATGAAAGTTTAATTTTGACTTTACTGTCCCTTTAATAATTGACCTATATGAGCTGGGTGATTGTACGTGTGTATTCACTGTTATGTATATGTATTATATTGTAACACATGATATTATGTATTTAAAGTCTTTTTGTTATTGAAATAAACTGTTTTTAACTTTTGGTGTGTTGTTTTCTTTTTTAAATAGAAGATGTATGGGATATTAATATACCATAGAATATGGTAGCTGTGTCTTTTTACTTTTACCAAAGTGCATTTTTTTCAGCTTTGCACTATCTACAACATGTTTATTGGAATTGACGGCTTTTTAATATTATATTTCTATAGCCGCTATAAGTTTACACTGTACTGTGTATGTTTTACTTCTAATATTGTGACCGCACTGTACCAACATATTCTATATTAATAACACTTTGTTACAGTGTAGCCAAAATGTTAGAAGTAAGACACGTTTAGAAAATAAATAAAAGATCCTTTAGTCATTGGGCCCTCATTTTGACTGAATAAGATTTTGATGTTTGTAATTCATAGGTTGTTTTATTTACCTGCAATTAATATTCTGTATCTTTATTACACATAAAAATAACAGGTAGATTATGAGTTATGCACACTAGGGTTTTTTTAATGAACGCAACAAAAGTTGCATTATTTCACCCTCTATAGCGCTGCCATTACAAGTTTTGCACACAGCCGGCTTATGCATGCGATATGGTTGTGTTGAGCTCCATACCACACAAAATACAAGCGCTGTTTTGACGTGCTCGTGCACGCTTTCCCCGCTTTCCCCATAGACATCAATTGGGAGAAAGTGTCAGAAAAAACCTAACACCCGCGATCGTGGAATGAAAAGCTCTGTAACGCAGCCCTATTGATGTCTATGGGGGGAAAAAAAGTTAAGTTTAAACCTAACACCCTGACATAAACTCCATGTTTAAACACCCCTAATCTGCCACCCCTGACATCGGCGACACCTACATAAAGTTATTAACCCCTAATCTGTCGCTCCCGATATTGCCGCCAACTAAATAAAACTATTAACCCCTAATCTGCCAGTCCCGATATCGCTGCCACTATACTAAAGTTATTAGCGCCTATTCCTGTGCACTCCAACATCACCCACACTATAATAAATGTATTAACCCCTATTCTGAAGCTCCCCGACATTGCCACCACAAAATAAAGTTATTAACCCCTAAACCTCTGGACTCCCACATCAATCCATTAAATAAACCTTTTAACCCCTAAATCGACAGCCCCCCACATCGCAACAACCTAAATTAAACTATATTAACCTTTAAACCTAACCTAAACCTAACCGTAACCCTAAATCTAACCCTAACTGTAACCCTAAACCCAGGGCAGCCACTAGACATTTTGGAGCCCCTAACTTAACCATTGATCAGGGCCCCCCCATTAACATGTGCAATTTTTGACCAAGTGACTAAAACGTATATGCACTTTATTCTTAAGTGTAGGCAAACTTGGAAATGTTGTAAAGGTAGTAACACAGAAACACACAGACACACTCACACACTGAAACGCACTCACACATAAGGATTCACATTTAGACACTCTAGCAGACACGCAAAGAAACACACAAACACACTTAGACACAGACAGCCAAACAGACACTCAGCAGTTGATTACATTGACCTGACAAGTAATGAGGTAGACTACAGTTTTGTCAAAAAATGAGATTTACAAAACAAAATATGGAGTGATTATCTTTTTGTCAAGGAAGATGCAAACTAAATGATGACAACAGCATGCAGTGACTAAAATGGAGGGCTCTGAACTGCCTAAACAACAATTTAAAGGTTAAATGATGGATTGCTGACTTCCTGAAAGGTCTCATTAGTCTCAAAGTCCGTAGAAAGATGTGAATAATCAGTAGTAAGGTCAAAATATCCTAAAAAGGAAGAGACAATGGATACACACACACAAACTCAAATACAAACATGCACATACACCCAAGAAATCACAGACAGAGACAGCCTCAGAAAACACACAGACACATACAAAGACACACACAGAGAGACAACCACATAAAACACACAAAGACATACACACACCCTCACTGAGACATCCACATAAAACACACAAAGACATACACACACTCTCACAGAGACACCCACAGAAAATGCACAGACATACACACACCCTCACAGAGACACCATCAGAAAATACAGACATACAGTTGTGCTCATAAGTTTACATACCCTGGCAGAATTGATGATTTCGTGGCCATTTTTCAGAGAATAACACAAAAACATTTCTTTCACTCATGGTTAGTGTTTGGATGAAGCCATTTATTATCAATCAACTGTGTTTACTCTTTTTAAATCATAATGACAACAGAAACTACCCAAATAACCCTGATCAAAAGTTTACATACCCTGGTGATTTTGGCCTGATAACATGCACACAAGTTGACACAAAGGGATTTGAATAGCTATTATTCAATGAGTTTCTGGACTCCTGACAGACCCTTGCATCTTCCAGCCAGTGCTACACTGACGTTTCTGGATTCTGAGTCATGGGGAAAGCAAAAGAATTGTCAAAGGATCTGCGGGAAAAGGTAGTTCAACTGTATAAAACAGGAAAGGGATATAAAAAGATATCCAAGGAATTGAGAATGCAAATCAACAGTGTTTAAACTCTAATAAAGAAGTGGAAAATGAGAGGTTCTGTTGAAACCAAACCACGGTCAGGTAGACCAACTAAAATTTCAGCCACAACTGCCAGGAAAATTTCTCGGGATGCAAAGACAAACCCACAAATAACTTCAGGTGAAATACAGGACATGTGGTGTGGCTGTTTCAAGATGCACAATAAGGAGGCACTTGAAGAAAGATGGGCTGCATGGTCGAGTCGCCAGAAGAAAGCCATTACTACACAAATGCCACAAAGTATCCCACTTACAATACGCCAAACAGCACAGAGCCAAGCCTCAAACCTTCTGGCACAAAGTTATTTGGAGTGATGAGACCAAAATTGAGCTTTTTGGCCACAACCATAAATGCTACATTTGGAGAGGAGTCAACAAGGCCTATGATGAAATGTACACCATTCCTACTTTGAAACACAGGGAGCGTGAGCTACAAAGGCACAGAAAATTTGGTTAGAATTGATGGCAAGATAAATGCAGTATGTTATCAAACACAACGCCTCATTTTCCACTTCTTGATTAGAGTTTGAACACTGCTGATTTGCATTCTCAATTCCTTGGCTATCTTTTTATATCCCTTTCCTGTTTTATACAGTTGAACTACCTTTTTCCCACAGATCCTTTGACAATTATTTTTCTTTCCCCATGACTCAGAATCCAGAAACATCAGTGCAGCACTGGATGAAAGCTACAAGGGTCTGTCAGGAGTCCAGAAACTCATTGACCTTTTATATACACACACTAATTACAAGCAAACAGATCACAGGTGAGGATGGTTACCTTTAATAGCCATTCAAACCCTGTTGTGTCAACTTGTGTGCATGTTATCAAGCCAAAATCACCAGGGTATGTAAACTTTTGATCAGGGTCATTTGGGTAGTTTCTGTTGTCATTATGATTTAAAAAGAGTAAACACAGTTGATTGATAATAAATGGCTTCAGCCAAGCACTAACCATGAGTGAAAGAAAAGTTTTTGTGTTATGATTCATATTCTCTGAAAAAAAGCCAAGAAATCATAAATTCTGCCAGGGTATGTAAACCTATGAGCAAAACTGTACATACATACACACACCCACCCTCACAGAGACATACACAAAGACATACACACCCACCCTCACAGAGACACCCATAGAAAAAGCACAAAGACATACGCACACACCCTCACAGACATCCACAGAAAATCCAGAAATACATATACACCCACCAAAAAAAAAAAACATACATACTCATAGAGACACAAACAAAACCACAAAGACATAAACACAGACACCCACAGAAACACTCACAGGAGGTAAAATTGCTGCACATTGCATCTCCTAAATCAACAGTGTGACATGCATGATAAAATAATTGCAGAAATTAAGAGATCACTTTTTAAAGAATCATATTTGTAAATGTGCAAACAAAAATAATTCTGTGAATTCAAAATTGTACATTAATGATCTAGGTAGATGGCTAGATGGAGAAAGTACTTTTGAAAGTTTGACATATGTTTGGGTTTTTTCCCCCAACCAAGAGCACCACTTCAAATATGGTGTACAAATGTTCCCATCTGTCAGCTGTACTTATGGATTTTGAAAATGCTGTACTCTATATGGTCTTGGTGGAACCATAAGCTGTGGTACTCAGTCTCATATAATTAGATCTGGTTAAATGCAGGATTTAGGCTTCTTTGTATGTATTTCAAAATTAAGTCAGATGTAGTGTAAACTGAACAGTGTTAAGTTAACCTGTCTCATTTCAAACACTGAGCAATCTTAGTCTGAGAGTATAACATTTTATGCAGATGTAAATATCTTAGATAAAGTGCCTCCTTGCATCTGGAAAGTGTTTGCATAAAGGGGCAGTAAACTGGAATGTAATTAAAATATATATATATATATATATATATATTAATAAAAAAAAACTCATATCTGCCTACCATTTGTGTATTGAGGAGGAAAACATTTCTGCATGATTTTAAATATAGAATTTCTACGGCATTGTCAAATAATCATAAATACACTTCTGCATATTGCTAAAAACGTGTTTTAATGGACCACTGGCTCCACCATACAACTACTACCACACTGAAGTTACAATCTGAAAATGCACAAAGAAATAAAAAACATTTACTAAGTAAGTCCTACCTCCTCTGCAAATGAAAGTGATCTGCCCTCTGACTCAGACACACACTGTACAAACTTAAGTGCCAAATCTATCTCACATTGTGCATAGTGGTTTTATTTTTATTTCACAGGTAAGTTTGCATTTAGTTTAACTAGGTAGACTAGTTAGTAAATAGATATGAACTATTTACTAACTACCTAGTTAAAATAAATACAAACTTACCTGTGAAATAAAACCTAAGCTGCCTTACACTAAAACCTAACATTACAAAAATAAAAAAACTACCAATACAAAAAATAAAAAACACTAAACTTACAAAAAATACCAAACGAAATTATCCAAAACAATAAAATTATTTCAATTCTAATACCCTGTTTAAAAAAAAACAAAACCCAAAATAAAAAAAAAACTAATCTATAATAAACTACCAAGGGCCCTTTGTGGGCCTTTTGTAGGGCTTTGCCCTACGTTTAACAGCTCTTTTACCTGTAAAAAATACAAAGACCCCCCAAACAGTAAAACCCACCACCCAACCAACCCCCCAAAATTAAAAAAAAAACATAACTCTAAAAAAACCTAAGCTACCCATTGCATTGAAAAGGGCGTTTGTATGGGCATTGCCCTTAAAATGGCATTTAGCTATTTTGCTACCCAATAGAAATAAAAAAAAATGGCTAATCAATAAAGAAAAATCCACCCGAAAACGAAAAAAAAAAATCATTACACAAAATAACAAAGAAATTATCCAAAATAATAACAATTATTACTATTTTAATACCCATTTAAAAAAACCACCCCAAAATAAAAAAATAATCTATAATAAACTACCAATAGCCCTTAAAAGGGCCTTTTGTTGGGCATTGCCCTAAGTTTAACAGCTCTTTTGCAACAAAATAAAAACAAACAGCCCCTAACATTACAAACCCCCACCCACCCCAAACCCACAAAATAAAAAACCTAACTAAAAAACCTAATCTACCCATTGCACTGAAAAGGACATTTGTAAGGGCATTCAGCTCTTTTGCTGCCCTTAAAAGGACATTTAGCTCTTTTAAGAGTGCCCAAACCCTAATCTAAAATAATTCCCAATGATCCACTTACAGTTTTTGAAGTCCCGCTTGAACGATCTTAATCCAGGCAAAGTCCTCATCCAGGTGGCGAGAAGTCTTCATCCAGGAGGCCTCTTCTATCTTCATCCAGGCCGCATCTTCTATCTTCATCCCAGCGGCGCAGATCGGGTCCATCCTGAAGACATCCTGCACTAAGCATCCTCTTCATACGGTCGCCGTCGTATACTGAATCTTCAATGCAAGGGAGCCTTTTTCAAAATGGCGTCCCTTGCATTCCTATTGGCTGAAAATTTTGAATCAGCCAATAGGAATTCGAGCTGCTAAAGTCCTATTGGCTGATTTGAACAGCCAATAGGATTTTAGCAGCTCTAATTCCTATTGGCTGATTCAAAATTTTCAGCCAATAGGAATGCAAGGGACGCCATTTTGAAAAAGGCTCCCTTGCATTGAAGATTCAGTATACGACGGCGACCGTATGAAGAGGATGCTTAGTGCAGGATGTCTTCAGGATGGACCCGATCTGCGCCGCTGGGATGAAGATAGAAGATGCGGCCTGGATGAAGATAGAAGAGGCCTCCTGGATGAAGACTTCTCGCCGCCTGGATGAGGACTTCGCCGCCTGGATGAAGATCATTCAAGCGGGACTTCAAAAACTGTAAGTGGATCGTCGGGGGTTAGTGTTAGGTTTTTTTAAGAGTTTTTTTGGGTGGGTTTTTATTTTAGATTATGGTTTGGGCACTCTTAAAAGAGCTAAATGCCCTTTTAAGGGCACTGCCCATACAAATGCCCTTTTCAGGGCAATGGGTAGATTAGTTTTTTTAGATAGTTTTTTTATTTTGTGGGATTGGGGGGGTGGGGGTTTGTAATGTTAGTGGGTCTTTGTATTTTTTTTAAGGTAAAAGAGCTGTTAAACTTAGGGCAATGCCCTACAAAAGGTCCTTTTAAAGGCTATTGGTAGTTTATTCTAGATTAGGTTTTTTATTTTGGGGTGTTTTTTTTTTTTTAAATGGGTAATAGAATAGGAATAATTGTTATTATTTTGGATAATTTGTTTTTTATTTTGTGTAATTTTTTTTCATTTTGGGGTGGGTTTTTCTTTTTAGAATAGCCATTTTTTATTTTTAATGGGCAGCAAAAGAGCTGAATGTCCTTTTAAGGGCAATGCCCAAACAAATGCCATTTTTCGGGCAATGGGTTAATTAGGTTTTACTTTATTTCTATTTTGTGGGTTTGGGGGTGGGGGTTTGTATACTGTTAGGGGGTGTTTTATTTTCTTTTGTAGCAAAAGAGCTGTTAACTTTAGGGCAATGCTCTACAAAAGGCCCTTTTAAGGGCCCTTGGTAGTTTATTTTAGATTAGGGTTTTTTTCATTTTGGGGTGGGCTATTTTTTATTTTAAAAGGGTATTAGAATAGGAATAATTTTTATTGTTTTGGATAATTTTGTTTGTTATTTTTTGTAATGGTAGTTTTTTTATTTTTTGTAATTTTAGTGTTTGTTTTTTTTGTAATGGTAGGTTTTCTTACTTTATTAATGTTAGGTTTTAGTGTAAGGCAGCTTAGGGTTTTTTCACAGGTAACATAACATAACATAACATAGTAGATAAGGTTGAAAAAAGACTGAAGTCCATCGAGTTCAACCTATACAAATCTAAAATACTTACAAAAAGCTCCAGTTAAGCTTAAATAACCCCATTAAAATGTGACCCATTTAATACTAGCAATCATATCCATGAATTTTATTTATATACAGAAATGTATCCAGACTATTTTTAAATGTATCTATGGTATTGGCATTCACTACCTCCTTTGGTAATGAGTTCCACAATTTTATTGCTCTTACAGTGAAAAAACGTTTCCGTTGCAGGAGATTAAATCTCCTTTCCTCCAACCTTAAATTATGACCTCTTGTCAGAAACAATTTTCTTGGAATAAACAGAGCTTCTGCCATCTCTGTATATGGGCCTTGAATATATTTATATAAAGTAATCATGTCACCTCTCAAGCGCCTTTTTTCTAAAGAAAACAGACCCAGTTTGGCTAGCCTCTCCTCATAGGTTAATTTCTCCAATCCCCTTATTAGCTTTGTGGCCCTTCTCTGAACTTTTTCTAGTTCTGCAATATCTTTTTTAGCAATTGGTCCCCAGAACTGCACTCCAAACTCAAGGTGAGGTCTTACCAGGGCTTTATATAATGACAGAATTATGCTTTCCTCCCTTGAATCAATGCCTCTTTTAATACATGCTAGTATCTTATTAGCCTTTGAAGCCGCTGCCCAGCATTGTGCACCCATCTTTAGCTTGTTATCTATTACTACTCCCAAATCCCTTTCCTCCTGTGTTTGGCTAAGTCTTGTCCCATTTAAAAAATACGTAGCCTGCTTATTTTTACTTCCAAAATGTAGAACCTTGCATTTTTCCGTATTAAATCTCATTTTCCATTCACTTGCCCATAGTTCTAATTTTAGCAAATCCCTTTGTAAAGAGAGTTCGTCCTGCTCTGACCTTATGACCTTACTTAACTTAGTATCATCTGCAAAAATAGAGATGTCGCTATTTAATCCTTGCTCCAAGTCATTTATAAAAATATTAAAAAGAACAGGGCCCAGTACTGATCCCTGGGGGACGCCACTGATTACCTTTGTCCAATCTGAGTATGATCCATTTACTACTACTCGTTGCTCCCTATCTTTTATCCAGTTATTAATCCATGAGCTAACATTTTCAGCTATTCCCAGTCCCTTAATTTTGTGCATTAATCTCTCATGTGGCACTGTATCAAATGCCTTTGCAAAATCTAAGTATATCACATCAACTGATTCCCCTTTTTCTATATTTTTACTTACTTCCTCATAGAATCTAATTAGATTAGTTTGACATGATCTATTTCTCCTAAAGCCATGCTGATTAGAACTCATAATCTTGTTTACACGAATATGCTCATCAATATAATCCCTTATAATCCCTTCAAATATCTTCCCCACTATTGATGTCAGACTAACTGGTCTATAGCTTCCTGGATCATCCCTGCTTCCCTTTTTGAAGAGTGGCACCACATCAGCTTTACGCCAATCCTGGGGTACCATGCCTGAGGATAATGAGTCTTGAAAAATTAAGAGTAAAGGTTTGTCTATAACAGTGCTAAGTTCCATTAACACCCTTGGGTGTATTCCATCTGGGCCTGGAGTTTTATTTACCTTAATATTTTCCAGTTTTTTCCTGATATCCTCTAAACAAAACCCAGTTAGTGGTATGGACTGGCATGTTCTATTCTGTTCCAAAGTATGATTCAATGGTTCCTCTCTTGTGTATACAGAAGAAAAAAACTGGTTTAGTACCTCAGCCTTCTCCCTGTCATTATTTATCATGCTACCCTCCACGCATTTTAATGTACCTATATTATCCTTCTTAGATTTTTTGCTATTTATGTACTTAAAGAACCTTTTAGGGTTAGACTTAGAATCCTTGGCAATTAATTTTTCATTTTAAATTTTGGTTAATTTGATTGCTTTTTTGCATGCTTTGTTACATTCCTTATAAATATTGTATGCTGAGTCTGTACTATTTTCTTTTAATAATTTAAATGCCCTACGTTTTTTCCTAATTTCTCTTAACACATTTTTATTTAGCCATAACGGCTTTGTTTTTTTATTTTTATTTTTATAACCATATGGTATGTGTTGATATGTATATTTATTTAACACATTTTTAAATATTATCCATTTATTCTCTGTATTTTTATTAGAAAATACATTGTCCCAATTTATATTATTTAATGATTTCCTTAAATTGTTGAATTTTGCTTTCTTGAAATTAAAAGTCTTAGTTAAGCCTTTAAAACACTGCATTTGAAAATAGATTTCAAATGTGACCATGTTATGATCACTGTTACCCAAATGTTCTTTAACTTCTATGTTTGATATTATATCTGTATTGTTTGATAGCACTAAATCCAATATAGCTTTACTCCTAGTTGGCTCCTCTATTAATTGTGACAAGAAGTTATCCCTGAGAACATTTAAAAATCTATCCCCCTTAGCTGAATTACTAGTTTCATTGGCCCAGTTTATATCAGGGTAGTTAAAATCTCCCATAATTACAGCACTGTTATTAGCAGCCTTACCTATTTGGATAAGTAGTTGAGTTTCCTCCTGGTCACTAATGTTGGGAGGCTTGTAGCATTTAACTAGGTAGTTAGTAAATAGTTAATAACTATTTACTAACTAGTCTACCTAGTTAAAATAAATACAAACTTACCTTTGAAATAAAAATAAAACCTAAGCTAGCTACAATATAAATATTAGTTATTTTGTAGCTAGCTTAGGTTTTTTTTCACAGGTAAGTATATATTTATTTTTAAATAGGTATTATTTAGTTAATAATTGTAACTTTAATTTAGCTATATTTTAATTATGTTAAAGTTAGGGGGTGTTATGGTTAGGATTACGGTTAGGGTTACAGTTAGGGTTACGTTAGGGTTAGGTTTAGGGGTTAATATAGTTTAATTTAGGTTGTTGTGATGTGGGGGGCTGGCGGTTTAGGGGTTTATAGGTTTATTTAGTGGTAGTGATGTGGGAGTCCAGAGGTTTAGGAGTTAATAACTTTATTTAGTGGCGGCGATGTTGGGGAGCGGCAGAATAGAGGTTAATAGATTTATTATAGTGTGGGTGATTTTGACTTGCAGGGGAATAGGAGTTAATAACTTTAGTATAGTGGCTGCGATATCGGGAGTGGCAGATTAGGGGTCCATAGCTTTATTTTTGGTGGTGGCGATATCGGGAGCGGCAGATTAGGGGTTAATAACATTATTTAGGTGGCAGCAATGTCGGAGGCAGCAGATTAGGGGTGTTTAGACATGGGGTTTATGTTAGGGTGTTAGGTTTAAACTTAACTTTTATTTTCCCCAAAGATATCAATGGGGCTGCATTATGGAGCTTTTCATTCCGCGATCGCAGGTTTTTTTCTGACACTTTCTCCCCATTGATGTCTATGGGGAAAGCGTGCACGAGCACGTCAAAATAGCACTTGTTTTTGGTGTGGTATGGAGCTCAACGCCACCATATCGCCCGCACAAGACGGCTTTTTCAGAACTTGTAATGGCAGCGGTATAGAGGGTGAAATAACGCCACTTTTGTTGCAGTCATTAAAAACCCTATAGCGCGCATAACTCATAATCTAGGTGTTTATTAGGTAGTTTGCGATGTGGGTGAATGGCGAATTAGGGGTTAATAGTTTAATTAGGCATATTGTGATGTGGAGGTTGGCGGATTAGGGATTAATATACTTTATTAGATATTGCGGTGGGGGATTGCGGTTGACAGGTAGATATTGTGCATGTGTTAAGTGTTAGTTTATATTTTCAGGGAGTTACGGTGCTTACATTTTCAGCCCAAGGCTTGCTGCACCTGCCTATGTGTGGCGAGTTGAAAATGGAGTAAAATTTCTCAATTTTTTGCCACGTAAGTCCTTGCACTGAATACAGGTATACCTCACTTTACAGCGCTTCGCTTTACAGCGCTTCGCTAATACAGCGCTTTGTGGAGCTGAAGTTCAGCCTCCAAGCATTTTGAAACAGTGCTGTAATCATCATGATATTGCAAGAAAAGTGACTGGCACCATTTTGTTATGCTTAGTTCACTCTGTTTACAGCATTACAGTGCAATCTATGTCTCAGTGCTATAGTCTGCAAATTTTACTACAGTCATTGTAACTATTTTACAGGTACAGTATTTATTTAATACTTATTGAATACTGTGCTAGTGTTAAACTAAACGTAGCACTATTGCACCCCTAATATATGTTAGTTCAAACATGTTTTTAAGTTTTTAAACACACTGGCAAGTGAAAAGAAACCTAAAACTACCTTGTTTCACTTTAAGGCGGTTTTCACTTTACAGCGGGGCTCCGGTCCCTAACCCGCTGTATGAGCGGGGTATACCTGTATGTGATACAGATTTGCGACACGGTTCTATGTTAGCTTAGGGCAGTATAAAATGGCGGCCGACGGGTGAAATCTACGCGCCACATTTATATGCGGCGCCATATATGTGATAGTAAAACCGGACTAAACCCCGGCGTTGCCCGGCTTTTGCGGGCGATAACGCATATGTAATCTTGCCCCTTATTTCTAAATCCGTTGTTTACCTGGATGTAACAGATAATAGTCTAGGTTTTCCTACTTTTCTGTTTAATAATAAATGAGTAATGTGTAATTCTTATCAGAAAGTTTATTTTTAATTGTTGATACAAAAATTAAAGTGATATTCTTTTCTTTTTTTTTTTTAGTTTGAAATTTATTTTAATGGTTTGTTTCTTTATTTTACAGAAAAGAAGTACTCAAGAGGTAAGCAATTATGCACGCCACATTATTAGGACATAAAACATTTTCTGACAATATTAACACCCTGTTTGTTGCAATTGCTTTTTGCTTAAAGTGATGGTAAATCCTAGAGTTTCAAAAACTGTAGGAATAACCATCACTAAAAATAAAGGCCACCTTCATTCATCAGTTTAAAAATAAAAACAATGAAAAGTTGCCTTTATTTGCTGTGACTTCACTGCTTAGCTGACAGCCCACAGCACTGCTCATTTTTGACGTTTCCACCATTTAGCCATTGAAAAAATGAGCAGTGCCCTATTAACCGGTTAAGCCACAGCAAAATAAAAGTATATTTTCATCCTTTTTTTTTTAAACTGATGAATGAAGGTGGCCTTTATTTTTAGTGACGCTAAATGCTGGTGTTTTTAAAACACTTAAATACCTAATATTTAAAAATGTTTTTTACTGTATTTTAAATGTAAATATTTTACATTCCAATGTTCTTCACATGGTAGAAAATGTTCTTTGAATGTATCTATCTGGGCCTGTGTTATATTCATATATATATATATATATATATATATATATATATATATTTCACAAAAAGATATAAATGAAAATATATATTTAAAGTAAAAAACGTTTTCTTCTATTTGAAGAATATTGCAATGTAAAATATTCATAACTCACTTCAGTTTTAGCGCTGTATGTTTAATGCCGTGTCGGGTTAGCACGCAAATGATATGGTTTTTTTTAATAACACAGTCCATTCAAGTTTATGTGGAGAAGTTAACACAGTCGGGATATCCAAAGTCCAGATGTTAGCGAGCTTTGCGTTTTGCTCATGTGCAAACAACCCAACAGAGGAACATTCTTACTTTCAGCTGAGTTTGTCTGCAAATTAAAAAATGATTTAGGATGCCACTTGTAATCTAGCCCTTAATATTTTAAATGTGCACTTTATGGCTAAACCATTGTAATTAATTAAAAAAGGTATTTTATAAAAACAATATACATGTGTTTTTGAACCTTTTTTATGTCTTCCAGCCTGGTGGAAAAATAGAGATCTACAGTGTAAATATTGACAGTAAAGTGACCTCGCGCTTTGCACACAATGTTATTACAAGCAGAGCTATTAATCGAGCCAACAAATCACAAGAAGTATTCTTTGATGTGGATATGCCCAAAACAGCTTTTATCACAAACTTCAGCATGTAAGTTATATTATCTTGTATGTGTTTATTAAATCGAGGAGAACATTATGCAAGAAAAACTGTTTTGTGCAGAGGTTGATATTCAAATGTTTCATATGTTGAAAATGTGATTTATCATTGAAAACTATCATTTGATTATAATATGAAGAAAAATATAATCCATATATTATTATTATTATTCTTTATTTATAAAGCGCCAACAGATTCTGCAGCGCTGTCCATGAGTAACAAAGATAAAAGGACAGTACAATATGAGACACCAGACAAAATTTAACAAACAAATATAGGGGGAAATGGGAGCCCTGTTCCTGTGGGAACTTACAATCTAAATGGGTAGGAGGGTGGGAAACAGGAGGTGGGGACTGCAAAGGTGGGAATGATGTTACTGTGGAGCTAGATGACTGCAACTATTAGGCAAGTGAAATTCATTAGTTACTGATTTGGTGATAGGCTTCCCTGAACAAGAAGGTATTTAGGGAGTGTTTAAAGGAGGAGAGGTTGGGGGAAAGTCTGACACCTTGAGGAAGTGCGTTCCAGAGGGTTTGGGCCGCATGAGAGAAGTCCTGTAGTCTAGCATGGGAGGAGGTGATGGTAGAAGAGGCAAGGAGTAGATCGTTGTTAGATCTTAGGGGATGGGCTGGAGTATATTTGTTGATGAGTGAGGACAGGTAGGGGGGGGCTGCATTGGTAAGGGCTTTGTAGGTAAGACTGAGATTTTTTAAATTAATTCTGCTGTGTATGGGGAGCCAGTGAAGGGACTCACAGAGAGGTGCATTGGATACAGAGTATCAGGAGAGGTGGATTAGCCTAGCAGAGGCATTTAGGATGGATTTGAAGGGGGGAGAGGTGGGAGAGAAGAAGGCCTGTTAGTAGGCTGTTACAGTAGTCAAGCCAGGAAATTACTAGGGAATGGATTAGCTGTTTAGTAGTTTCAGCACTCAGAAAAGGACTAATTTTGGAGATATTGCATAGGTGGTTGCGACAGGATAAAGAGAGAGATTGGATGTGGGGTATGAAGGACAGATTGGAGTCAAGTGTAACTCCTAGGCAGCAGACTTGGGGTGATAGGTAGACAGTGGTTTCACCAACAGTGATAGTAAAGTTAGATACTGGAGTAGAATTAGATAGGGGGGATTAGAAGAAGCTCAGTCTTGGACATGTTGATTTTTAGGTGGTGAGAGGCCATCCAGGAAGAAATGCCAGATAAGCAGTCACTGATGTGGGAAAGGACAGAAGGAGAGAGTGCAGGGTTGGATAGGTAGATCTGAGTATCATCAGCATAGAGGTGATAGTTGAAGCCATAGCTACTGATAAGTTTACCCAGTGAGGAAGTATAAATAGAGAAGAGTAGAGGGCCTAGAACAGAGCCTTGAGGTACTCCAACAGACAGAGGTAATGGAGAGGAGGGGTCACCAGCAAATGAGACAGAAAAGGACCTATTAGAGAGATAAGAGTGGATCCAGGAGAGGGCAATGTCACAGAGCCCAAGGGAGATGAGAGTCCGTAGAAGGAGGGGATGGTCAACAGTGTCAAAGGCAACAGACAGGTCAAGTAAGATAAGTATACAATAGTGGTCATTGTTTTTAGCAGAATGAAGATCGTTAGTAACCTTGGTTAGGGCAGTCTCAGTTGAGTGTTGGGGACAGAAGCCAGGTTGCAGCAATGAGTTGGAGGATAGGAAGTGTGTTAGGCAATCGAAAACTTGTTTTTCCAAGACTTTAGAAGCTAGCGGAAGCAGTGATATGGGGCGGTAGTTTGCAGGAGAATTGGGGTCGAGGGAGGGTTTTTTGAGGATGTGGGTGACCTTTGCATGTTTGAAGGATGATGGAAATTAACCAGTACTAAGGGATCGATTGAATATGTGAGTAAGAGCTGGGGTGAGGGTAGAAGACAGAGAAGGTGTTAGATATGAAGGGATAGGGTCAAGTGAGCAGGTAGTGAGGTATGAGGAATGTATTAGGGAACTCATTTCATTCTCAGTGGTTGGAAGGGAAGGTACTGAGAGTGTTGGAGGGGGTGACCGGGGGTGGAGATGGAAGGTTTCAGTCTTGTGGTGGGATGTTACTTTGGATGGTAAGTGTTTTGTTGAAAAAGTAGTCTGCCAAGTCTTGAGCACTAAAGGCAGATGAAGGGGGTGGTGCAGGTGAATAGAGAAGAGAGTTGAAAGTGAAGAAGAGACATTTAGGGTTTGAGGAGTGAGAAGATATGAGAGAAGAGAAGAAGTTTTGCTTGGCTAAGTGAAGGGCAGAGGAGTAAGAATAAAGAATGAACTTATAGTGTAGGAAATCAGGTTCAGAGCGGGATTTCCTCCAGGCACATTCAGCAGCATGGGAGCATTTTTGTAGATAGCATGTTTGCTGAGAGTGCCAAGGCTAGAGCTGACGATGTGGGGTTTTGCGTATTTGTGGAGGAGCAAGGGTGTCGAAAGCAGAGGAGAAAGTATTGTTATAATGGTTTGTAGCAAGGTCAGGGCAGGATACCATGGAAGTGTGGGGAAGGCGTTTTTGAATAAGGTTAGAAAGTTGGAGAGGATCCACAGTGTGCAGATTTCTACAGGTGCAGAGGCGGCAGGGAGAAATAGGTTTAGCATGTACATTGAGATTATAGGTGAGCAGATGGTGGTCTGAGATGGGAAATGGGAAACAGGTGACATCAGAAGTGGAGCAGAGGTAGGAGAATACCAGATCAAAAGAGTGTCCATCACGGTGAGTAGGGAATAGGGTGGATTGTGAGAGACTAATGGAGTTTGTGAGTGAGAGAAGTTTAGAGGCAGCAGGGGCAGATGGGTTATCAATGGGGATGTTGAAGTCCCCTAGTATTAGAGCAGGTGCATTCATGTAAATAACATACAGCTAGATTACGAGTTATGCGCATTACAGGGTGCTTAACGAACGCAACAAAAGTTTTGTTATTTCACCCCCATAGCGCTGCCATTACAAGTTTCAAAACAGCCGCCTTGTGCGTGCGATATGGTTGCATTAAGCTCCATACCCCACAAAACCCAAGCGCTCTTTTGACGTGCTCATGCACGCTTTCCCCATAGACATCAATGGGGAGAGAGTGTTAGAAAAAAAAACTAAGACCTGCGGTCTGTAGGGTTACTTCTTTTGTTTCTTAGCTCTGCTCTGGCTGATAAGGGTGCAGCACACGTTTTCTTCAGGGCCCTGGGGTGACCACTGAAATCACACACACATGCAACTGAGTGTTTTCACAAGATTCCCCTTTATTGAAGAACACACAAAGACTTTATAGGGAATCATACGTCATACATGAGGTCACAGGAAATATATAAAAAACGTAGTTAACTTCACATCTGCATAAGGGGCCCACAGGAAATAAGAATGTTGTTATAGCACATAACAGAATATGCGCACATAAGCATATTGTTGAGAGGATCTTATATTAGAACCATATGTTACAACTTATACAAAAGAAACTTGTAGAATGCTGCAATGAGATTGAGATACTGTGTGCTGCATTATAAACATTTGATACTAGATTTAAGGCTACCCTCAATATGCTTAATATGTGAGATTCAAATTACCCATATAACATAATATATATAATATATATATATACATATATATATATATATATATATATATATATATATATATATATATATACATATATACATATACACATATATATACATACACACATATATACCCATCATTACCCTCTTTGATCACATCGTGATCACATACCCTGTAATGTTCCTACAATATAAACTATCTGGGTCTACCTCTAATTAAATTTTGCAGTTGAACTTTTTCTGCATCTTGTATCATACCTGATATTTTCTTTCGTAAAGTACAATACATGTAACAGTTAAACAATGTTAATAATAGTAAATAAATATGTGTAAAGTGTTCAGCATCTTCAGGCGAGTAATAACATGCCGTTATTAATACTATTGGGATATACACAAAGATCAATATCCCCATTAAGAAAAGGAAGATCTTGCAGAAATGTCTTGGATCCATGATTGAGATCGTCATCCTGGTCTTTGTGAGGAGTGATCTGTACCTTATCACCCACTTCTCCTTTGTGAGGGGTGACCGATAGCTTGTCACCCGCTTCTCCTCTCTTTGGACAGAGTTTCACTCGTGAAGCGTGTATCCAGATGTCCTTGTCGTCAGTCATTACGGCAGTCCTGGTTACAGCGATCACAGTGACTGGCTTGCTGAACGGGAAACCTCCTTTCTTTGCTTTATTCAGCTGGTGAATGCAGACCAGATCTCCAGGCTTGAAAGGATGGGTTGGTTCCTGTGAGGGAAGAGGAAAACGGGAAGACACATCACCATAGATGCCATTCAATTTATCAATCAATTGTTTTACATATTGTTCCTTAATACAATCTAAATCACCATTTTTAATGATAAGTGGGCCTTTTACCCATGGAGTCGGGAATGGTCTACCCATTAGGACCTCAAATGGAGACAACCTGGTTGTCCTATTTGGGGTCATTCTTATTTCTGCTAAAATCGCAGGTAAATAGTTTTGCCATTTAACCCATGTACCTGCTGTTGCCTTTAAAAGTTTTTCCTTGATATTGCGATTCATTCTTTCTACAATCCCTGAGCTTTGAGGATGGTAGGGAATGTGAAAGTTCCAATTAATCTGTAACCATTCTACTAACTCATGTGTGATTTTACTAATGAACGCTGGACCGTTATCAGAATTAATCTGAAACAGACAACCAAATCTGGGAATTATTTCAGTGGCTAAAATTTTAGCGACTGTTTTTGCATCTTCCCTCTGGGTAACAAAAGCTTCTGGCCACTTAGAAAATTGGTCAACTATTACAAGCAGATATAATTGTTTAGTGCCAGTTTTTGGAATATGTGTAAAATCAATTTGTAGATGTGTGAACGGGGCTGTAGGTGGGGGTAAGTGGTCATGCTGGGCTTTATTGGGGATGGTTGCATTGGTCTGTAAGCAATATACACATCTATTAATATATGCCTTGCAATGATCACCTATACCTCTAATGTAGAAAGATTGCTTCAACAAGTTAGTTGTTGGTTTTATACCTAGGTGTCTAACACCATGGGCTTGTGCTATAAAGAGTGGTGCACTGCTTTCTGGTATGCCCACCTTCCCCTCTTTAGAAAACAAACCATTCTCATCTAAAGTTAACCCATTAGTAGTCCAGAAAGATATGTCACTAGGAGTGGCATGTCCCTGGAGTTCAAGAAGCATATGGTCTGTAGGACATGAAGGTGGGGCTAAAACAGCATACATACGGATGGTGGATCCGGGTGTATGAGAAACATAAGCAGCCTCTTTAGCAATTTTATCTGCACGCGCATTACCCAAGGAAATAGGGTCAGACTTGTATGTATGTGCACGGCAATGTATGATCGCTATGTCCTTTGGGAGTTGTATGGCCTCTAAAAGGTCATTAATCAGGTCTGTATGAGAGATGGTCTTGCCATCTGCTGAAACAAAACCACGTTGTTTCCATATCATACCAAAATCATGCACAACCCCAAAAGCATAGCGAGAGTCAGTGTAAATGTTAACAGATTTATTTTCAAACAATTGACATGCTTTTGTAAGTGCTATTAATTCTGCAGCTTGTGCAGAAGGATAAGGAATGGGGCCTGCATCTAGAACAATGTCTGGTAGTTGCACAACGGCATAGCCTGTCTTATAAATACCGGCACTAGGTCAGGAACAAGAACCATCAACAAACACATTATCAGCATGGTCAAAAGGTTTATCCATCAAGTCAGGTCTTGGTGTGGTAATGTGGTGTATTACCTCTATACAGTCATGGTCTGTTTGAAAGTCTGGTGATCCTGTACGTAATGCACTAAGTATTTGAGTTGGCCCTGAGGATACACTACTATATTTAATAGTCAGATTTGTATTATTCAGTAATATACATTCATAACCAGAAAGTCTTTGAGAAGTCATGTGTTGGGTAGTGACATTTTTTACAAGATGTAAAACTTGGTGACTAGTGTGTAGTACTATTGGGTGGCCTAATGTGATTGTTTCAACCATCTCTACAGCCATGGCGCAAGCCGCCAATGCTCAGAGACACGCCGGCATCCCTTGTACCGGTATTGGGACTACTTTGGAAAAGAAAGCTACGGGACGCATATTGCCTCCACCATGCTCTTGGGCACAGACAGCAGCCATGGTTTTACAATTGTCCCTCGCATACAAGTGAAATGGTTTACAATAATCAGGTAGTCCTAAAGCAGGGGCACTAATAATGCTAGTCTTCAGAGCTATGTAGGATTTAGTCATGTCTGTGGTCCATTGTATATGTTCAGGGCTATCCCTTTTTGTGGCTTGCCTTAGAATGGAATCATGATGGGAGCACTCAGGAATCCATTGTCTGCAATAATTAATCATACCTAGAAAGGTGAGCATGTCCTTTCTAGTAACTGGCTTTGGGATCTGTTGAATCGCTTGGATTCATTTGGGACTAATGGACCGGTGGCCTTGGGAAAGCACAAAACCAAGGTAATCCACTTTTGTCACTCCTACTTGTAGGTTATGTTTTGCTATTTTATGACCTTCAGCAGCAAGGTGTTTTAACAGACTTATTGTATCTACTGTATTAGCCTCCTGGTTAGGACTACACAACAGTAGGTCATCGACGTACTGAAGGAGGACAGAACCTTGGCTGGGTGTTCAGGACCACAAGTTACGTTGGAGCACCAGCGAGTAGCCCGCAAGTGAGGCCACATAGCCTTGAGGGAGGCATGTCCAGGTAAGCTGATGCCCATCATAATAAAAAGCCATAAGTAGCTGTGTCTCAGGGTCCAATCGGACTGAAAAAAATGCGTTAGCTAAATCAATGACTGTAAATATACAGGCATCATGTGGAATGGCTGTGAGTAAGGTTGTAACATCTGGGACTATTGGGGCAATTGGGATTACTATTTCATTAATTGCCCTTAGCTTTTGTACTAACCTATATTCATTGTCTTTCTTTGGGATCGGATTTATGGGGGTATTATAGGGAGAAACTAATGGACGGAGGATTCCTTGTTTAAGGAATTCCTCTATCATGGGTCTTATCCCTTCTTTCTTTTCTCTAGACAATGGATATTGTTTAATAAACACTGGAGTAGTATTAGGTTTTAATCTGGCTTTATATGGGGTACACTGAACTAAACCAACGTCAAGTTTTGAAGATGCCCATACAGAGGATGGGACATCTGTCAATATGTCATTATAAAAACACAGGTTAGTGGACCCTAGACTCACGTCTAACCCACCCTGTCTAGTGACAGCTACTTTCACTCCAAGGGGACCCATAAGATCACGACCCAAAAGGTTAAGGGGACACCCAGTTATAATATGAAATGGGTGCAAAAGTTGTTGGCCAGTACAGGGTACCCTAACTTCAAGTGGTGGTGTGATGCGAGTCTGAGTCAGCACTCCATTAATCCCTAAAGAAGGTTCAGATTTTCCAGTAAGGCCATCATACATATCTGAGCATAAGGCGGAGCATGTACCTCCTGTGTCTACTAGAAATGGTAGGGGTTCTCCCTCCACTTCTAGGACTAAGTATGGTTGCTCATGATAACTTGTTGACACCACTGGAAAAATTGGAGTGCTACCTTCTAGGCTCCTCTATGGCCATTGTATGTTGTGTTTGGGTGCCTCCATGGGTTCAGGGGCTATGTAAGGCTGTCTGTTATACTGTCGGGGATTGTAAGGGGGGCCAGAATTATTAGGGGGTTTTGGGCATTCATTTTTCCAATGTCCCTGTTCCCCACAGTTAAAACAATGTGTTCTGTTTGAAGTATAATTCCCTCTAGCTCTTCCTCTAGCTCTCCCTCTACCTCTCACATAGATTATATTACTCCCTGTATTATCCCTTTCCCTGGCCTGGAATGGATCACAATGTTGTAAACTCTGCTTTTGATAAAAATCAGCATTTTTTCCCTCTAATTTCCTGATGTCAAAACAACCTGCCCCTTCTTTTTCATGAATTCTTTTCAAGAATTCTGCTGGAGTCAACTCCGGCCAATCAGAGACAAGTTGTTTCACCAACAAAGAAAGCTGAGGTTGCATATTACTAATGCAAGTCTGGACCTTCAGAGAGCCCATTGCATCTCCTGATTCCATTCCAGCCTCTTCCTTCCAGCATTTATAAAAACACTTAACAAATTCTACTACTGTTTCCTTTGTATTCTGTTTGCACGCTAGTGCAATTGACATACTTTGTTTATCCTTCCATATTCTATGCATTTCTATACTTAATTCTGTCCACATTTCATCAAGTCCTTCACGTGTGTTTAGGGCATAGTTAATTGTTGGATCTCGACTCAATTTACTAATACTCTTTACATTACCCCACTCCCAACCTGATTCAGGGTCATAGTCTAGAAGTGCATCAATGATAATTCTTATGTCTGTCTGTGTCATGTTTTGTCCTTGTAACATTCTTTTTAAATACATAATACAAGCTGATGGATGTTGACGGGGGCTTGGGGCTCCCTTGGTAATTTCCCTTAATTCACCCGGGGACAAAGGTTTAATAATTAATTGGTCTCCCACAGTAAGAAATGGCATACTAGCTTCTGGTACAGCTGCCTCCTCCTCCTCTACTTCTTCATTCCCTCTTTTATATTGTGGGGTTATTGTAGGGGGGTAGGAAGGTGTTACTGGTTCAACCTTAATCGGGGGTTTGGGCATAATTGGGGGTTTAGTGACCTGGTATCGGGGAGTTACAGAAGGTCCTGGCAAGGTCCATTTCTGGGGTACCTGAGCAGAGGCAATAGCAATAGTATCTAGATCTATGTCACTAGGGGATGGGAGGCTAGGATATAGTCTGTTATATGATGGCAAAGGTAGGTGAGGGGCATTATATGGGGCAGGGGGGGTGAATATGCTGTCTGTCTTTGCTTCTCACTTTTACCCTTCTTTTTATTCCCATCTATATCAATATATTGCCAGTATGGAGCAACAGTCAGCCAATTTTCCCCACCCTTTTTCATAAGTCACCTTTATACCATGGAAATGCCTCTTCATCACCTAGACACAACCCTTTACCATATTCATATGAAATGTATCATTATCCCCCTCTCTGGGGAATGGATCAGAGCTTCTCATAGCTTCTGTCCAATCTGCCATATTCTGAACCCAAGGAATAATATACATAAACCCATCGGGCGACACCCTTCCCACATAATCTTTACATGTTTCTCCTGGTCTAGGTAATGGATTTTCCCATTCTCAACTCCTAACTTATCCTTTAAAACTTTTACAACAAAATATAATACAATACAAAATAAATAAATAAATAAATAATAATAAAAAATAATAATAAAAAAAAATACAATACCTTTACCTTTAAGAGCAATTAATTATTTAATCTTTTTGCAAAAACCACATTAACTAGAATGGTTGTACTCCGTTACCAGTTATTGTGCTTAATGCTTAAGTTTACAACAAGAGAAGGAAAAAAAAATATCACTATGCTGATTCTTTCAGTAGTTTCTGGCATTAATTATCTCTAGGTCAAAGGTCACCCTTCACCAGAAAAAATGTAGCGTTTTACTAACATTCATAAACAGCAATACATATTAGCAACAGTTTACTTTCTTAATACTTTATACAATAAGCAGTATTTTACTTCCTTAACACTTTATACAATAAACAGTATTTTGCCATACAGCATATTTAAAAAGCAAGCAGCAAGAAAATGTGTGGTTTAACCCTTCAGCCAGACTTAATATAACCTGATTTCTACCAAAGAAATCTATTATTCCCTTTTTATTTTTAATCTGCCAAAGATTTAATTAGAATCTACCAAAGATTCATACATATATTTTACTTGATTTCTACCAAAGAAATCTACTATTCCTCTTTTTAGACAATAGTTAGAATCTACCAAAGATTCACATATATATTTCCCAACTATTCCTATGTAAAATGAAACTTAAGGGGTCTCGTGGTAAGAGAAAAAAGGTCAGAATAAAAAGGACTCTTTGTTCAACTCACCTTCCGAGAGTTCCCTGTTTCATCTCACTTGTCTGACACCAGTTTGTAGGGTTACTTCTTTTGTTTCTTAGCTCTGCTCTGGCTGATAAGGGTGCAGAACACGTTTTCTTCAGGGCCCTGGGGTGACCACTGAAATCAACACACACATGCAACTGAGTGTTTTCACAAGATTCCCCTTTATTGAAGAACACACAAAGACTTTATAGGGAATTATACGTCATACATGAGGTCACAGGAAATATATAAAAAACGTAGTTAACTTCACATCTGCATAAGGGGCCCAAAGGAAATAAGAATGTTGTTATAGCACATAACAGAATATGCCCACATAAGCATATTGTTGAGAGGATCTTATATTAGAACCATATGTTACAACTTATACAAATGAAACTTGTGGAATGCTGCAATGAGATTGAGATACTGTGTGCTGCATTATAAACATTTGATACTAGATTTAAGGCTACCCTCAATATGCTTAATATGTGAGATTCAAATTACCCATATAACATAATATATATATATATATATATATATATATATATATATACACATATACACATATATATACATACACACATATATACCCATCACGATCGCGGAATGAAGAGCTCTGTAATGCAACCCCATTGATGTCTATGGCGAAAAAAGTTACATGTAAACCAAACACCCTAACATAAACCCCATGTCTTAACACCCCTAATCCGCCCCCCGACATTGCCGCCACCTAAGTAAAGGTATTAACCCCCTAATCTGCCACTCCTGATATCGCCGCCACTATATTAAAGTTATTAACCCCTATTCCCCCGCACTCCAACATCGCCCACACTATCATAAAGATATTAACCCTATTCCGCCGCTTCCCCACATCGCCGCCACTAAATAAAGTTATTAACCCCTAAACCTCTGGCCTCCCACATCACTAACACTAAATAAACCTATTAACCCCTAAACTGCCAGCCCCCCACATCGCAAAACACTAAATTAAACTATTAACCCCTAAACCTAACCCTAAACCCTACACCCCCTAACTTTAAAATAATTAAAATAGACCTAAATTAAAGTTACAATTATTAACTATTATTAAAACTAAATACTTACCTGTGAAATAAAAATAAAACCTAAGCTAGCTACAATATAACTAATATTTATATTGTAGCTAGCTTAGGTTTTTATTTCAAAGGTAAGTTTGTATTTATTTTAACTAGGCAGTTAAAATAAATACAAACTTACCTGTGAAATAAAAGTAAAACCTAAGCTGCCTTACACTAACAACTAACATTACAAAAAATAACAAACACTAAAATTACAAAACATAAAAAAACAACCATTACAAAAAAAATCAATCGAATTTATCCATAACAAGAAAAAATATTCCTATTCTAAAACACTGTTTAAATAAAAAATAAAACCCACCCCAAAATAAAAAACCCTAATCTATAATAAACTACCAAGGGCCCTGAAAAGTGACTTTTGTAGGCCATTAAAGAGGACTTTTGAAGGGCATTGCCCTAAAGTTAACAGCTCTTTTGCTAAAGAAGAAAATCAAACACCCACTAACAATATACAAACCCCATCGCACAAACCCACAAAATAAAAATAAAGTTAAATCTAATCTACCCATTGCCTTGAAAAGGGCATTTGTATGGGCACTGCCCTTAAAAGGGCATTCAGCTATTTTCCAACTGCCCAAACCCTAATCTAAAAAAAAAAACACCCCAAAAAGAAAAAAGCACATTACACAAAATAACAAATGAATTATCCAAAATAAAAAAAATTATTCCTATTCTAACCTGTTTAAAAAAAAACCCACCACAAAATAAAAAACCCTAATCTATTATAAACTACCAATAGCCCTTAAAGGGGCCTTTTCTAGGTCATTGCCCTACGTTTAATGACTCTCAATCTTGCAGTCCTCACCTCCTGTTTCTCAACCTCCTACCCTACTAGATTGTAAATTCCCACGGAAATAGGACGCTCAATCACTCCTGTATGTGTTTGTAAATTTTGTCCTGTATCTTACAAGTCTTGTATTGTTTTATTTAAATGAACTGTATCCATGGACAGCACTGCGGAATATGTTGGCGCTTAATAAATAAAGTATAATAATAATAATAATAAAAAAATAAAAACAGACACCCCCTAACATTACAAACCCCCACCCACCCCAAAACCACAAAATAAAAAAAACAAATTAAAAAACCTAATCTACCCATTGCCCTGAAAAGGGTATTTGTATGGACATTGCCCTTAAAAGGGCATTCAGCTCTTTTGAGAGTGCCCAAACCCTAATCTAAAATAAAAAGCCACTAAAAAAAACCTTAAAAAAACAAACACTAACCCCCGATGATCCACTTACAGTTTTTGAAGTCCCGCTTGAACGATCTTCATCCAGGCGGCGAAGTCCTCATTCAGGCGGCGAGAAGTCTTCATCCAGGCAGCCTCTTCTATCTTCATCCCGGCGGCGCAGAGCTGGTACATCCTGAAGACATCCGGCGCGGAGCATCCTCTTCATGCGGTCGCCGCCGTATACTGAATCTTCAATGCAAGGGAACCTTTTCAAAATGGCGTCCCTTGCATTCCTATTGGCTGAAAAATTTGAATCAGCCAATAGGAATTAGAGCTGCAAAAATAATATTGGCTGTTCAAATCAGCCAATAGGATTTAAGCAGCTCTCATTCTATTGGCTGATACCAAACCAATAGAATTAGAGCTGCTTAAATCCTATTGGCTGATTTGAACAGCCGATAGGATTTTAGCAGATCTAATTCCTATTGGCTGAGGTTAATAAATTTAATTTAGTATTAGCAATGCGGGAGGGCCTTGGTTTAGGGGTTAATAGGTAGTTTATGGGTGTTAGTGTACTTTGTAACAGTTTAGTTATGAGTTTTATGTAACAGTTTTGTTGTGTAAAACTCATAACTACTGGTCTCAGAGATCGGTACGGATCTTGTCGTTATAGGCTGGACCGCAAGTTTTTTAGCCTCACCGCAAAACTAATGGCAGCACTATGGAAAGCGCTATGGGAATGCCATGAAAAAACATCCGTTTTTCGAGTGCGGGAAAGACGTTGCTTACAGGCTAAAAGGCTTGCCGTACAGCTATACCGAAAAGATTTGTAATGGCAGCGGTCCGGTTTTAACGCTGAAATGGCCTTTTTTTCAGCTTTAAAACTCAAACGCAAAACTCGTAATCTACCTAATAATGATTTAAACATATGTCTAGAGACTGATAGCTTAGTTATGTAGTATGAGAACTGTCATTCTTACATGACATGATTATGTAACAAAAGTATTAGACCAGGGTGGAGCAGTTGATGCAGCATACTGTATCTAGATTTCAGCAAAGCATTTGACACCATCCTATACAACAAACTAATTCACAAATTGTATCTTCTTGGTCTAGACTCAAAAATTGTGAACTGGGTAGAATGCTGGCATTAGGACAGAAAACAAAGTGTCATAGTAAATGGACCTCTGTGGGGGACTTTAAGAATCCCTGGGGCAAGCAGAAGGCTATCTAACAAACTAGATGAGTTTATACTTTTATGAAATATCTGGCAGACTTGCTGGGCCTATGGCTCTTATATGCCATCAATATCTATGTTTCTATGACAAGATATTTCTTAGCAGAAATAAAATAATCTCCTCTTTCAAATAAGTATGACCATCTGGTTATCACATATCTAATGTGAAAATGACACTACATATGGTAACATTGCATTAGAAACCAACATAATGTGTTTTATGTTTCTATGTAATACAGGATAATTGATGGCGTAACATATGAAGGAGTAATTAAGGAAAAGGAAGTTGCTAAACAACAGTATCAAAAAGCAGTATCACGCGGACAGACAGCTGGACTTGTCAAGTAAGATTAACCCCGTTTATTACAATGGGTGAATATTTAAAAAGTATAATAGTTTAGATTATTATTGCTATGTATTTTCAGCATTTTGTGATATTGACCATGACCAATTTAAAATGGAAGATTTCTAAACATATTCATATGTTCCAAATGTGAAGTACATATTTTTACCTTTTTATACTTTGCCAATAGGACATCTGTGTAACATTTATCATAAAGGACTGAAGAAGGCCAAGATTATTAGTTTACTACCATGTTACACAAAGTAACCACCACAATAATCTTAATCTGTAACCCTGAAACAGCATAATAAACCCTAAATATGATACTGGTGTAATGCAATTCAACCAACACTCAAAAGATTCCCCGTGTACAAATACCATCCCCTATGCAATCTACTCACTGTAAACACCCCCACGCATTACCCACCTACTGGTTAAGTCCTCTTTTCACCATAGCCTTCTTTCATTGTAAGTACATATCGCTAAATCTAACCCTTCCTATTAAGTCCCTTTATCAATATGTCTAGATAAATAATCGTTATTTCTTTGCCTTTTCTGACCAGTAGCCACAGATCCTCTTCTTCTTTAATCTCATCATCAGATGTTAATCTATTTTTAAAAAATATATTCTAATACATATATGGTAATCAGGTTAACCAGGAATAAAGATTGTTAGGCATACCTTCGAATTATTAATATGGTTAACTTGATTAATGTATCAGTTTTTTTTTAAATAAAATAGTAATTTACTAAGACAAAGCAAAACAGAGTTATAGATCAAGAAGAAAAAAACTGTTGCTGCTGTCTAGAAGAGGAAAAGAATGAAGACTCACTAGATTTCAATAAAAAAGTCACTAAGATTTTATTTATTTTTATTGTTAGACTTTAGATTGTTTTGGGGTATTTACATAAATGTATATTTAGAGGGAGTGTTTGTGGTGGTGGGACCATGTAGGATAATGGGGGATGCATGGCAAGAAATAGACAGATTGAATTGCAGTAGAAGAAGGTATTATGTAGATTGTGGGTTTACATGTGAGACAATCATGTAGATTGGCTGTTTTTGATGGTGGGGTTGGGGTGTAAAATAGATGTTTGTGTTGTGTGGAAATCATACAGAACAACAGAGGTTTAAAGGAGGATAAAAGAGGGTTATTGGGTAATACATTTACAATTAAAGACTTAGGGTCAGGACCACTGTTCATATTATTGCAGAGAATTGTAGTGTCTGCTAACTGCAAAGTGCGTTTCTCTAATTAACTGTTTTGCTGCTGCGCCGCTCACACAAAGTGGCCTTAGAGTGAACACTGGATGGAAGACATTAGTGCAGCATTAGTTTAATTTAAAGGGACATTAAACACCAACATTTTTCATATTTTATAATTCAGATAGAGAATACAATTATAAACAAAATTCCAATTTACTTCTATTATCTAATTTGCTGCATTCTTTAGATATCCTTTGTTGAAAAATTACAATGCATATAGGTGAGCCAATCACATGAGGCATCTATGTGCAGCCACCAATCAGCAGCTACTAAACCTATCTAGATATGCTTTTCAGCAAAGAATATCAAGAGAATGAAGCAAATTTGACAATAGAAGTAAATTAGAAAGTTGTTTAAACTTGTGTGCTCTTTCTAAATCATGAAAGAAAAATGTTGGTTTCATGTCCCTTTAATTCAATGCATAAGTGCATTTTCTACATATTAGGTTTTGGATAGTTAAAAATATTTTGTTGTGTCAGAGAGAAATATTTGTACAATGACTTTTAGTTGTCTCTACAAAAAAATAGATCTGTAAGATCATTGATTGCTGCAGAAAATGACAGCATCAATCATAGCATAATTTAGCAATAATGTTCTGTAATAATAACTGCCACCTTGAGTATGATGGGTAACCTTTTTCTGCCAATAAAGGTTTTTGTCACTATTTGCTTAGCTCATAGTATACAGATGAGAATAAAATATTTATGCTGTGTACTTTTTTTTTTAATTCAATACTTCAACTATTTGAACATGTGCAAAAAATATTGGTTCTTTTTCAGTCAAACAGCTTATCACAAGATTTACTAGTATAAATACAAATAGATCTATTTTTTTTTAATTCTTTTTTATTGAAAGAGATACAGCAACCACACCAAACAGTCATAAGTTAACATTATCAGAATAGTTAGGTACGCAGACCACAAAATAGACAACTGATAATAAACCATCATACAGAAATAAGTCTTATAATGAATCAGTACTTGATGCGCGTACAACTTTAAGTTACTGAGATTGACAAGAATTACACAGCAAAATTGTGAAGTTGATTCCATATTCGTTATATAATTGCATCACAGGAACAATGTAGTTATCCGTAGTCACTCCATCTCTAATTTTCATAAAAACATTTTAAAACCTAAACATATTCAATTCACTTACATTTTAATGATTGAACAGAAAAAAAAGGGATATAGGGGTTGTAAATAGGGCAACGACTCTCAGTCTCCGAAGCTTTGTAAGGTATGATGTATGTACATCAAAACAACACCTCAAAACAACATCTCCTCATAAATGTTTGTATTGTTCTGAATCTCCAATGGCCCAGCCAAAGATCACCACTCTCCATTCAAGACAGCCATAAGCATCACCTCAAGATTGATAAATGGTTTAAGAATTTGTTGTTGTAGGGCTGGGGTAAATGTAGATATTAAGGATTGCCACTTTTTAAAGAATGGTTGGAGTCTATGCTTTGTGTATAGTTTGACATTGTGTTGTTTGATGAAAAGCTGCCGTAGTAAAAGACGTTTAAATTGCGCTACAGTAGGTGAATTCCTAGAAATCCGCTTATTTAGAATACAGTGTCTCGCTAATAGTGTGCACAGCGTGAGTAATCTATTACGTTTTTTATATGAATTGTCCCACAGAAAATATATATTTTGTCTGTAGTTATCTCTGTTGATGGCAAAAGTGGATTTTATCCAATATTGATAGTGTCCCCAAAAGCGCCTTATTAATGGGCATGAGACGAAGTAATGTTGAAAGGAGGGAGAATCGCTGCTGCATTTAATGCATGCATTGGGGTGGTTCGGTTTACATTTTGATAATCTGTTTGGGGTGATATAATCCCTATGCAGCAATCTAATTTGTGCTTCTCTAAGGGGGATCACTATTGTTGCTTTTTTGGTGAGTTCTGGGCCTCTATTTATCAAGGTCTGTTGGACCTGATCCAACAGACCTCGCTGAATACGGTGAGCAATACTTTAATTTTAGCATACGGTAGATATGCCAGTGCTAAGGGTGTTATCACTGCTTCTTCAAGCTTTGCATCACAAAAATTAGAGGTGTTGAGTTGCCAGTCTGTAACTAATCTTGACAAAGTCGCCCAATTGTATAACTTTAAATATGGGAGGCCAAGACCTCCACTAAGAAATGGAAGTTGTAATTTATCCATTGCTTTGTGCAATTTTTTCCCCCTCCATATGAATGTAGAAATTAATCGGGATAATAGCATTAGATCTTTTTTAGTCATAAGGAAGGGAAACATAAGCAGGGGATACAGTATTTTAGGCAGTATTGTCATTTTAACTAAATTAATTCGACCCGACAAACCCAGAGGGAGATTAGTCCAGTTTTGTAATTGAGTGCTAAGACATTTGCATTTTTCAGAGATATTTAGTGTATACATTTTGTGTGGATCTCTATGTAGTCGAATGCCTAAATATGTGACCGTATCTGAAGTTTCTACAAAAGGATAATTATGTTTCAAGTCTGGGTGTTTATTTAACCACAAAATTTCTGATTTTGATGTGTTTATCTTATAACCAGAAAAACTACCAAACTCTGATATCGTCTGTAATATACGTGGTATATATAGAGATGGAGAATCTATAAATAATAACATGTCATCCGCGTATAGGGCCAGATGAAGGGGAATGCCATGTATTGTAATGCCCAGAAATATTTGTCACAGCTTAAGTGCCAAGGGTTCCAATGCAAGGTTAAACAGCAGGGGTGAAAGGGGGCCTCTTGGCAGTTCAAAGTCAGGAGAGAATAGTCTGTTAATCAATATATCTGCTACAGGGGAGTTACACATTTTACAGATGACATTCAAGAAAGGGCCCTTGAAGTTGAACTGTCTCATAGCGTGCATTAAATGTGTCCCCCCCCCTCTGGTTCCCAATGACCAATAAAGACTAACCGCATTTTGACCACCGACGTGCGCTTAAAAACAAAACCAGTTTGATCTTGGTGCAGTAGTGTTGGAAGTATATTTTTAAGTCTATTTGCCATAATCTTCATAAAGAGTTTGTAGTCGGTGTTTAATAAAGAGATAGGCCTAAATGCATCTGACAAAGAATTATGTTTACCTGGCTTGGAAATAAGAATTATATGAGCTGATGTGAAACTTTTCGAGGGTAGTGTATCTTTCTGAAAATAGGCGTTATATAGGTTGGTCGAGGCAGCGGTGATTTGTGGTTGGGGAATCCGATAAAATTCAATTGTCAAGGGGGCGGAGCTTGGCCGCACAGGAATATGGCTGCGTGAGAAGATAGCTTTGAAGCCCTAAGTCTATATGCCGAGCATAATGGGTGACTAACACTCTACTTACCCACCACAATCAGCTGTAGCAGTAAGGCAGATACCCCTGCCCTCTCCAATACAACAATTGCAGCGTTGAGGGACACAGATTGGGAGCTACTAATGAAACAGCGCAACTGCGCCACAAGGCCTACACACAAGGTGAGTCCAGAACCGCACCGAGTCGCATCGGCAACTTTCATAGGGATCCCCAGGGGAGAAAAAACTGGTGACCGGAGCGGAGCAAATCCCTGGTATTGTGAGGCTAAACATCAGCCTCTGTATCCCCTCCTAAAAGAAGTGACTCGCATGGCAGCCCGGAGCACCGAAAAGTAATCAGGTCAGAGTGAGAGGGGGGAGGTTGCAGCCCTGCAGACTCTTCCTAACATGCAGGATAATAATTTGGACAGAACACAGGGGGCATAAACCGGATAGGATCCGGTCATAGGAGCTTATCTAGCATTAGGGGCTTTGCAGAATCGTTCTCAACCAACTAATATACTGCAGATTTCCCCATATCCGCAAACAAGACACCCCACATGAGTCACAAAGATTTATGTGAATACTGGCATAATAATTGGGGCATCAACATATTACCCAGATCTTTAACTCAAAACAGGGGCCTGCATGCTGAGCAAACCACCCCTCCACCCACCCCTACACAGATGCTCATAACTATAAACTTGCTACACAAGTCTGTCCCTATCTCGCATCACTTCACCCCCTGAGGAAATTTCAGGGCCCATGCCAATTGGGATGCCAAACAAACGAACACCAAAATTAACCAAAGACTACAAACTGTCCACCATGAATAACTACATAAAACCTGCTGAGCCTGCCGTAGCACTCCCTAATGACCCACATCTCAAGCACAATCAGGAGGTAGAACCCCAGACACATAGGGAAAGCCCAGACACTATGCAGCATGTTACTAAAGGAGACCTCAAATACTTTGCTTCCAAAAATGATATAAGAGACGACATGCAAGAAGTGAAAGACCTGTTTGGTGAATTTAAGAAACACATCACGGCTCTAGAACACAGAGTCTCGAACATTGAGGCAAGGGACCCAGCAAGCTGAAATGCAAGTGCAATCTGATAACATGCAGATTCACACAGATATGCTACATAATTTAATGAACAGAATGGAAGATTTAGAAAATAGGAGCCGTAGGAACAACCTCAGGATCTGAGGGATCCCAGAATCCATATCCCCAGCTGCCCTGACAGGACATCTACAGAGTCTCTTCCGAACAGCAAAAGACACACCAACAGCACCAGATATCCCTATAGAGAGAGCACACCGTACTCTACGTCCAAAGCCATCAACAAAGGCACCACCAAGGGATGTGATTGTGAAATTACTCTCGAGACAAAGAGGAAATTCTTAAGGGATCAAGGAATAAAGCACCCCTTACACATGCTGGGATAGAGGTACAGATATATCCAGACATCTGTCCCACCACCTTGCAGAAAAGAAGGGATCTAAAGTTTATTACAGTGGCTCTCAGAGACAATAAAATTCCATACAGATGGGGTTTCCCAACCTGCATCATAGCCACAAAAGACAACACCTCCACCGTATTTCGGACACTATCTGATCTGCCAGCATTCAACAAAAGCCTGAACCTAATGATCAAACTACCAACAGCTCTGGCCCAACTACACCACCACGGTTAGAGATGCCCAACATGATCTACAGATTGCAAACCCTGAATGTTTGAACTGCCCTTGTGAAACCACCTAACTGGGTCGTTCTGAACCCCTGGAGGCGTCGCCTTCTGGGGGGAACTGGCCCGATCGGGGGTAAAACCTCAGGGGGTGGACATATGGCTTCACACAAGGACCTCCTTCTGCTCTACACATATAGAAAGATACCCAGAAGGAAGATATAATAGTGGGCCTTCTGTATAACAGACCTGTAACTCTTGATAACCTATACTTCCCTAACACAGCGCAGGCCCCCTTCCTCAAAAAATGTCGCAAAAGGTCCTCTTCCTTGGTGGGGACTTTAATATCCCCATGAATCCTGCCCTAGATACCTCTGACGGCTCCTCCAGCGCCACCCCTAAAACACTTAAACAGATAAACCGCCACCTGAAGGACATGGTGGTTCACGATGTCTGGCGAACAACACATCCGAACACAAGGGATTATACTTTTTATTCCCACCCCCACAATAAATATACCAGTATAGACTATGTTTTCACAGAGACGACGGGCCTAACCACAATCGCAGACAGCGCCATACATAATATTACGTGGTCGGACCATGAACCTGTCACCTGCACACTCCACTGGCCAGAGGCCCCAATCTCCACTTACATGTAGAGACTAGATGACACCCTTCTAGATAACCCTATCCCCATAACAGACCTCACCAAATCACTCCAAGAATACTTCCATCTTAACCTGTCGAACACCCTCCCTTTAACAACTATTTGGGAAGCACACAAGTGTGTAATACGCGGAGAACTCATCAATATAAGAGCTAGACACAATAGATTTATAAGAGAAAGACTCCAAACCCTACTGATATTGATTTCCCGCATCGAACAACAACACAAAACTAGCCCCACTAACGTTACTTTCTTAACTGAACTGGAGCAGGCCAGAATAGACCTGATGACCCACTTACAAGAAGAACATAAAAAAAGCACTCCTAATGAAGCAAAAATTCATTGAGCATGGAGATAAAGCAGGCAGAATGCTTGCTAGAGTTAGGGCACGCAGGAAACTTAAATCCTACGTTCATGAGATTAGAGACCACCATTGTACTACGCATTATGATGCGAAAAGTATTGCAAATGCTTTCATGGACTATTACAAGGCATTATATAACTTAGCCACGAACCCTCTGTGATCGACTGTCACCTGGTCTTCCACGGAAGACCCCCCCTCAGATACACAAGTATCTCTCAGAGGTCACTCTCAGATGAGGATAAAAATGCCATAGATGACCCTACTATACTTACTGAAATTCTCCATACCATTAAGGAATTACCTTCAGGCATGAGTCCAGGCCCAGATGGCCTAGGACCCAAATATTACAAAAAATTTGCTCATATACTTTCTCCCCACCTACTTAAGATATTTAACACTGTACACGATACAACTTCCCTTCCGAGCTCAATGCTGGAGGTGCAAATAGTTGTACTCATCAAACCTGGTAAACCCCTCACAAAACCAGAAAACTTTCGCCCAATATCCCTGTTAAACTCCGATATCAAAGTTCTGGCTAAATAGGGAGGCAAGAGATAATACCCTTAAAGTCCTACAATTGATTTCCCATACTAACATAACATCTACCCCTCTCACCCTACTCTCGACGGACGCGGAGAAAGCGTTTGACTGAGTTAATTGGTCATTTATGCTTTCTACCCTTAAAAAAATTAATTTTGGGCCTATTCTTCTAAAAAGAGTCATTCCTCACCAAATGCTAGGGTGTATGTGAACGGTGTCTTGTCAGACCCATTTCACATAACAAACGGAACGAGACACAGCTGCCCTCTCTCTCCATTCCTCTTTGCTATCTTTATAGAACCCCTGGCTAATAGGATAAGGACAAACCCCTCTCTTTCAGGACTTAAAATCCAAAACACAGCCAATCGGATTGAACTTGAATCTGATTGGCTGATTCAATCAGCCAATCAGATTTTTCAACCTTAATTCCGATTGGCTGATAGAATCCTATCAGCCAATCGGAATTCGACGGACGCCATCTTGGATGACGTCATTTAAAGGAACCTCATTCGTCGGGAAGTCGTCGTGCCGGAAGGATGCTCCGCGGCGGAGGAGCGAAGGAAGAAGATTGAAGATGCCGATTTGCTTGAAGACATCACTGATGGAAGAAGACTCTCTGCCGCTTGCTTCAAGACATCGCCCGGATGGAAGAAGACTTCACTGCCGCTTGCTGGAACACATCGCCCGGATCGGATGAGGAGTTCTGCCCGGTGTGGTGAAGACAAGGTAGGGAGATCTTCAGGGGGGTAGTGTTAGGTTTATTTAAGGGGGTTTGGGTTAGATTAGGGGTATGTGGGTGGTGGGTTGTAATGTTGGGGGGTAGTATTGTGTTTTATTTTGCAGGTAAAAGAGCAGTTTTCTTTGGGGCATGCCCCCACAAAAGGCCCTTTTAAGGGCTGGTAAGGTAAAAGAGCTTTGAACTTTTTTTAATTTAGAATAGGGTAGGGAATTTTTTTATTTTGGGGGGCTTTATTATTTTATTAGGGGGCTTAGAATAGGTGTAATTAGCTTAAAAATCTTGTAATCTTTTTTTTATTTTTTGTAATTTAGTGGGGTTTTTTTTTGTAATTTAGTTTAGTTTATTTAATTGTATTTTTAGATAGATATTTATAGTTTCTTTAATTTATTGATAGTGTAGGTGTATTTGTAACTTAGGTTAGGATTTATTTCACAGGTAATTGGGTAATTATTTTAACTAGGTAGCTATTAAATAGTTAATAACTATTTAATAGCTATTATACCTAGTTAAAATAATTTACCTGTAAAATAAATATAAACCCTAACATAGCTATAATGTAATTATTAATTATATTGTAGCTATCTTAGGGTTTATTTTATAGGTAAGTATTTAGATTTAAATAGGAATATTTTAGTTTATAATATGAATTAGATTTATTTAATAAGAATTTAGTTAGGGGTGTTAGGGTTAGATAGAGTTAATATAGTTAATATAAATACTATAGTAACTATATTAACTATATTAACCCTAATATAATTAGGGTTAATATAGTTAATATATATAATGTAATAACTATATTAACTATAATATACTTAGGGTTAATATAGATAATATAGCTGGCGGCGGGGTAGGTAGATTAAATTAGGGGTTAATAATTTTAATATAGATGGCGGCGGTGTAAGGGGTTCACATTAGGGGATAGATCAGTTAGATGGTGGCGGTTTTAGGGGTTCACATTAGGGGATAGATCAGTTAGATGGTGGCGGTTTTAGGGGCTCACAGTAGGGGGTTAGTTTATGTAGATGGCGGCGGTTTAGGGGTTAAATACTTTATTAGGTATTGCGGCGGGGGATCGCGGTTGACAGGGAGATAGACATTGCGCATGCGTTAGGTGTTAGGTTTATTTTAGAAGATCGCGGTTGACAGGGAGATAGACATTGCGCATGCGTAAGGTGTTAGGTTTATTTTAGCAGCCAGTTTAGGGAGTTACGGGGCTCCAATAGTCAGCGTAAGGCTTCTTACGGCTGCTTTTTGTGGCGAGGTGAAAATGGAGTAAGATTTCTCCATTTTCGCCACGTAAGTCCTTACGCTGTATATTGGATACCAAATTGCGCGGGTTTGGTATACCTGCCTATGGCCCAAAAAACTACGGGCGACGGCAGAAATATATGCGCGTAACTTCTAGGTTACGCCGTATATAGGATACCAAACCCGCGCAAATATTGGCGTCGCCAGCTTTTGCGGGCGACGATTTTTATCGGATAGACCCCCACTACTTTAAGATAGGGAAACTTGAACTCCATGAACATGACACTTGCATGGAAAGACACCCCTCTCTAACCATAGGACCCAACATCTAGCCCACCTAGTGCTCTCCAATGCCTACACCTTCCGAAACCCCAGATCTATAGGCTTGCCCCCCCCTCCTACATACTTTGGGCCCCATCATCCCCCCGCTCCTCCCTTCTCCCCCTCTTACCCCCCATTTCCCCTCATCAATAATAGAACCTTTCCCCCCTCCCTTCTTACCCTCTCCCTCCTTCTTTCCCTTTCCCAAAACACTCAATAAAACCAGACTGTGAAAATACAAATTAAATTTATTTTCTATTGTATTGTTAAAAAAAACTATCAGTTCAGAAATGTTTGTTTAAATTCCAAAAAGAAAGAACATGTTTAAAACTACTGCAAAACAGATGCAAAATACATCTGCCCTGACTAAAGGGGGGGGGGGAGATCACCCCTGTTACTGTTTATTTGAGGACAATAATGCACCCCAAAGGGCCTCTACAGCAATATGGACTTTGGAAACTTTAATTAATAATAGAGTCTTGGGGGGGGGTTACTCTCCTTAAGACACACACTGTACTTGTCATCAGATCTATTTGACTTATGGCATTTGTATCTTCTATTTTTATGTTTCAATAAAGATTTATATTTAAAAAAAAATAAATTGTCAATCTGTCTGGGCCTGGGGTCTTTCCTATTGGAATATTCTTCAAAGTAAAGATTACCTCCTCATTGGTTATGGGTGTGTTTAAGTTGTCTATTTAATCTTGTGTTAACTGGGGTATATTAAGTGTTTGCCAAAAGGAGGCCTGGGATTTAATTGAGTTTGAAGCTTGTCGTGTGTACAACTGTGTGAAATATTGAGCAAAACATTGCACAATCTCTGATGGTATTGTGTAGGTTCTACCTTTGAAACGTAGTGTGGATACATTGGTTCTCTCTGTCAAAGTCGATAGCAATTATTACCAAATTACCAAATCCATAGTATTTGCCCACTGTTCTCAGTAGACCTGAGGCGGCTTGTTGTTTTATTAAAGCATTAAGCTCTGTTTTCACTGCAATATATGTCTCATAGGTAGAACCTGATTTATCTAAACAATATGCATGATAAGCTCGTCCCAATTGATTTTGTAAGGAATTATATCTGTGCTGAATTTTATATTTAATCTTATGAAGCCTGTTTGTTTTTGCTGTCTCCCAGAATAACTGTGTATTTTCTAAGTGTGCTATATTGTCTGAGCAGTAGTCAGTCCAACTTTGAGTCAGGAATTTCGTAAATGCTTCTGAAGAAGCAAGGTATGTTGTAACTTGTAAGATGTTTCTGTTATAACTTGGTCCACAGGGGCATGATCAGATAACATTATGTCATGTATCATACATTCTCGAACCTGTATGGTTAAGGAATTGGAAATCAAAAACAAATCTATTCTAGACAAGGTAGACTTAGCTTTGGAGAGGCATGTATAATCCTTACCCTCCGGGTGTCGTAACCTCCATATATCACAAGTATCAAGGTATGAATCAAACATTTTAAATATCCTGGTCTCAAATCTGGCATTATAATTTATTTTTAGATCTCTAGTGGATTGAGGGTCTAGACACATTCTGTCCATTTTATGTGAGGGGGTAAGATTGAAGTCTCCTCCAATTATCAGTTTCGATCCTACATGTAAAGTTAAGGTTTGTATTCAATTATTCCAGAAGTCTACCGATCTATGATTGGGGGCATTAATGTTGCAAAGCAAATAATCAATGAAATTGATCTTGGCCTGAACTATAAAAAATCTCCCATCTTTATCTGTATAGGTACTTGTAATGTGAACAGACAATCTTTTGCCAAAGACAATAGCCAAGCCTCTGCTAGCACTAGTATGTGAAATAAATGAAATGTGACCCACCCAATATGTCTTTAATTTAGGATGCTCAATGTCAGTTAAATGGGTTTCCTGTAGGAATGCCACATCAGTTCCCAGTCTCCTGAGATGGGTGAGGCTGCCTTTCGTTTTATGGGGGAATTAATCCCTCCCACATTCCATGTTATATGTTTAAGTGACATAACTATTTAGTGTAGTGAAATGGAATGCTCCCGAGGCAGAGTCAATGTCCTTATAGTTAAGGAAATTAAAGAAAAAAAAAACAATAAAAACAATAGCAATAATAATAATAACAATAGTAACAAAAACACACAAACAAAATATACCGTATTTTCCAAAAGTATAATCATTGCTTCCACACAAACAAAACAGTTGGGAAATTATTTTTGATGATGAATTAGTACACAAATGGAAACACCATCTTCCAAGCTTCATCCGCATGGAGCAAGGACCCATGGAGATCCACGAACCAGACATATTATGTATGCTACAACTACCGAACTGAACATTAATAGAAACATCATATAATCTTAAATCTGTTCTGTTGTACTGCAACATATTAACCCATATGGCGTTTTTCAATAACATCTGATTTAGATATATTTAGTCTAGGCAGTGTGATTCAGGATCTACAATTCGAAGGTTTAGATATACAGGGTGTTCTTTAAGTAAGGACCTAATAACTATAAACTTATGTAAACACCAGGAAGAATATCCATCCCGTATGCAATAAAGACTCGCCTCTCTCAATACATTATGGTCGTTTAAAACATTAGGATCTATTGAAGAAATACAGTTAAGCCGGACTTCTACCATCCATGATATCAAATGTGTAAAATAAAAAAACATTCCAGATAAAGAGAAGAACTTAGTAAAGATACAGGATATTGAAGACCCAATATTATTCAAAGTTTTTAGTAGGCCTAAGTAACTTTCAAATATTAAATTAAGACTAATAAGTACAAAAAGCTGATTATGACATTTCCTGATATTCACTCTACTCTTGCGGTGGTTATAACACCAGTTTTGCCTGAAGCTAGATAGTTAAAGTTTCATTATTCTTATTCTAAACCTTAAAACAAAACTATAGAACTTATTGACATAAACTTTAACATAAGTTTCAACATAAACTACTTCATGAGTCTTGTAATAGTTAAGGTTTCTAGCAAAAAGATATAATAAAACAGAGTCCGAAGGCTCCTCATTTTTACCCTTGGTGCAGGGCATACTCCCCTATTGTTCCCCTGTATCTTCTCTTGTCGAAGTCCATGGGCACAGAACAGGTCAAGAATACAGAGATTAAACATCTCCATTCATAAAACTTTCTGGACCACAGCCAACTCAAAAGGCATAACAGAGTGTTTTCAGGTGGGCGGTTGTTGGTTCTCCATTGCAAGATAGTTCTTAGTGCCTAAGGTGAATGGAATAACTTGGTGCCATATGGTATTTGCAGGCGTAACTTAGCTGGGTAGAGCAACTCCACCTGATGTCCCTGCTCGTGTAACTGAGAACAGAGAGATGCAAATTCTTTTCTTTGTTTTGTAACTTCCATTGAGAAATCCTGAAAGAGCAGGAGTTTTGAGCCTTCGTATACGATTTCTTTGTGGGATCTATATGCTCGTAGAATCTTCAGCTTCTCCTAAATGTTAAGACATTTAAATATAACTTGTCTAGGCCTCATCTTTATACAGTATGCTCAAGAGTTCTTTCTGGTCCCACCTGGTAAACTCTTTCCACGTCAATGGGGAGAATATCTGCTGGTATGCCCAGCATCTTAGGAAACGTGAGAGCAGTAAACTCTAAGAGATCTTTTCCTTTGACAGACTCCGGTATTCCTACTATTCGTAGGTTGTTGCGGCGACTCCTATTTTTCAGGTCTTCGACCCGTTCCTGGAGTATATAATTCTGTTTGACAAGTTGCTTGAGTGACGCTTCTGTGTTAGTTTGCCTGTCTTCAACTTCAGAGATACAGACTCTGCAGAGCTCAGCCATGAGGAAAACTGCATAACCTCACTCGTCAGGGTATCTACCCCCGCCGGTAAGGAGTCCATTTTTCGGAGGAAGAATGATTTAAGCTCTTCCAGTTAAGACATTTGTTCAATGCATTTACCCCAAGCCAGGCTTTCAGCATAGATTTCCACAGTATGCTTTCTTTCTGTTGTTTTTGCCCTATGGCTCATGATGTCTTTGATGGGGGATTGAGGCCCAATAGGAGATATCAGGGGTGCTTTTTAATACAGATACATATGTTGTTAATATAAGTGACAGTCCAGTTCCATCAAGGGTTAATAAGAACCTTGTCTCCTGCCTTGGGTTAGCTAGAGCACTAGATTGTAGAATTTTGTCGCTGCTCAGTTAAGTGTACTCAATGTGTAAGCGTGGTCTGGCTGTGTAAATTAAGATGGTGACTGGCAGTCTAATCTATCTAGGCCCCTATACAAATGTTGAGCATCAGAAAATAGCCCGTACCAGTCCAAGGGCCCTTAGTCAAATGAAGCAAAGCTTTACTTGCACCCTAGTATCTCTATGAAGGGGCTTGTCAGTGTACTGTCCCCTCTGTTTTCTGTGGAAAGCGGCGAGGATTGATATGCACACTCAAACTAAAATGGCACTTGCGGCCCTATGTGCTTCTTCTATGACCCTTCCATATGTTAATGCTGATATTCGGGAACCTCTCACTCCTATTCTCAAGTGCCAAACTGGGATTAGTATATGGGGGTGCAATTATCGCTGGTAGGCACTGTGTGAGGAGGCAGAGCACTACTTCCACTTGCTGGGAATTGCGTAGTAGGCCTAGTCTCAAACTTGCGATCCTGTGTCTATCCGGCTCGGCAGAGGCCTCATTGAGAACACTAGGTGGTAAGTTTACTAATTGCTTCTCCCCCACCAGTCAGCGGTACTTCAGTTAGGAAGGAGTCCAAACGCCACAGTTTTTTGCTTCTCCTTTGTGCTTGTTTCACAAGCCACGTGTGCTGCAGAGTAACAGTTGTTGCGACCGGGGGGTAGGGTAGATGGCGCACCCTGTACAGATAAGAAATTGACTAGAAATGACCAGAATAGGGTCTCCCAGTCAGATATAGCCTGTGGGGGTCTGGATGGTTGCAAAATTGCAACAAAAAAGACACTTATTCAGGTCTTGAGAGTAGAGCTCTTACTATTTGCTTCCATCCAGTAGTCCCAACCTCCGAAAGTCATACAAATAGATCTTAATGCAGAATTTTAGGATTTTCGTTTGCTAGACTTATAAGTTGATTTAGTAAATAACATAAAGGATGTACAGTAGAGCCCTTAAACAACATTAATTTAGATTAACATCCTAAATCTGTTTTGATATTTTTAATTACCCAAGAATGCATGAACTGTTCCCAAATATGCTTAACAAAAATGTAGATAAAATTGCTTAAATGTCGTAATAATAAAACAGATGCCCTGTGCCATATTCTACTGAAAGAAAGAATGCTCTGTTACGTTAAAACATTTTTTTTTTTGCAGATTCACTTAAAGTGAAAGTCAATCCTAAGGTTTTTGAAACGCTAGGATTGACTATTGAAACAAACAAAAGGGGACTTGTATCTTGTAAATAAATAACCTTTTTTAACATTTAATCTAAAAAACTTCCATTAAGCTATTTTTTCTATTAAGGAATAAGCGATCATATCCATGAAGTTAAAATCTATTCCCAAAAAAGATTTTTTTTTATGTTTTGTTTGTGATTTATTTTGACAAAAAAATATATATATTTGATATTGTTTTCTGACTATTTTTTTTAACTTATCAGGAAAAAGCAAATGCCAAGCTGTATTCCAGTCTGCTTTAATATGTTGTTTTTTTTTTGGGGGGGGGTTTGCAGAGCATAACAGGACACAGAAACATAATTGTGCATAAAAAAAAGTTGCATGATACTTTCAATATTTATTTTGTGCATTTTGGGTGTTCATGAGAAATGTGCAGCACAGAATTCACAAACAAGCCTATTCTTATTTAGCCTCAATAAAGATGATGAGAATACATTTTTCTAGATCCCTCAGTACATAAACCCCCACAGCTAGAAATCCCTAATCACTATAAAACATTAAAAAACACAACCTCAATGCAAAGAAAAGTTCCACTATTACCCCTAATTGTACCTCACACCCCTTGCTGAGCACCCTACCCCAAAATCCCCTAACCTACAATGTACTCTAACCTATACCCCCATACCCACTACTAGCCTAAGACCACTTAAAAAAAACTAAGTTAAAAAAATAACTTTTTTGGGGGGGAAAAATACTTAAAAACAACTTCTGTAGTAGCCTTTAAGTAACATTATGTCAGAGGATATTTTATTAACAAGAGAAGAGGAGAAAAACAAGGATGTGTTGCTATATTAAAGCCTCAATTTTATCACTGTCATGACAAAGTACTGGTTGTTGTAACTTGAATGTCTTAGACTCTAGAGAGCCTTCCCTAGTGGTATCAAGCAAGCACCAGTGAAGATGCAACATAAATAAATCAGTAGACCTATCAGTAAAATACTATAGAAGAAATTATATGAATAGATCTTGTCATCTAATTCACAAAACTGAATACTTAATGCTAAGAGAAGGATACAAATGTAAATTTTCTGTTCAGTTAAAACAGAGAGAGACACAACCTACTTGCTATTTACAAATTATAGGTGATACAATTTTTTTTTTTTTTTTTACAAAATAGAAGACCCAATTATACAGTCCTAATACATAGGCTTTTTATCTGCCTAAGATTTTAAATGTATTTTTTAAAAGTACATAGACACTACAATCTTTATACTTACATTGAACACAAGAGCAACTCATTTAAGTTTAATATCGTTGCTCTAATTAAATCTTCTAAAAACATTACGGATTACACTTACTAACTGTTTTTATACTATGTGCTATTAGGACAGTTAAATGGTTCTTAAACTATTTATGTAATTCCTATGTATTGCCTAGTGATGGTGGGATTCATGCACCATATTCTGTTTCTAGGGCCTCTGGTAGGAAGACAGAGAAATTTACGGTGTCAGTCAATGTAGCATCAGAGAGCAAAGTGACATTTGAATTGGTCTATGAAGAACTGTTGAAGCGCAACCTAGGAAAATATGAAATGTTTATTAAGGTGAAGCCAAAGGCACTTGTCAAAAAATTCAAGGTAACTGATTTATTTTTCTTAAACACTATATTGTACTATGTTTGTGCTTAAAGGGACACTGTACCCAAAATTTTTCTTTTGTGATTCAGATAGAGCATGCAATTTTAAGCAACTTTCTAATTTACTCCTATTATCAATTTTTCTTCGTTCTCTTGCTATCTTTATATGAAAAAGAAAGCATCTAAGCTTTTTTCTAGGTTCAGAACTCTGGACAGCAGTTTTTGATTGGTGGATGCATTTATCCACCAATCAGCAAGGACAACCTAGGTTGTTAACCAAAAATGGTCCGGCATCTAAACTTACATTCTTGCATTTCAAATAAAGATACCAAGAGAATAAAGAGCATTTGAAAATAGGAGTAAATTAGAAAGTTGCTTAAAATTGCATACTCTATCTGAATCACAAAAGAAAAAATTTGGGTACAGTGTCCCTTTAGTGTAAAGCGATATCTTTCATATGATCTTGTGCATGCTCTGTTACAAATGTTTTCCTAAAATACAGGGAGAGTGTAAAAATAAAAGCATTACTCAGCACTAACACTACTCAAGTTAAATCAATAGCGCTATTATTCTGCTGCTCATATTGGGCAAGATTACAAGTGGAGCTCTTTAACACTCCCGCTCGAGCGTTAACTGCGCTAGAAGTATGTTTTTTGTACTCGTCGGGTTGAGCTCATATCATTAGTTGAAAGTAAACTGTTTTTGCTTGTGCGCTAACCCGATGCATGCAAAAAGCCAGACTTAGAATATTGCGTGTGCGTTCACGTATTCCTCCATAGAAGTCAATGGAGAAAAAAAGTGGGAAAAAACGAACACCCTACTCGTGCACAAACCTGATCGCATATTCTCATATGCCTTAACCCAACATGAAAATATGAATATTTCACATTCCAATGTTCTTCATATAGAAGAATATGTTCTATTTATTCCTAAATACATATTTATGCATATATCTGATGGTATTTTGGTACAATATATAACTTTACTTATATATATATATATATATATATATATATATATATATATATACTGTATATATATATATATATATATATATATATATATAATTATATATATATGTTTTGATATATGCAGATAGAAATAGGAATATCTATTTATAAATACATAGAACATATTCCCCTATGTGCAGAACATTGGAATGTGAAATATTTAAAGTAAATACACAGTATAAAACTTTATTAAAAATAATATTGCACAAATATGGTTTTTCATGTTTTCAGTTACTTAACTGCAAAGGGTTCCAATGCATATATATATATGATACCTATGAATTTATGTGTTTATATGTATTTATATACAGTATATATATATGTCTGCAAATATATACTGTATATGCAGATTTGCGCTCAAGCGATCGCGTTTACTTTTAACTTGTAATACCAGCGTTAAACTCGATGATCGCAAACACCCGCGATAAACCCCTTATCTCTCGTGCATAAATCGTAATCTGTCCCATTATAAGTTGAAAGTAAAAAATTAATGCTCAAGTGAAATCCACAGGCATGCAAAGCTTAGAAGGTTAGTGTGGTAGTGCTTACTCCCTTTCCCCATAGACTATTTTAGTGAGTGCTAGTAACGCTTCTTTTGGCTTTCACTCTTCAGCTAACATAAAAGTACCCTAGGTCCACTGTGCTAAAGCTGAAGTAATGTTAAGAAATACTTCAAATAGTCTTGCTCTTTACTTTGAGAGTATAGGAAACACTAAAGGGACATCAGACGTGCTAAACATTCTCTGGTAATTCTGTATTACCATGGATTAGTAAAACCAAATTGTGTAGTAATCTTAGTGTAGTCCTGTGGTATTGATAGTGCACTTTACACACTCTAATTGGAATCTAGGCTGTTATGTTATTTGCATGGTGGGCATCTGTGCTCTTACAGATGATTATTTTTATCTCCAAGGTGTCACCACCCATGGATGTTCTACATAATAGGCTAAATATGTTAGTATATATGGAAGAACATCAGGGTATATTTTAATCATTTAGAAAACATTATGCAATGTTTGTCATTGAAGTCTATTATGTCTTTGTTAATTATATACATTTAAAGAAAAATAATTGTTACAATAAAGAAAAAGAACGATCATTAATATAGTCTTAATTCCCATTACAGATTGACATTGATATATATGAGCCGCAAGGAATTACGTTTTTAGATGCCAATGCAACATTTGCAACAAATGACTTATGGCCAGTGATTCAAAAATCCTTTTCTGGAAATAAGGTAAGTTTAATACTGAGAACAAGAGACCATAAGAACTGTTTGTTAATACATTCACTACTATTATGAGTACATCATGTAAAGTAAATACATTCATTATGAATGAATCAATAATCACAGAAAATGTCTTTAGTTTTATCCAATATTTATTATTGGGTTACTCAGAAGAAATTAATTAACAAAATGAGTTTGCTAATACCTATAAAAAACACATCCAGGGCAGCTGAACAGCAGCTGAAACTTAAATAAAATCAAAGTAAAAGCTACAAGCCAGCAGCAGCACAAAATATATATATATATATATTTTTTTTTTTTTTTTGTTACATGGTTAGAAATTGGGCATGAGATAGTGAAGAATAAAAGTGAAGCTAACATACTTACTGTGTTTAAATCAACTATCTAGGATATTGCCAAATCATTATGATTATGAGATTGATTAACCCAGTAATTATGTCATCAATGATGTCAGGCTTTTAGATTTTTTAATGAGTACTCAAAGTAAAAACTAGCCTGATAATTAGTATGCAGATTTATATTTTTAAAATGATGGCCTCGATCAGAATCTTTCCAATATTGGCTGCCAATATGTAGGTTTTGGTTTTGATTTCAGCATGTTTTTCATATGATCATAATCCCAGATGCATTCAGCTGAAAAAAAAAGACTTGGCCACAAACAAGTTTTCAAGCAAAATCCTCCTAATAACATATTTAAAGTGACAGTCTACTCCAGAATTTTTATTGTTTAAAAAGATAGATAATATCTTTATTACCCAATCCCCAGTTTTGCATAACCAACACAGGTATATGTATATACATTTTAACTCTGTGTTTACCTTGTATTTAAGCCTCTGTAGACTGCCCCCTTATTTCAGATCTTTTGATAGACTTGCATTTTAGCCAATCAGAGCTGACTCCTAGGTAACTGTACGAGAGTGAGCATAACTTTATCTATATGGTACACATGAACTAGCGCTGTCTAGCTTTGAAAAACTTTAAAAATTCACTGAGATAAGAGTCAGCCTTCAAGGGCTTAGAAATTAGAATATGAGTTTACCTAGGTTTAGCTTTCAACAAAAATACCAAGAGAACAAAGCAAAATTGATGATAAAAGTAAATTGGAACATTGTTTAAAATTGCATGCCCTATCTGAATCATGAAAGTTTAATTTTAACTACACTATCCCATTATTTTTATTAGTATTGTACCATTTGTACAGTGTGTAAGAAAAATAATAATTGTCATGTTAAAATTAAAGGGATGCTAAACCCAAAATTTTAGTTTTGTGATTCAGATAGAGCATGCAATTTTAAGCAACTTTCTAGTTTACTCCTATTATCAATTTTTCTTTGTTCTCTTGCTATCTTTATTTGAAAAAGAAGGCATCTAAGCTAAGGAGCCAGCCAATTTTCTGGACAGCATTTATCCACCAATAAGCAAGGACAACCCAGGATGTGAACCAAAAATCCGGCTTCTAAACTTAAATAATTGCTTTTCAAATAAAGATAGCAAGAGAATGAAGAAAATTTAATAATAAGAGTAATTAGAAAGTTGTTTTTTGACATCTTTGCAAGTATTTTTAGATAATTTGGAATAACTCTATTAAGTTGCCATTTAAGAATATCTTGCATATGTGCAACATAATAGAGTTATTCCAAATTATAACTCTATTAAGTTGCCATTTAAGAATATCTTGCATATGTGCAACATAATAGAGTTATTCCAAATTATCTTAAAATACTTGCAAAGATGTCAAAAAGGCCATTTATGAACTTTATCATGTGTCAAATAATTACAGTACATGTAAAATGGTCTTGAAACCTGTTAAAAAGTATAGAAATAAGGGTTTGTAATCACCAAGCAAATTTTCTATCTATGTTCAAAATTGAGGTTTTATTAGTGAGACAAAACATTCTTGCGACTCTGAGAAACACCCAAAAATGTGTTATTATGATCGCACCAAAATGAAAAGTGCAATTTTCAGGTTGAAAACACACAAAAAACAAATTGGACAGTAGATTATGATCAACCTCTATGTTCAGTGGCTCATTTGAAACAACCCTGGTATTTGCGCTCATTCTTCTTTTCAGCTGTCAAATTTTGCTTTTAAATGTGAGATTATTCTTTGAGAAAAAATGTAGTACAACCTAAACTGAATGATAAGTTGAATCAGACTTTTAATGAAGCTTTGATGGTAAAGATGTTGAGAAGAGGCTTTCAGTTGGTTCAGAGGACCACTCTTTCCTCGGCTTTAAGGGAAATTTAGGTTAGAATATTGCATGAAGACAATCTTACACCTAAGTTGTCTAAATGGGTTCCTCATTGTAAAAAAGGCAATTCTCCTCTGAACTAAGGATTTGTACAGCTAACCCCAGACATAGGTTTAGGTCTATATTTGCCTCGTTAACGGAGGTGCAACTATATCCTAAAGGCACAGTGGGCAAGAGGTCCATTATGAAATATCAATATACAGTACATTTGCATGCTTGATAAAAAATAAATGCATTGTTTTTTACTTCTAGGGTCATATCTCCTTTAATCCAACAATTGACCAGCAGCGCTCATGTCCAGATTGTGAAACTACTTTGCTGGATGGAGATTTCACTGTTACATATGATGTCAATAGAGACTCCCCTGGAAAATTACAAGTAAGAGATGTTCTTTCTATTTATTTCAGGCAGTTTTGGAATAGATGGATGAATCTGGCTAAAATGTACAACTTTGTTATAACTACTGAAGCCATTACGGATGTAAAAAATTTTATTTTCTTAATCCATTAACATGAAAAAACACATTTTGAATCAAGAGACATAAAACTATTAGACAAGGCTACAGCCAAAATGTATGTATTCCATGTCTACTTCTCTACATTAATCAATCATAATTCTGATAAAATACATTCCATGATAGCTTGGGTGATTTTTTTTCTCTTTTGCACATTGGGGCTCTAAGTAAAGCTGAGGGGTAAATACAGGATTTGCAATAGCAAACATAAGACAATCTTCCTGGTGTGTAGATTTGAGAGGTGACACAATAGACGTGATACAATAAACAGTGATACCCTGGAAAATGATAAAGTTAGTGAAGCTCTCACAACTTGTGTTTCTGTTTGCATTACTGCTATCTAATTGTCAGAATGGCAATACCTACTGATGTAAAACAGCTTAACTTGCATGTGAGACCTGGCACCAGACTGGAGAGAAAGCTTTTCTCACAATGTTCTTTGCTTTAGAAGCCAAATGTATGAGCAGGCATTCTAATAAGAAGCAATGGTATGTGGGTAATGTATAGTTATATAGATGTATAACTGGTAGATAAGGGGTGAATGAATTTCTCTGAAGCAGGAAGTAGACTAACAATCAGAAACTGAAGTACTAATCAGGTGGTGAAACAATTACAGCAATGGAGAATAAATACATAAGAGATACAGCAGTCAGTTTAGGAATTTTAGACCATTCAAGTTGGTATCAGCACAATGGGAGAACACAGGAAACAAGCTAATAACTGTGCCAGGGACTCATATCTTTACACAGCAAAATTCACAGCACAGTGTAGCAGGGAACACACAGGAAATAAGTTAGACTCTCTGCTAGGATCAGGTAACTACAGACTTCAACATTGCAGCAGTACAACAGTGATCATACAGGAGACAATCTAGTAATTTTGTAAGTATCAGGAACTTTTAAGCAGCCCAAGACTGTAGGAGCACACAGGAGACAAGCTAGCTAGTAACTTTCCCAGGGTCAGGTACCTTTATGCATTCTAATATTACAGCAGTACAGCAAGGATAGTGATCGCATTCGCATAGTCTCATCTGCGCTAACCTGACATGAAAATATGAATAGTTTACATAGCAGAATATGTTCTATTTATTCATAAACACACACATATATATATATATATATATATATATATATATATATATATATAAATATATATACTGTATATATATATATATATATATATATATATATATATATATATATATGATTATATATAGGTTTAGATAAATACAAACATATATAAAGGAATATATATTTAAAAATACATAGAACATATTCTGCTATGTGCAGAACATTGGAATGTGAAATATTTACAGTAAATACACAGTATAACACCCCTATTATTTACAGTAAATACACAGTTGACAGGCCCCTAGTTATCAAGCCGTCAACCTCAAATACGCTGGAATTCCGCAGCGTATTTGTGGCGAGGCTGATTCACTGTAGTTATCAAACACTACAGCCCGGCAAAAGTAGAATTTAGTGACGTAAGCTTCGATTCGCCGGACTCAGTCCGACACAGATCGATTTTTAAGTCACTCCAGATGTTCCGAACACAAGTTCGGCACAATCTGACTACTTTTGCTAGTTATCAAAAAACTAGCAGGTACGCTCGGCACTTTTCCGGCCCAGCGTACCTGGTTTTCAATCCGCCGCCCTGGAGGTGGCGGATCCCATAGGAATCAATGGGAGTCTGACCATAGCGAAAGTTCATGTTCGCTGCTGCCCGACATCCCATTGATTCCTATGGGAGCGGTCTACACCTAACACCCTAACATGTACCCCGAGTCTAAACACCCCTAATCTGCCACCCCCTACACCGCCGCAACTAAATAAATGTATTACCCCCTAAACCCCCGCTCCCGGAGCCCACCGCCACTCTAATAAACTGATTAACCCCTAAACCGCCGCTCCCGGACCCCGCTGCCACTACAATAAATATGTTAACCCCTAAACCGCCACTCCCGGACCCCGCAGCCACTACAATAAATATGTTAACCCCTAAACCGCCGCTCCCGGACCCCGCCGCCACCTACATAATACCTATTAACCCCTATCCTGCCCCCCCTACACCGCCACCACTATAATAAATTGATTAACCCCTATCCTGCCCCCCCTACACCGCCGCCACTATAATAAAATTATTAACCCCTAAACCTAAGTCTAACCCTAACACCCCCCTAACTTAAATATTAATTAAATACATCTAAATATTATAACTCTTAATAACTAAATTAATCCTATTTAAAACTAAATACTTACCTTTAAAATAAACCCTAATATAGCTACAATATAAATAATAATTATATTGTAGCTATTTTAGGATTTATATTTATTTTACAGGTAACTTTGAATTTATTTTAACTAGGTAGAATAGTTATTAAATAGTTATTAACTATTTAATAACTACCTAGCTAAAAGAAATACAAAATTACCTGTAAAATAAATCCTAACCTAAGTTACAATTAAACCTAACACTACACTATCATTAAATTAATTAAATAAATTAGCTACAGATAACTACAATTAAATACAATTAAATAAACTAACTAAAGTACAAAAAATAAAAAAAAATAAGTTACAAAAAAATAAAAAAAATAAGTTACAAACATTTCAAAAATATTACAACAATTTTAAGCTACTTACACCTAATCTAAGCCCCCTAATAAAATAACAAAGCACCCCAAAATAAAAAAATGCCCTACCCTATTCTACATTAAAAAGTTAACAGCTCTATTACCTTACCAGCCCTTAAAATTGCCTTTTGTGGGGCATGCCCCAAAGAAATCAGCTATTTTGCCTGTAAAATAAAAATACAACCCCCCCAACATTAAAACCCACCACCCACATACCCCTACTCTAACCCAAACCCCCCTTAAATAAACCTAACACTACCCCCCTGAAGATCATCCTACCTTTAGCCGTCTTCAGCCAGCTGACCACCGATGGAACAGAAGAAGACATGCGCAGTGGCCAAAGTCATCATCCAAGGGGCGCTGAAGAAGTCTTCCATCCGATTGAAGTCATCATCCAAGGGGCGCTGAAGAAGTCTTCCATCCGATTGAAGTCATCATCCAGGCGGAGTCTTCAATCTTCATCCATCCGGAGCGGAGCCATCTTCAGACGAGCCGACGCGGAGCCATCCTCTTCTACCGATGAATGATGGTTCCTTTAAGTGACGTCATCCAAGATGGCGTCCCTCGAATTCCGATTGGCTGATAGAATTCTATCAGCCAATCGGAATTAAGGTAGGAAAAATCTAATTGGCTGATTTAATCAGCCAATCAGATTGAAGTTCAATCTGATTGGCTGATCCAATCAGCCAATCAGATTGAGCTCACATTCTATTGGCTGATCGGAACAGCCAATAGAATGCGAGCTCAATCTGATTGGCTGATTAAATCAGCCGATCAGATTTTTCCTACCTTAATTCCGATTGGCTGATAGAATCCTATCAGCCAATCGGAATTCGAGACGCCATCTTGGATGACATCACTTAAAGGAACCATCATTCGTCGTTAGTCCGTCGGTAGAAGAGGATGGCTCCGCATCGGCTCGTCTGAAGATGGCTCCGCTCCGGATGGATGAAGATTGAAGACCCCGCCTGGATGATGACTTCAATCGGATGGAAGACTTCTTCAGCGCCCCTTGGATGATTACTTCAATTGGATGGAAGACTTCTTCAGTGCCCCTTGGATGATGACTTCGGCCACTGCGGATGTCCTCTTCTGTTCCATCGGTGGTCGGCTGGCTGAAGACGGCTAAAGGTAGGATGATCTTCAGGGGGGTAATGTTAGGTTTATTTAAGGGGGGTTTGGGTTAGAGTAGGGGTATGTGGGTGGTGGGTTTTAATGTTAGGGGGGTTGTATTTTTTTTTTACAGGCAAAAGAGCTGATTTCTTTGGGGCATGCCCCGCAAAAGCCCCTTTTAAGGGCTGGTAAGGTAATAGAGCTGTTAACTTTTTAATGTAGAATAGGGTAGGGCATTTTTTTATTTTGGGGTGCTTTGTTATTTTATTAGGGGGCTTAGATTAGGTGTAAGTAGTTTAAAATTGTTGTAATATTTTTGAAATGTTTGTAACTTATTTTTTTTTTATTTTTTGTAACTTAGTTTTTTTTATTTTTGGTACTTTAGTTAGTTTATTTAATTGTATTTAATTGTAGTTATTTGTAGGTAATTTATTTAATTAATTTAATGATAGTGTAGTGTTAGGTTTAATTGTAACTTAGGTTAGGATTTATTTTACAGGTAATTTTGTATTTCTTTTAGCTAGGTAGCTATTAAATAGTTAATAACTATTTAATAACTATTCTAACTAGCTAAAATAAATACAACGTTACCTGTAAAATAAATATAAATCCTAAAATAGCTACAATGTAATTATAATTTATATTGTAGCTATATTAGGGTTTATTTTACAGGTAAGTATTTAGTTTTAAATATAAATAATTTAGTTAATGATAGTGTGGTGTTAGGTGTAATTGTAACTTAGGTTAGTTTTTATTTTACAGTTAAATTTGTCTTTATTTTAACTAGGTAGCTATTAAATAGTTAATAACTATTTAATAGCTATTGTACCTAGTTAAATAAATTGAAATTTGCCTGTAAAATAAAAATAAATAGCTACAATATAATTATTATTTATATTGTAGCTATATTAGGGTTTATTTTAAAGGTAAGTATTTAGTTTTAAATAGGATTAATTTAGTTGATAAGAGTTATAATATTTAGATGTATTTAATTAATATTTAAGTTAGGGGGGTGTTAGGGTTAGGGTTAGACTTAGGTTTAGGGGTTAATAATTTTATTACAGTGGTGGCGGTGTAGGGGGGGCAGGATAGGGGTTAATAAATGTATTATAGGTGGCAACGGTGTAGGGGGGGGCAGATTAGGGGTTAATACGTTTATTATAGGTGGCAGCGGGGTCCGGGAGTGGCGGTTTAGCAATCTTGGCATCAGCCAATCAGATTGAGCTTGCATTCTATTGGCTGATCGGAACAGCCAATAGAATGCAAGCTCAATCTGATTGGCTGATTCAATCAGCCAATCGGATTGAACGTGAATCTGATTGGCTGATTCAATCAGCCAATCAGATTTTTCTACCTTAATTCCGATTGGCTGATAGAATCCTATCAGCCAATCGGATTCTACGGACGCCATCTTGGATGACGTCATTTAAAGGTACCTCATTCGTCGTTCAGTCGTCGGCCGGGATGGATGCTCCGCGTCGGTGGAGAGAAGATTCAAGATGCCGCTTGATGGAAGATTCTGCCCGATAGAAGAAGACTTTGCTGCCGATTGGATAGACATCGCCCGGATCGGATGAGGAGTTCGGCCCGGTTGGATGAAGACAAGGTAGGGAGATCTTCAGGGGGGTAGTGTTAGGTTTATTTAAGGGGGGTTTGGGTTAGATTAGGGGAATGTGGGTGGTGGGTTGTAATGTTGGGGGGTGGTATTGTGTTTTTTTTTTCAGGCAAAAGAGCAGTTTTCTTTGGGGCATGCCCCCACAAAAGGCCCTTTTAAGGGCTGGTAAGGTAAAAGAGCTTTGAAATTTTTTTAATTTAGAATAGGGTAGGGACATTTTTTTATTTTGGGGGGCTTTATAATTTTAATAGGGGGCTTAGAATAGGTGTAATTAGCTTAAAAATCTTGTAATCTTTTTTTTATTTTTTGTAATTTAGTGTTTTTTTTTTTTGTAATTTAGTTTAGTTTAGTTTAATTGTATTTTTAGATAGATATTTGTAGTTTATTTAATTTATTGATAGTGTAGGTGTATTTGTAACTTAGGTTAGGATTTATTTTACAGGTAATTGGGTAATTATTTTAACTAGGTAGCTATTAAATAGTTCATAACTATTTAATAGCTATTATACCTAGTTAAAATAATTAACAATTTACCTGTAAAATAAATATAAACCCTAACATAGCTACAATGTAATTATTAATTATATTGTAGCTATCTTACGGCTAGATTTAGAGTTTTGTCGGTAAGGACCCGCGTAGCTAACGCTGGCTTTTTTCTGGCCGCACCATAAAAATAACTCTGGTATTGAGAGTCCACAGAATGGCTGCGTTAGGCTCCAAAAAAGGAGCGTAGAGCATATTTAACGCCACTGCAAATCTCGATACCAGAGTTGCTTACGGACGCGGCCAGCCTCAAAAACGTGCTCGTGCACGATTCCCCCATAGGAAACAATGGGGCTGTTTGAGCTGAAAAAAAACCTAACACCTGCAAAAAAGCCGCGTTCAGCTCCTAACGCAGCCCCATTGTTTGCTATGGGGAAACACTTCCTACGTCTGCACCTAACACTCTAACATGTACCCCGAGTCTAAACACCCCTAACCTTACACTTATTAACCCCTATTCTGCCGCCACCACTATTGCTGACCCCTGTATATTATTTTTAACCCCTAATCTGCTGCTCCGTAAACCGCCGCTACTTACATTATCCCTATGTACCCCTAATCTGCTGCCCCTAACACCGCCGACACCTATATTATATTTATTAACCCCTAATCTGCCCCCCACAACGTCGCCTCCATCTGCCTACACTTATTAACCCCTAATCTGCCGACCGGACCTGAGCGCTACTATAATAAAGTTATTAACCCTTAATCCGCCTCACTAACCCTATAATAAATAGTATTAACCCCTAATCTGCCCTCCCTAACATCGCCGACACCTATCTTCAATTATTAACCCCTAATCTGCCAACTGGAGCTCACCGCTATTCTAATAAATGTATTAACCCCTAAAGCTAAGTCTAACCCTAACACTAACACCCCCCTAAGTTAAATATAATTTACATCTAACAAAATTAATTATCTCTTATTAAATAAATTATTCCTATTTAAAGCTAAACACTTACCTGTAAAATAAATCCTAATATAGCTACAATATAAATTATAATTATATTATAGCTATTTTAGGATTTATATTTATTTTACAGGTAACTTTGTAATTATTTTAACCAGGTACAATAGCTATTAAATAGTTAAGAACTATTTAATAGCTAAAATAGTTAAAATAATTACAAATATACCTGTAAAATAAATCCTAACCTAAGTTACAATTAAACCTAACACTACACTATCAATAAATTAATTAAATAAAATACCTATAATTATCTACAATTAAACCTAACACTACACTATCAATAAATAAATTAAATACAATTCCTACAAATAAATACAATGAAATAAACTAACTAAAGTACAAAAAATAAAAAAGAACTAAGTTACAAAAAATAAAAAAATATTTACAAACATAAGGAAAATCTTACAACAATTTTAAACTAATTACACCTACTCTTAGCCCCCTAATAAAATAACAAAGCCCCCCAAAATAAAAAATGCCCTACCCTATTCTAAATTACTAAAGTTCAAAGCTCTTTTACCTTACCAGCCCTGAATAGGGCCCTTTGCTGGGCATGCCCCAAAGAATTCAGCTCTTTTGCCTGTAAAAAAAAACATACAATACCCCCCCAACATTACAACCCACCACCCACATACCCCTAATCCAACCCAAACCCCCCTTAAATAAACCTAACACTAAGCCCCTGAAGATCATCCTACCTTGTCTTCACCATACCAGGTTCACCGATCCGTCCTGGCTCCAAAATCTTCATCCAACCCAAGCGGGGGCTGGCGATCCATCATCCGGCGGCTGAAGAGGTCCAGAAGAGGCTCCAAAGTCTTCATCCTATCCGGGAAGAAGAGTAGATCCGGACCGGCAACCATCATCTTCCAAGCGGCATCTTCTATCTTCATCCGATGAGGACCGGCTCCATCCTGAAGACCTCCACCGCGGACCCATCTTCATCCGGCGACGTCCAACTGAAGAATGACGGTTCCTTTAAGGGACGTCATCCAAGATGGCGTCCCTCGAATTCCGATTGGCTGATAGGATTCTATCAGCCAATCGGAATTAAGGTAGGAATATTCTGATTGGCTGATGGAATCAGCCAATCAGAATCAAGTTCAATCTGATTGGCTGATCCAATCAGCCAATCAGATTGAGCTCGCATTCTATTGGCTGTTCCGATCAGCCAATAGAATGCGAGCTCAATCTGATTGGCTGATTGGATCAGCCAATCGGATTGATCTTGATTCTGATTGGCTGATTCCATCAGCCAATCAGAATATTCCTACCTTAATTCCGATTGGCTGATAGAATCCTATCAGCCAATCAGAATTCGAGGGACGCCATCTTGGAGGACGTCCCTTAAAGGAACCGTCATTCTTCAGTTGGACGTCGCCGGATGAAGATGGGTCCGCGGTGGAGGTCTTCAGGATGGAGCCGGTCCTCATTGGATGAAGATAGAAGATGCCGCTTGGAAGATGATGGTTGCCGGTCCGGATCTACTCTTCTTCCCGGATAGGATGAAGACTTTGGAGCCTCTTCTGGACCTCTTCAGCCGCCGGATGATGGATCGCCAGCCCCCACTTGGGTTGGATGAAGATTTTGGAGCCAGGACGTATCGGTGAACCTGGTATGGTGAAGACAAGGTAGGATGATCTTCAGGGGCTTAGTGTTAGGTTTATTTAAGGGGGGTTTGGGTTAGATTAGGGGTATGTGGGTGGTGGGTTGTAATGTTGGGGGGGGTATTGTATGTTTTTTTTACAGGCAAAAGGGCTGAACTTCTTGGGGCATGCCCCGCAAAGGGCCCTGTTCAGGGCTGGTAAGGTAAAAGAGCTTTGAACTTTAGTAATTTAGAATAGGGTAGGGCATTTTTTATTTTGGGGGGCTTTGTTATTTTATTAGGGGGCTTAGAGTAGGTGTAATTAGTTTAAAATTGTTGTAAGATTTTCCTTATGTTTGTAAATATTTTTTTATTTTTTGTAACTTAGTTCTTTTTTATTTTTTGTACTTTAGTTAGTTTATTTCATTGTATTTATTTGTAGGAATTGTATTTAATTTATTTATTGATAGTGTAGTGTTAGGTTTAATTGTAGATAATTATAGGTATTTTATTTAATTAATTTATTGATAGTGTAGTGTTAGGTTTAATTGTAACTTAGGTTAGGATTTATTTTACAGGTATATTTGTAATTATTTTAACTATTTTAGCTATTAAATAGTTCTTAACTATTTAATAGCTATTGTACCTGGTTAAAATAATTACAAAGTTACCTGTAAAATAAATATAAATCCTAAAATAGCTATAATATAATTATAATTTATATTGTAGCTATATTAGGGTTTATTTTACAGGTAAGTATTTATCTTTAAATAGGAATAATTTATTTAATAAGAGTTAATTAATTTCGTTAGATTAAAATTATATTTAATTTAGGGGGGTATTAGTGTTAGGGTTAGACTTAGCTTTAGGGGTTAATACATTTATTAGAATAGCGGTGAGCTCCAGTCGGCAGATTAGGGGTTAATAATTGAAGTTAGGTTTTGGCGATGTTAGGGAGGGCAGATTAGGGGTTAATACTATTTATTATAGGGTTAGTGAGGCGGATTAGGGGTTAATAACTTTATTATAGTAGCGCTCAGGTCCGCTCGGCAGATTAGGGGTTAATAAGTGTAGGCAGGTGGAGGCGACGTTGAGGGGGGCAGATTAGGGGTTAATAAATATAATATAGGGGTCAGCGGTGTTAGGGGCAGCAGATTAGGGGTACATAGCTATAATGTAGGTGGCGGCTCTTCGCGGTCGGCAGATTAGGGGTTAATTATTGTAGGTAGCTGGCTGCGACGTTGTGGGGGGCAGGTTAGGGGTTAATAAATATAATATAGGGGTCGGCGGTGTTAGGGGCAGCAGATTAGGGGTACATAAAAATAACGTAGGTGGCGGTCGGCAGATTAGGGGTTAAAAAAATTTAATAGAGTTGCGGCGATGTGGGGGGACCTCGGTTTAGGGGTACATAGGTAGTTTATGGGTGTTAGTGTACTTTAGAGTACAGTAGTTAAGAGCTTTATGAACCGGCGTTAGCCCAGAAAGCTCTTAACTACTGACTTTTTTCTGCGGCTGGAGTTTTGTCGTTAGATTTCTAACGCTCACTTCAGCCACGATTCTAAATACCGGAGTTAGAAAGATCCCATTGAAAAGATAGGATACGCATTGACGTAAGGGGATCTGCGGTATGGAAAAGTCGCGGCTGAAAAGTGAGCGTTAGACCCTTTTTTGAGTGACTCCAAATACCGGAGGTAGCCTAAAACCAGCGTTAGGAGCCTCTAACGCTGGTTTTCACAGCTACCGCCAAACTCCAAATCTAGGTCCTAGGGTTTATTTTATAGGTAAGTATTTAGATTTAAATAGGAATATTTTAATTAATAATATAAATATTAGATTTATTTTAATAAGAGTTTAGTTAGGGATGTTAGAGTTAGATAGGGTTATTATACTTTATATATATATAATATAATAACGATATTAACTATATTAACCCTAATATAATTAGGGTTAATATAGTTAATATATATAATATAATAACTATATTAACTATATTAACCCTAATATAATTAGGGTTAATATAGTTAATATAGCTGGCGGCGGTGTAGGGGGATTAGATTAGGGGTTAATACATTTATTATAGGTGGCCGCGGTGTAGGGGGATGTAGATTGTAGGCAAAAGAGCAGTTTACTTTGTGACAAAGCCCCGCCAAAAGCCCTTTTAAGGGCTGGCAAAAGAGCTGTTACTTTGGGGCAATGCCACGCAAAAAGCCCTTTTCAGGGCTATTTGTAGGGTTAGACTTAGGTTTAGTGGTAGGGATAGTTTAGTATTTTAGGGGTTAAATAATTTAATATAGATGGCGGCGGGGTAGGGGGATTAGATTAGGGGTTAATAATTTTAAAATAGATAGCAGCGGGGTAGGGGCTCACTTTAGGGGGTTATAGATTTAATATAGCTGGCGGCGGTTTAGGGGTTTATAACTTTATTAGGTAGCGGCGGGCTCCGGGAGCGGAGGTTTAGGGGTTAATACATATTTTATGGTTAGGATAGTGAGGGGGATAGCGGATAGAGGGTTAGACGTGTCGGGCTAGGTTAGGGAGGCGTGTTAGACATGTCGGCCTATGTTAGGGAGGCGTGTTAGACAGTGCGGGTGATTTAGACTTTAGTTAGGTTTTGTAGGCGCCGGCAGTTTCTAACGTGCCGTAAGTCACTGGCGACGCCAGAAATTTGTACTTGCGCAGATTTCTGGACATCGCTGGTTTATCCGACTTACGGCACATTAGCATCTGACGGCGCCATATATGGGATAGCTTGAGTTGCGAGCTGAAACTGTGGGCGACGCGGGTTCCCTCGCTTGCGCCGCAAACTATGATCTATATCGGATCGCGCCCATTGTTTCCCCTTCCAACTGTTATAAACCCTAACTACACTAAAACCTCACCCCAGCTAACCCTAAATGTACTGGATTCCTTTGCAATTTACACTACCCCACCACAATTTTCTTAGCTGGAATCTATTACACATCTTAATCCACACTATTTGTACCAGTCACAACCATAATTAATCCTAACAATAACCTTTAATCTTAATCAAATTTACACAAGCAATTAACCCTTTCCTCCCAGATGCTGCACATTTAACTAAACCTAACTAAAATTTTAGTATACCACAAATAATCCTAATTGCATCAGCCACCTTTGATATTAACTTTGGCCCACTACTGCTAGACACCTTCCGCAATCAAGGATTCTCCCTCATTAAACTCGTTTATACTCATTTGATGACTGTGATTGATCTTTGGTGCTGTGACAGGAAGATACAGAAAACGATCGTTGCCAGAATTAATATTATTTGGAAAAAGTTCTATTAATTTTAGGTGACTTTTTTGAGGGGGGAGGTTGGAAGCGTTGTACGTAATAGCAGTAGTGAGGATGAGCTTAATGACTCTGGGGAAAAGATTTGATATTTGATATTGTGCCAAGATCAATAATGGTGAGGATCCACTGATTTTTTTACTTTGACTATGTGGAGGTTGGGGCTAGATAATTACAATTTAGGGGATCCGGGATCTGCAATGCTTTTAAAATTATTTACAGCTAAATTCCCCAGAAAGTACCAGTGGTATATTATTATGCTTATTCTGTTACAGATCATTTCTAATTAATACTTTACCTGATCTTATTGTCAGTAATTACAGATACACACTCATTAATAATTATTGTTTTGTTTAGGTTGTAAATGGATACTTTGTACATTATTTTGCTCCTTCCAAGCTCCCGGTGGTGCCAAAAAATGCAATTTTTGTAATTGACAGAAGTGGTTCAATGTGGGGCCAAAAGATGAAGCAGGTAAGTTATAACCCATAACAATTTCTAGATATGTATGGGACTATGTTTTGTGTAATTTATTGTGTGCTTTGTGTTTATTTTCAGACAAAAGAAGCCCTACTTAAAATATTAGAAGACATCAAAGAGCATGATCACTTTAACTTTATAACATTTGATGGAAGGTTAGAAGTATGGAAAGAGAAGCTAATGCCAGCCACTCCACAGAATGTTGAAGAGGCTAGAATATTTGTGAACTCTATTTATGATCGGGGTAGTAAGTAAATATACAAAGGAAATAATTTATATTTTGTTACAATACTGTCTTTTCTATGTATTTTTTTTAATTCTTTATTTATAATCCAACAGTGTAGACAGAAAAAAGAAATCCTGTTTATGTTTTCAGCGCACCACACAAGTCGCTAGATTTAGAGTTCTGCGGCCAAAGGGGTGCATTAGCTACGAGTGCTTTTTTTCCCCGCAACTTTTAAATAGCGCTGGTATTTAGAGTTCACAGAAGGGCTGCGTTAGGCTCCAAAAAGGGAGCGTAGAGCATAATTTACCGCCACTGCAACTCTCAATACCAGCTGTGCTAACGGACGCGGCCAGCTTCAAAAACGTGCTCGTGCATGATTTCCCCATAGGAAACAATGGGGCCGTTTGAGCTGAAAAAAAGTCTAACACCTGCAAAAAAGCAGCGTTCAGCTCCTAACGCAGCCCCATTGTTTCCTATGGGGAAATACTTCCTAAGACTGCACCTAACACCCTAACATGTACCCCGAGTCTAAACACCCCTAACCTTACACTTATTAACCCCTAATCTGCCACCCCCGCTATCGCTGACCCCTGCATATTATTATTAACCCCTAATCTGCCGCTCTGTACACCGCCGCAACCTACATTATCCCTATGTACCCCTAATCTGCTGCTCCTAACACCGCCGACCCCTATATTATATTTATTAACCCCTAATCTGCCGCCCCCAACGTCGCCGCTACCTACCTACAATTATTAACCCCTAATCTGCCGACCGGACCTCACCGCTACTCTAATAAATGTATTAACCCCTAAAGCTAAGTCTAACCCTAACACTAACACCCCCCTAAGTTAAATATAATTTTTATCTAACGAAATAAATTAACTCTTAATAAATAAATTAATCCTATTTAAAGCTAAATACTTACCTGTAAAATAAACCCTAATATAGCTACAATATAAATAATAATTATATTGTATCTATTTTAGGATTAATATTTATTTTACAGACAACTTTGTATTTATTTTAACCAGGTACAATAGCTATTAAATAGTTAATAACTATTTAAAAGCTACCTAGTTAAAATAATTACAAAATTACCTGTAAAATAAATCCTAACCTAAGTTACAATTAAACCTAACACTACACTATCAATAAATTAATTAAATAAAATACCTACAATTATCTACAATTAAACCTAACACTACACTATCAATAAATAAATTAAATACAAATAAATACACTAACTAAAGTAAAAAAAATAAAAAAAGAACTAAGTTACAAAAAATAAAAAAGAACTAAGTTACAAAAAATAAAAAAATATTTACAAACATTATAAAAATATTACAACAATTTTAAGCTAATTACACCTACTCTAAGCCCCCAAATAAAATAACAAAGCCCCCCAAAATAAAAAAAATGCCCTACCCTATTCTAAAATAAAAATAGAAAAGCTCTTTTACCTTACCAGCCCTTAAAAGGGCCTTTTGCGGGGCATGCCCCAAAGAATTCTGCTCTTTTGCCTGTAAAAAAAAACATACATTACCCCCCCCACATTACAACCCACCACCCACATACCCCTAATCTAACCCAAACCCCCCTTAAATAAACCTAACACTAAGCCCCTGAAGATCTTCCTACCTTGACTTCACCACGCCGGGTATCACCGATCCGTCCAGAGGAGGCTCCGAAGTCTTCATCCAAGCCCAAGTGGGGGCTGAAGAGATCCATCATCGGGCTGAAGAGGTCCATCATCGGGCTGAAGAGGTCCATCATCGGGCTGAAGTCTTGATCCAAGCGGCGGCTGAAGAGATCCATCATCCGGCTGAAGTCTTCTATCAAGCGGCATCTTCAATCTTCTTTCTTCCGGATCCTTCTTCATCCCGCCGACGCGGAACATCCATTCTGGCCGACGACTTCCCGACGAACCGTCATTCGTCGGGAAGTCGTCGGCCAGGATGGATGTTCCGCGTCGGCGGGATGAAGATGGATCCGGAAGAAAGAAGATTGAAGATGCCGCTTGATAGAAGACTTCAGCCCGATGATGGACCTCTTCAGCCCACTTGGATCAAGACTTCAGCCCGATGATGGACCTCTTCAGCCCCCGCTTGGGCTTGGATGAAGACTTCAGAGCCTCCTCTGGACAGATCGGTGATACCCGGCGTGGTGAAGACAAGGTAGGAAGATCTTCAGGGGCTTAGTGTTAGGTTTATTTAAGGGGGGTTTGGGTTAGATTAGGGGTATGTGGGTGGTGGGTTGTAATGTTGGGGGGTATTGTATGTGTTTTTTACAGGCAAAAGAGCAGAATCTTTGGGGCATGCCCCGCAAAAGGCCCTTTTAAGGGCTGATAAGATAAAAGAGCTTTTCTATTTTTATTTTAGAATAGGGTAGGGCATTTTTTTATTTTGGGGGGCTTTGTTATTTTATTAGGGGGCTTAGAGTAGGTGTAATTAGCTTAAAATTGTTGTAATATTTTTATAATGTTTGTAAATATTTTTTTATTTTTTGTAACAGTTCTTTTTTAATTTTTTGTACGTTAGTTAGTGTATTTATTTGTATTTAATTTATTTATTGATAGTGTAGTGTTAGGTTTAATTGTAGATAATTGTAGGTATTTTATTTAATTAATTTATTGATAGTGTAGTGTTAGGTTTAATTGTAACTTAGGTTAGGATTTATTTTACAGGTAATTTTGTAATTATTTTAACTAGGTAGCTATAAAATAGTTATTAACTATTTAATAGCTATTGTACCTGGTTAACATAAATACAAAGTTGCCTGTAAAATAAATATTAATCCTAAAATAGCTACAATATAATTATTATCTATATTGTAGCTATATTAGGGTTTATTTTACAGGTAAGTATTTAGCTTTAAATAGGAATAATTTATTTAATAAGAAATAATTTATTTCGTTAGATAAAAATTATATTTAACTTAGGGGGGTGTTAGTGTTGGGGTTAGACTTAGCTTTATTATAAATTTATTATAGTAGCGGTGAGGTCCGGTCGGCAGATTAGGGGTTAATACTTGAAGTTAGGTGTCGGTGATGTTAGGGAGGGCAGATTAGGGGTTAATACTATTTATTATAGGGTTATTGAGGCAGGAGTGAGGCGGATTAGGGGTTAATAACTTTATTATAGTAGCGGTGAGGTCCGGTTGGCAGATTAGGGGTTAATAATTGTAGGTAGGTGGCGGCGACGTTGGGGGCGGCAGATTAGGGGTTAATAAATATTATGTAGGGGTCAGCGGTGTTAGGGGCAGCAGATTAGGGGTACATAGGGATAACGTAGGTTGGGGCGGTGTGCGGTCGGAAGATTAGGGGTTAAACATTTTTATTAGAGTGGCGGCGATGTGGGGGGGCCTCGGTTTAGGGGTACATAGGTAGTTTATGGGTGTTAGTGTACTTTAGAGCACAGTAGTTAAGAGCTTTATGAACCGGCGTTAGCCCAGAAAGCTCTTAACTCCTGGCTTTTTGCTGCGGCTGGAGTTTTGTTCAGCCAAGACTCTAAATACCAGTGTTAGAAAGATCCCATTGAAAAGATAGGATACGCAAATGGCTTAGGGGGATCTGCGGTATGGAAAAGTCGCAGCTGGAAAGTGAGCGTTAGACCCTTTCCTGACTGACTCTAAATACCAGCGGGCAAAACCAGCGTTAGGAGCCCCTAACGCTGGTTTTGACGGCTAACGCAGAACTCTAAATCTAGGCGAAGGTTTCTTGAGAAACAGAAAAATAATAACTGTAGACGTATTCATATCAATGTACAGATACAATGTAAATCAGACAGATCCATGTTTGACCAAGATACAAATCAAATACAATGTAAATCAGACCTTATTTGACCATAATACAAAGGAAAAAGAAGACCAAGAATATATATATATATATATATATATATATAATTTCTATACATTGCATAAGAATACACTGTTGGGGTATTTTAAATTAAATAAATTAAACACAAAAAAAGGGGGTGATGGAAGGGATACGGGGGGGGGGGGGGACTCCTGTATGTCCACTCTCAGGACTCTGCTACAAACCCAAGACTACTCCTATCTGAATTCATAATATTCTCTCCATCTCCCCCGATTATTCTTCAAGTTTTAACTACCTTCCCTAAGCCCTTTTGAAATTAAAGTTCTCTCCTATTAGAGATCCACTGATGTGGGAACCAGTCACAAAGGACTAGATCCATAAAGCTGTTAGAGCTTAAAAAGGGGGAGAGAATTTGTTTTTGAGATAAAAGAGAATATGTTTTAATTATGGGAAGCCATTTATTAAAATACCTTTTTATCTTCTTTTTGGAGAATATATTTTCATTACATGTTTCAAAAACAATTTGGTACTGAATATCCTTAAGTAGGTGAGAGAACCTGGGAGAGGTATGAGCCTTCCAGTTTTCGAGAATCAGGTGGTGGGAGATTAGAATAATAGTATTAATGGTTCTAGCATTTCTCAAAGGGATAAGACTTTCATTAAGCAGCAAAAAAACATTATTTGCATAAATTGTAAACTTTCTTTGTATAGGTTATTATGCCAGAAGAAAGTGTTTTGCCAAAATGTATTAAAATGAATGTAAAGTTAAGGCTAATTGATAAAGTCAAATGATAGAAGTTAAAAAATGAATGACCCTTTCATTCATGAAATCGTTAGTATATAACGGGACAAGCTACAAACTTTATTTAAAATAACACAATATATGTTTAAGAGCTGAAGCTCCGGTCGCCATTTTCAGCAACTGATTGACGCATGACTCATCTGCAATCAACTAATCATTGTCTCCCCGCCGGTTTGTGATGTTTGTGCAAAGGGGCCGAACACCCCGGGGGGGGGACGGGGGGGGGACAACGATTAGTTGATTGCAGATGAGTCATCTGTCAATCAATTGCTGAAAATGGTGACCAGAACGTCAGCTCTGAAACGCATAGCATTTAATTTTAGATATCTCTAAAGATAAGTATATATTAACAATTTAATGAAAGAAAGTGTCATTCATTTTTTAACTTCTATCGTTTGACTTTATCAATTAGCCTAAACTTTACATTCACTTTAAATGAGCAACGAGGACAAGAAGGGGAAAGGAGAGGAAAAAATGGATTTATTTTATTGGGGGTGAAATAAGCATTATTTATTAGTTTAATATGGGATTTCTTATGACTCATTGGAACCTCACATAGATCCAAATAATTAAAACTTTGTTGAATATTAGAAATGACTATGGGAGAGAATTGGGGAGTCCAATAGCATAGTAATTTATCTAAGTAAATTTGACCTTGTTTATTTAACAAAATATCATAAATTAATGATATAGAATGAGAACTCAAGGCATACTTATTAATACATATTTTGATTTCGGACTGCATATCAAAACCGTCCCTGTCCCAATCTAAAGAATTAAAATAATATCTGAGTTTGAAATAGGCAAATTGATTAGACCGAGGAAGGTTGAATTTATGAGAGAGATAATTAAATTGAATAATTTGATTGTTATCTAATCTTTATTAATATAATCAATTCAGCCCTTTATCAGCCCATGCATGAAAAACTACCTGGGAGAATCCAGGGATAAACTCAGGCTTCCCTTGTATAGGAAGGAATTTAGAAAGTTTGTAGCTTGTCCCTAAGCAGGTACAAAACCACTGTCAAGGCACAATAATAATTTTAATCAAAACTAGGTTATCTGCAACTGAGGGTAACTTGTTAGCAGAGCAGTGTAGTAGAGCTTTTAATTAAAAGGGAAAAACAATAAATTCTTCCAAATCATAGTGGCAAAAAAACTAGAATCACATAACCAGTCAAGCACAATTTTAACAAGAGTCGTAATATTATATATCTTGATAAATGCTAACTCAGCATGGGTTCTTTTTTGCATCAATCTAGGTAAAGCGATACGCGCTCTTTTATCTTTCCAAATCAATTTAGAACAGTGTGCTTAAAAGCTATGAATATCCGCTCTTTTAATAAATAAAGGAAGATTCTGGAGTAGAAAAAGAATCATAGGAAAAATAATAACATTAATTAGGTTTATACGTACGGTCAATGAGAGAGGAAAGTAAGCCCAGATTCTCAGATCAATTCTTAGTTATTGAAATACGTCATGGAAATTTAATTTGTACCAAGAACTAGGGTTCTTGTTAAGAAAAATGAATAGATATTTAATAGTCTGAACAACTCGAAATGGATGTTTAAGAAGACAACGTGTAGGGGGCTGAACACATAAGAGCTCACTTTTTTGGAAATTAATTTTATACCCTGAGAAAGAGCTATAGAAAGAGAGTATTTGTGCCACTTGAGGTAAACTCTTGGCAGAGTTTTTGAGAAAAATGAGTAAGTCATCTGGATATAGGATAATTTTAAGAGAATGGGACCCAAGCTTTATCCCAGTCAGTTCTTATCTTAGCCATATTGCCAAAGGCTCTAGGGCAATGTTTAACAAGAGGGGAGAGAGCTGGCAACCCTGGCTTGTACCCCATTCAAGTCTTATTTCAGGAGAGAAGGCTCCATTAATAAGAAGATAGGATATAGGATTATTATAAAGATTACGAATAAAGTAATAGAATTGATCTTTAAATCCAAAATTCACTAGACTCTGAAATAAATGTTCCCAGAAAATTGAGTCAAAGGCTTTTTCTGCATCAGCTGTAAGAAGTACAATGTCCTCATTATTATATTTCTTTTGAATGTATATACTATTCCAAAAATAATCAAGCATTGAGGTGACTTTATGCATGTTTTTAGAAAGACTCCTACCTTTCATAAAACCAGTCTGGTCAGGGTGAATAATTTTGTCAAGACAATCATTAAGTCTGTTTGCAATAATACTCGTAAGACATTTTAAATCTGTGTTTAAGACTGAAATTGGCCTGTAGGAAGCCAGATCCTCTACATCTTTACCTTTCTTGAGTATTAGGGAGACATTGGCTGCTGAAAAAAAAAAAGAAATAGGATCCTTCGCTATAAAGTATCTATTAAATAATTTCATTAGGGTATCTTTAACATTGACAGTGAGAATTTTGGTATATTCTGCTGGAAGCCAGTCAGGACCGGCTGCTTAATAAGTTTTGCAAAACAATTTCATCTATAGAGATGGGGGCATGTCTTTTCCATATTCTTAGAAGAACTGTTAATATATATATATATATATATATATATATATATATATATAATTTTAGTCACCTTTTAGTCTACAAGAACACCTTAATATATGATGTTTAATAAATAGTTTCTTATGACATTGTGTAAATATTATGGTGATCACCTGTGTCATAGAGGGACAAGATGACCCCTCATTTGTAGGGCTCACATTCAGCTCAATGATATCACAAATAACATCAGTTGTTGGTTTAAAATGGAAATAAGGAGGGAACTATTGCTTTATGTTGTTATGTTTAGGAGAATGAAGCTATATTTTCTTCTATAGCTATAACTGAAGGACTATGCTATTGGCTTCCTCACACATTCAAGCAGTTACACCTTGTACTTTAAATCTCATACCCTTCTCTGCTCAGGTGATGCAGGTTATAGCAGCAGGTCCTAGCTCCTAAGGATTACGAATACTAATGGGGAGAGAGAGAAAAGGGGAATATATCCTATCCAGCAAAGCTTAACAAAGGCTAAATAAATAAAAGCTCATGAGTGTGTCACATGAGAGAGGGGCAGTAAAGACCAATATTATAAACAATATAGAAAAAAAATATGATTAAATGTATTTAATTTCATAGCACATCATAAAATACCTACAGAATCACTAAGTGTACCTACCAGTGACTGCCTATTGCACATATCAATACAATTACACAGTACAGTACATATAGATACAATAAAAAAAAACATTGATACAGCTGTAATGTACTAATCTATTTATACAAAAAAAATCCTATACTCCATTCACTAAATTATAAGTAAAACAAATCACAATGTGCTCCAAAATAAACACAGCTCCAAGTTCATTGTATCCGAGTGCCAATAAACCATTTAACAAAAGGGGAAAACAAGTTCACATGATTCTCCTTGTTGAATCAAAGCTGTAAAACAATGTCTGAACTCACTGATGTAATTATAAATAGTATCTACAATAAAGCTTATTGATAAGTCACTTGAGCTTCCACAAGTGAGATTCACGGTGGGCAGAATAGCAAATTACCATCCTAGAATGAGGGTTAAAGCACAAATTATGTACCTGAATAAAGCTCACAGTACCCAAACATATGGCTAGATTACGAGTTTTGCGTTAGAGGCTATGCGGTACTAACGAGCAGTTTATGCTCACCGCTCACTTACAGACAGCGCTGGTATTACAGGTTTTTACTAACCCGTCGTTAAAAGACAAGTGAGCGTTGGGCAAAATTTTGCTCATTACCGCACTCCAATACCAGCGCTGCTTAAGTCAGCGGTGAGCTAGTGTAACGTGCTCGTGCACTATTTCCCCATAGGAATCAACGGAGAGAGCCGGCTGAAAAAAAGTCTAACACCTGCAAAAAAACAGTGTTTAGCTCCTAACGCAGCCCCATTGATTCCTATGGGGAAATAAAATGTATGTCTACACCTAACACCCTAACATGAACCCTGAGTCTAAACACCCATAATCTTACACTTATTAACCCATAATCTGCCACCCCTGATATCGCCGACACCTTCATTATATTTATTAACCCCTAATCTGCCAACCCCAAATGTCGACGCAACCTACCTACACTTATTAACCCCTAATCTGCCGCCCCCAACGTCGCCGCCACTATAATAAACATATTAACCTCTAAACCTAGGTCTAACCCTAACCCCCCTAACTTAAATATAATTTAAATACATCTAAATAAAATTACTATAATTAACTAAATTATTCCTATTTATAACTAAATACTTACCTATAAAATAAACCCTAAGCTAGCTACAATATAACTAATAATTTCATTGTATCTAGTTTAGGGTTTATTTTTATTTTACAGGCAAGTTTGTATTTATTTTAGCTAGGTAGAATAGATACTAAATAGTTATTAACTATTTAATAAACTACCTAGCTAAAATAATTACAAAAGTACCTGTAAAATTAAAATAAAACCTAACTTAAGTTACAATAACACCTAACGCTACACTATAATTAAATTAATTCCCTAAATTAAATAAAATTAGCTAAAGTACAAAAAAACACTAAATTACAGAAAATAATAAACAAATTACAAGATTTGTAAACTAATTACACCTAATATAATCCCCCTAACAAAATAAAAAAGCCCCCCCAAAATAAAAAAGCTCTACCCTACACTAAATTACAAATAGCCCTTAAAAGGGCCTTTTGCGGGGCATTGCCCCAAAGTAATCAGCTCTTTTACCTGTAAAAAATTACAAATCACCCCAACATTAAAACCCACCACCCACACAACCAACCCTACTCTAAAACCCACCCAATACCCCCTTAAAAAAACTTAACACTAACCCCTTGAAGATCACCTTACCGGAAGAAGTCTTCATCCAACCGGGCCGAAGTCCTCAACGAATCCGGCAGAAGTTGTCCTCCAGACGGGCAGAAGTGGTCCTCCAGATTGGCAGAAGTCTTCATCCAGACGGCATCTATCATCATCCATCCAGCGCGGAGCAGGTTCATCTTCAAGACATCCAACGCAGAGCATCCTCTTCTTTCCACGGCGACTGAAGAATGAAGGTACCCTTAAAGGGACACTAAACCCAAAAAAATTCTTTCATGATTCAGATAGAGAATACAATTTTAAACACCATTACAATTTACTTCTATTATATATTTTGATTCATTTTTTTAGATATCCTTAGTTGAAGAAAAAGCAATGGGTGAGCCAATCACATGAGGCTTCTATGTGCAGGAACCAATCAGCAGCTACTGAGCCTATCTAGATATGCTTTTCAGCAAATAATATAAAGAGAATAATACAAATTAGATAATGGAATGCAATTAGAAAGTTTTTTTAAAATGGAATGCTCTTTCTAAATCATGAAAGAAAAAATGTGGGTTTCATGTCCCTTTAAGTGACCTCATCCAAGATGGTGTCCCTTCAATTCCGATTGGCTGATAGAATTCTATCAGCCAATCGGAATTAAGGTAGAAAAAATCCTATTGGCTGATGCAATCAGCCAATAGGATTGAGCTGGCATTCTATTGGCTGATTGGAACAGCCAATAGAATTGAAGTTCAATCCTATTGGCTGATTGGGGGGGATTTGTAATTTTTTTTTACAGGTAAAAGAGCTGATTACCTTGGGGCAATGCCCCGCAAAAGGCCCTTTTAAGGGCTATTTGTAATTGGGTGTAGGGTAGGGCTTTTTTATATTGGGGGGCTTTTTTATTTTGTTAGGGGGATTAGATTAGGTGTAATTAGTTTAAAAATCTTGTAATTTGTTTATTATTTTCTCTAATTTAGTGGGGGTTTTTGTACTTTAGCTAATTTTATTTAATTGTATTTAATTGTATTTAGTTTAGGGAATTAATTTTATTATAGTGTAGTGTTAGGTGTTAGTGTAACTTAGGTTAGGTTTTATTTTACAGGTAAATTTGTCTTTATTTTAGCTAGGTAGTTTATTAAATAGTTAATAACTATTTAGTAACTATTCTACCTAGTTTAAATAAATACAAACTTGCCTGTAAAATAAAAATAAACCCTAAGCTAGCTACAATGTAACTATTAGTTATATTGTAGCTAGCTTAGGGTTTATTTTACATGTAAGTATTTAGTTTTAAATAGGAATAATTTAGTTAATTATAGTAATTTTATTTAGATTTATTTAAATTATATTTAAGTTAGGGGGGGTTAGGCTTAGGGTTAGACTTAGATTTAGGGGTTAATAACTTTAGTATAGTGGCGCTGATGTTGGGGGCGGCATATTAGGGGTTAATAAATGTAGGTAGGTGTCAGCGATGTTAGGGACAGCAGATTATAATAATCTTTAACTAATGTTTGCGAGGCGGGAGTGCGGCGGTTTAGGGGTTAATATATTTATTATAGTGGCGGCGATGTCCAGTTCGGCAGATTAGGGGTTAAAAAATGTATTTTAGTGTTTACGATGTGGGAGGGCCTCGGTTTAGGGATTAATAGGTAGTTTATGGGTGTTAGTGTACTTTTTATAACTTTAGTTAAGAGTTTTATGCTATGGCGTTGTAGTGTAAAACTCTTAACTACTGACTTTAAAATGCGGTACCAGTCTTGACAGGAGAGGGTGTACCACTTTTTGGCAGACTCGCAATACCGGCGCTATGCAAGTCCCATTGAAAAAAGAGGATACACAATTTATGTAACTAAGTTTGCGGTATTTCCAAGTCTGGCCAAAAAAGTGAGCGGTACACCTGTACCTGCAAGACTCGTAATACCAGCGGGCGTTAAAAAGCAGCGTAGCGACCGGCCAACGCTGCTTTTTAAGCCTAATGCAAAAATCGTAATCTAGGTGATAGTTAGGATATCTTGAGATAACTCAGCAAACCATTTACACAAGTTATCCTTCCAGAGTGGTATAGTAATCACTGGATCACTCATTGATTCACTCAAAGTGCTCCGACCTCACTCACTGGACTTCCCACGTCACTGGCCAGTTCAAAGCAAAGCCTCCTCAATCTCACCAGGTTTCTTAGTTCAGTACCCTGCTTTCTGAGACCTCAGGCAACAACCACCATGCTGCAATAACCTCATCAGGTAGCATGGTTTTCACTTAGATGTTTGTTGGCAATGTGTGTTTCACATGTCAATCAACCATTCTAGGCTTCATCAGGCATGATGATGTCATATAGAGTACCTCAATTTAAAGTGCACTCCACACATCTTAATTGCCGCCTGGGTGAAAAGTTTAACTGTTGATATGCCATACATTATTCAAAGTTTTTCTTATATTCCTTAAACTTTTACTACACAGAGAGGGGAGCATACCTAATCCAGAAAAATGTATACATCTATTTACAGATACAATCCATTCAATATTTAATAATAATAATTTAGTTCCCCATTCAGGCCAGTATGGGTCAATGAATGTAAAGAACATTCCGTGTACAAAGATGTATATATATAAGAAATTAATATAAATATCAGTTTTCAAATTAGCTATGAATAGCATAGTGGTCTTTTTATGCTCTTTGTAATAAACAGACTGGGGTTTGAATCCAAGCTAGAACCCATCTAAGAAAATGTAGTTTCTAAGATAACTTATGTTTTATTCACTTTTGATTTGTAAAGTTTTTAATTGGGGTCCGGCGAGTAAACAATGTATTTATTCTACAACCCCAATTCAAAAAAGTTGGGGCATATGGAGAATGCAAAAAAACAAACAAAAAGAGTCATTTGAAAATTCAATTCACCCTGTAATATATTGAAAACACATTATTAACACATTTGATATTTTACATTGTGAATTTAATGTATTTTTTAAAATATAACACATTCCTAAAAAGTTGGAACAGGGGCAATTTAGAACTAATAGCAATGTGACAAGTCTAAATAAGAAGGTGATGTGAAACAGGTGAGGCAATCGTGTAATCATAGAATATAAGGAGCCTCCAAAAAAGCCTAGTCCTTCAAGAGCAAGGATGGATCGAGGCTCGCCAATCTGCCAACAGATGCGTCAGTGAATAATCCAACACTTTGAGAACAACATTCTCCAAAGAAAAATCAATAGGATTTGGGACATTTCACCTTCGATTGTGTACAATATAATTAAAAGATTCAAGGAATCAGGTTAACTTGCAGTGCGTAAAGGGCAAGACTGAAAACCACTTCTGAATGTACGTGATCTCCGATCCTTCAAACATCACTATATCAAAAACTGTCATGAGTCTGTAATAGATATCCTGACATGGGCTCGGGAATACTTTGGTAAACTTTTGTCAGTTAACACCAATTGCCGCAGCATCAACAGATATAAGGTAATGCAAAGCAGAAGTCATACATCAACACTGTCCAGAAGTGACGCCAACTTCTCTGGGCTCCGTGGGCTAGGTCTCATCTAAGATGGACAGTAGCACAGTGGAATAGTGTTTTTTGGTCCGAAGAGCCAAAATTTCAAATAGTTTTTGAAAATAACAGCCGTTGTGTTATCCGGGCCAAAGAGGAAAAGGACCAACCAAGCTGTTATCAGCATCAGGTCCAAAAGCCAGCATCTGTCATAGTGTGTGGGGGGGTGTCAGTGCCCATGGCAGAGGTAACTTGAACATCTGTGAGGGCACCATTAATGCAGAAAAATAGGTTTGCATTTTGGAGCAACATATACTGCCATCCAGACATCGGGGGTATTTTTATCAAAGCGCCAAGTATGGTGCATTTGCGGGCATCAATATGCTCGCAAAACATTGGCAAACATCGCGGCCACGGATCTAAATACAATCTCTAGATTTTCTAAAAAAAACGTCAAAAACACGCGCGTCAATTACAACGCGATGAGCATCGGACTGAGCAACGTGTTTTTGATACATCTGAGTATTCAATGTCACACATTTCCATACTCATCTACATTTTCAACTTGAATGTATATCATATAAAAGACTTTTAACTCTTACTATTAATACTTGATTTGTACCATCTGTACATATCTTTGTTAATATACTCATTGATATATATATTTAATCTAGATATATTTTATAGAGATACATATATTTTATACTGATATATTGAATCTCAATATATTTGATATTTATATATTTTTGATATCTAGACATCTAGATAGATATAGATAAAAATCAAAATATATCTATATCAATACATATATATATATATATATATATATATATATATATATACATATATATATATATATATATATATATATATATATATATATACTGTATATATATATATATATATATATATATATATATATATACTGTATATATAATATATGGATAGATAGATAGTTATAGATATATCTATATTTCATATATAATATAATTATATATATATTTGTATATATAATTAGAGAGAAAGAGAGAGAGAGAAGAGATCTATTTAACTATATATATATATATATATATATATAAACGTTTGTGTATATATCTATATATATATATCTGTTCTGTTCATTTCAAAATAATTTTCACATGTTGATCAACATTGTAAGGTTTTATTAAATCAACATTGACCTTCATATCTCAATAATTCTTTATATAACTAATTTTAGATATAGAAAATATATTATTAATTGTATCAATAATATATGAAAATCAACATGTAATGTTAAAGGGTTACTCAATTATTTTTTCTATTTAAACAAATGTCATTTCATATCTTAAGGCGACATCAAACTGATATATGTTATTTCATTATGCAGATAGACAAGACCTTTTCAAGCACCATTAATCATTTTCCCTTCTATTATCCCTCAGATACACTATTTATTAGAAATAGCAGTGCACATGTTCAAGCCAATCACATGAGTCATCCATATGTAGACATCATTCATCAGCTATATACTTTAAAAAAATATGCTAACCATCAAAGGATAGATCCATAAAAGTTTAACAATTTAATATATATCTAACAAAATAATAATCCACAACATTGCATTCTATTTATAGATGATTAAACATATATTTAATTTTCATGTCCCTTTAAGATAATCGTTAAAATAATGTAGTGACAACATGATATTCTTAATATAAACTTTTTATTATTTATAAAATGTGGATATTATAATAAATACATATATATATATATATATATATATATAGAATACAAAAATTAAAACTCATTAAGTGATTCATGTATTTGGCGCACAGCCTCAGAAATATTTTCAAGTGCCTGCCAAAGATTCCCCAATAAAAGTGGAATGAAGGGCACTGTCTGTGTGACCCTTTCGACAGCTGTAATAAAAATTTGTTACAAAAATTCACTTTTAAGATATGTTTAAAAAACATCATATGAAAGATTCCTACTTTCTGTTGCGGCCATCTCATCTTCTGCTGATTAATTAGTCAGTAAGCTGAGTGACAGAATTACTGTCACACACATTTCAGAAGATTGATAGCATTTTGTTCAGACACATTGTACATTATGTATAGTGTTACTGCATTCTGAACCATGAGCCCAATTAGGCCAGTCTAGTCGATGATTACACTCAGTTATAAATTGATGAAGTTATAAATTCACGTATGTATTTACTAGTAATCCAATTCATTTTTCCCACTATATGTGTTCAGATTTGCAATTCTGGGCATACAGAAGTATCAATAATGTAATGTATGAATTTCTGTTCTCATATATGGTCTGGCAGAAAATAGTTACTGAGTAGTGCAATTGTGTTTTTAATTTGTAATTAACTTTGAGCCAATTACATTGTTGCATTTGCTTTTAAATAGCAGGAGCAAACACAGCACTATAGGCTATGACTACAGCTTAACCGCCGAAACGCGTAAGCCCAGTGCTGCGCTCACTCTGCTAAGCTGTGGTGATTTCCATTGTATGTTTTCTTTATAACAAGTGAATAAAAGTCAAGTTTTACTTTTGGCGTGGATTGCAAATTCTTTCTGATGGTCTATATATATATATATATATATTTTTTTTTTTTTAGATTATATCTATGTACTGATTATTCCCTAATATGTTTATCCAAAATATTTATTTTTTGAGTAGATCATATTTTATGAGGGTGCCGTTATTGACACACTGACAATAGGTCTGTCAGTTTTGGGGTCTTATGGGGTCTAGGCCCTTTGTAGCTTACCAGCAGCATATCACAATTTGACACATATGCTGGGGCAGTCAGTTCACACACTGAGAGGGTTCTGGAATAGCATTGATGAATATTTTGCATCGTTTGGTATGTGTCACCTACCACATTTCTGACGAATGTGACGATATATATTCTGTTTTCTGATGTACCTTATATATATCTACGCTGTTTGTATATTTTATGTTTCTCTAATGGCCCACTCCAATGGCGACATCAATACACACCCCTATGGGAGAGGATGAATGTTCATCTGTGATCTCATGTGCTATCTATTTAGATTGTGCCTTGATGTTGACCCTTGTTTTTGGTCTGATCATGACCTTTGTAACTAGTTCTATTACTGTATTAATATGTTTTACCTAATAGAGTATTAAGGTTTTATTGTTTATTATGATGCTTTTAACATGAGTTTTATACAAACGCTAGTATTATTGCTTATGGGATATGTCATCCATTTATTATTTATATATGATGTTTTTATCTGTTCCTTTTGAGGGGTTGATTCTCCGCATATATTTCTGACTGGTTTATCACATTTGTAATAGTGATTGGATGAGATATTTCGGGCTGTTATTGCCCTGCCTGAGGGAGGTGTGTGCAACAACTGCCCTTTGATTGGTTAGCGTAGGGTATTTAATGAGCAAAAGGTGTGAGATAATTACAGCCTGATAAAATGGCTTTTTATGAGCTGAGAAACGCGTTGCTGTGTGTTTTTAGACTTTTAATAAATTGTCTTATATTCTACACACCTACTCTGACTTCTATTACTACCCTACTGCTTGAACTTTGGAGATCGTATATCCCTATCAGTTTTTCTTGGTGGAACACTGTCAGTGCAGGATCTGGCTGATTCCGTGACATCAGTGATGCATCTGATGTTCTAGCGTGTCTGTCAGGCAACTCATTATAGTCCCGATCTGCTGTGTCTGGCACTCTGGCTGTGCCGCTGCTCTTGTGAGTAGAACCACTGAAAGGTGTGGGGGACTCTCTTTTTTCTGCTGCCTGTTTGTCTCAGACGATATTGCTTTATTCTGGTGCCTCTCTTCTTTTGTCTTCTACAGGAGTTTTCATCATGCCTATTTGTATTGGGAGTGCTGCCAGGGTTGTAAGATCCACCTGAGGATTCATTCACACATCACACAAGCGCACCTCGCTAGGGATATTTGCTCTACTGATTTTAGTAATATTAGTAATATTTTTTATTTTATTAGAATAGTAAGGTTATGTTAATTTATAGTTTAAACTTAGATTTATATTTATTTCACAGGTAAGTTTTTATTTATTTAAATAGAGTTATATTATAATTTTAATTTAAAGTTAGGGGGTTGTTAGGTTTAGGGGTTAATAGTTTAATTTAGTGTTTTGCGATGTGGGGGCAACAGTTTAGGGCTTAATAGGTTTATTTAGTGGCGGAAATGTGGGAGGCCGGAGCTTTAGGGGTTAATAACTTTATTATAGTGGCGGCGTTGACGGGGTGAGGGGGAATAGGGGTTAATATATTTAAAGAGTGTTAGTGATGTGGGTGGGAGGCAGATTAGGGGTTAATAACTTTATTATAGTGTCGCTATGTCGGGGAGCGGCGGGATACGGGTTAATAGCTTTTATTAGTGGTGGCGATGTTGGGGCGGCAGATTAGGGGTTAATAACTTTATTATAGTGGCAGCGATGTCGGAGAGCGGCGGAATAGGGGTCAATAACTTTATTATAGTGTCGGCGATGTAGGGAGAGGCAGAATAGGGGTTAATAACTTTTATTAGTGTTGGCGATGTCGGGGAGTGGCAGATTAGGGGTTAACAACTTTATTATAGTGTCGGCGATGTCGGGAGTGGCGGAATAAGGGTTAATAACTTTTATTAGTGTCCGCAATGTCGGGGAGCGGTAGAATAGTGGTTAATAACTTTATTATAGTGGCGGCGATGTCGGGGGCAGCAGATTAGTGGTGTTTAGACTTGTGGTTTATGTTAGAGTGTTAGGTTTAAATATAACTTTCTTTTCCCCAAAGACATCATTGGGGTTGCGTTACGGTTATCGCCATTCCGCACTTCAGTTTTTTTTTCTAACACTCTCTCCCCAATAATGTCTATGGGCACGTCAAAGCAGCCCTTGGATTTTGTGCGGTATGGAGCTTAATGCACGCACAAGGAGGCTTTTCAAAAACTCGTAATGGCAGCGATATGGAGGGTGAATTGTTGCGTTCGTTTCACACCCTGTTTAGCGCAAAACTAGTAATCTTGGTGACTGTTAATAATAATTTTACTATAATATTTTCATTTTTATTTCATATATTCTTCTTATGTATAAGGACATGGGTAGCTATTTGCACTTCCTTCACATAGCCCTTGAGTTCCATGTGATCTTACATACTAACTCATATATTCAACATTATACCCCAGTTCCAAAACAAGAATAATAATTAATAGAAATCTATCACAACCTTTCTAGATAAATAAAGGAACAAGATCTCCCAAATCTAGAAAACTAACAAATAAAAGTCTTCCTTCAAAGTATAGTGGACTGGTTTATGATCAAAAGTTATGGGTAGAACTAGAACATGCTATATGTGATACCACACATCTAAAGTTCCCAATAGCAGCAATACTTCTATCTACCATAAACATGTTTGTTACAGTAACCCAACTTTATCAGACACCTTTAAAACTTGGTATCTGCATTGATATTATTTACACATATCTCCTCAATGACAACCCCCTTTGTTTGCTCATTTAAAACCATACATTACCCTCTGCAAAACATTTACTATAACTAGCCTAATAAACATTCTTATATCTCATGTTAGGTCAGAAATAGGTGTCCTACTCGAAAATGAATTACAAGATAAAGGTCTAGGGCCCGATCCGATATGCAGCGTCGCCCGCAAAAGCCGGCGATGCTAAATTTTGCGCTAGTTTGGTATCACATATACGGCGTAACATAGAAGTTACGCTCGTATATTTCACCCTTCGGCCGTAGTTTTTGGGTCCATAGAGTGATATACCAAACCCGCGCAGTTTGGTATCCAATATACAGCGTAAGGACTTACGTGGCGAAAATGGAGAAATCTTTCTCCATTTTCACCTCGCCACAAATTGCAGGCATAGTAAGCCTTACGCTGAGTATTGGAGCCCCGTAACTCCCTAAACTGCCTGCAAAATAAAACCTAACACCTAACGCATGAGCAATGTCTATCTACTTGTCAAGCGCAATCCCCCGCCGCAATCCCTAATAAAGTGTTTAACCCCTAAACCACCGCTCCCGGACCCCGCCGCCACTTACATTATATGTATTACCCCTAATCTAATCCCCCTACACCGCAGCCACCTATATTAATTTATTAACCCCTAATCTGAGCCCCCTACACCGCCACCACCTATATTAAATTTATTACCCCATAATATGAGCCCTCTACCCCGCCGCCACCTACATTAACTCTATTACCCCCTAATCTGATCCCCCTACACTGCCGCCAGCTTTATTAACTTTATTACCCCCTAATGTGAGCCCCCTACACTGCCGCCAGCTATATTTAATTTATTAACCCCTAATCTGAACCCCCTACACCGCCGCAACCTATTTGAAATATATTAACCCCTAATCTAATCCCCCTACGCCGCCGCCACCTATATTAAATATATTAACCACTAAAGTCTAACCCTAACACCCCCTAACTTAATTATTATTGAAATAAATCTAAATAATATCAATATTATTAACTAAATTATATAACTATTTAAAACTAAATACTTACCTATAAAATAAACCCTAAGATAGCTACAATATAATTAATAATTACATTGTAGCTATTTTAGGGTTTATATTTATTTTACAGGTAACTTTGTATTTATTTTAACTAGGTACAATAGCTATTAAATAGTTAATAACTATTTAATAGCTACCTAGTTAAAATAATTACAAAATTACCTGTAAAATAAATCCTAACCTAAGTTACAAATACACCTAACACTACACTATCAATCAATTAATTAAATAAATTAACTACAATTATCTAATATAAAATACAATTAAATAAACTAAACTATATTACAAAAACAAACAAACACTAAATTACAAAAAATAAAAAAAGATTACAAGAATTGTAATCTAATTACACCTAATCTAGGCTCCCTAATAAAACAAAAAAGCCCCCCAAAATAATAAAATTTCCCTACCCTAAACTAAATTACAAAGTAACCAGCTCTTTTACCAGCCCTTAAAAGAGCTTTTTGCGGGGCATTGCCCCAAAGTAATCAGCTCTTTTACCTGTAAAAAAAAGCAATACAATACCCCCCCAACATTACAACCCACCACCCACACACCTCTACTCTAAAACCCACCCGATCCCCCCTTAAATAAACCTAACACTACCCCATTAAAGATCACCCTACCTTGAGCCGTGTTCACCCAGCCGGGCACCACTGGTCATCCGATGCGGCAGAAGAGGACATCTGGACCGGCAGAAGTCTTCATCCGATTGGGGCAGAAGAAGTCCTCCATCCGGCCAAAGTCTTCATCCAAGCGGGGCAGAAGAGGACCTCCATCCGGCCAAATTTTTCATCAAAGTGGGGAAGAAGAGGTCCTCCATCCGGCAGAAGTCTTCATCCATCCGTGGCTCCATCTTCAAGACCTCCAACGCGGAACATCCTCCTCGGCCAACGGACTAACGACGAATGAAGGTTCCTTTAAATGATGTCATCCAAGATGGCGTCCCTCAAATTCCGATTGGCTGATAGGATTCTATCAGCCAATCGGAATTAAGGTAGGAAAAATCCGATTGGTTGATTGAATCAGCCAATCGGATTGAAGTTCAATCCGATTGGCTGATTGGATCAGCCAATAGAATGTGACGTCAATTCTATTGGCTGATCCAATCAGCCAATCATATTGAACTTCAATCCGATTGGCTGATTCAATCAACCAATCAGATTTTTCCTACCTTAATTCCGATTGGCTGATTTAAGGGCTGGTAAAAGAGCTGGTTACTTTGTAATTTAGTTTAGGGTAGGGAAATTAGGTGTAATTAGATTAAAATTCTTGTAATCTTTTTTTTATTTTTTGTAATTTAGTGGGGTTTTTTTGTAATATAGTTTAGTTTATTTAATTGTATTTTATATTAGATAATTGTAGTTAATTTATTTAATTGATTGATTGATAGTGTAGTGTTAGGTGTATTTGCAACTTAGGTTAGGATTTATTTTACAGGTAATTTTTTAATTATTTTAACTAGGTAGCTATTAAATAGTTATTAACTATTTAATAGCTATTGTACCTAGTTAAAATAAATACAAAGTTACCTGTAAAATAAATATAAACCCTAAAATAGCTACAATGTAATTATTAATTATATTGTAGCTATCTTAGGCCTAGATTTAGAGTTTGGCGTTAGCCGTGAAAACCAGCGTTAGAAGCTCCTAACGCTGGTTTTAGGCTACCTCCGGTATTTGGAGTCACTCAAAAAAGGGTCTAACGCTCACTTTTCAGCCGCGACTTTTCCATACCGCAGATCCCCTTATGTAAATTGCGTATCCTATCTTTTCAATGGGATTTTTCTAACTCCGGTATTTAGAGTCGTGTCTGAAGTGAGCATTAGAAATCTAACGACAAAACTCCAGCCGCAGGAAAAAAGTCAGTAGTTAAGAGCTTTCTGGGCTAACGCCGGTTTATAAAGCTCTTAACTACTGTACTCTAAAGTACACTAACACCCATAAACTACCTATGTACCCCTAAACCAATGTCCCCCCACATCGCCGCCACTCGATTAGATTTTTTAACCCCTAATTTGCAGACCGCCACCTACGTTATCCTTATGTACCCCTAATCTGCTGCCCCTAACACCGCCGACCCCTATATTATATTTATTAACCCCTAATCTGCCCCCCACAACGTCGCCGCCAGCTACCTACACTTATTAACCCCTAATCTGCCGACCGCAAAGCGCCGCCACCTACGTTATCCTTATGTACCCCTAATCTGCTGCCCCTAACACCGCCGACCCCTATATTATATTTATTTACCCCTAATCTGCCCCCCTCAACGTCGCCTCCACCTGCCTACACTTATTAACCCCTAATCTGCCGAGCGGACCGCACCGCTACTATAATAAAGTTATTAACCCCTAATCCGCCTCACTAACCCTATAATAAATAGTATTAACCCCTAATCTGCCCTCCCTAACATCGCCGACACCTAACTTCAATTATTAACCCCTAATCTGCCGACTGGAGCTCACCGCTATTCTAATAAATGTATTAACCCCTAAAGCTAAGTCTAACCCTAACACTAACACCCCCCTAAGTTAAATATAATTTTAATCTAACGAAATTAATTAACTCTTAATAAATAAATTATTCCTATTTAAAGCTAAATACTTACCTGTAAAATAAATCCTAATATAGCTACAATATAAATTATAATTATATTATAGCTATTTTAGGATTAATATTTATTTTACAGGTAACTTTGTATTTATTTTAACCAGGTACAATAGCTATTAAATAGTTAAGAAAATAAAAAATAATTACAAAAATTACCTGTAAAATAAATCCTAACCTAAGTTACAATTAAACCTAACACTACACTATCAATAAATTAATTAAATAAAATACCTATAATTATCTACAATTAAACCTAACACTACACTATCAATAAATAAATTAAATACAATACCTACAAATAACTACAATGAAATAAACTATCTAAAGTACAAAAAATAAAAAAGAACTAAGTTACAAAAAATAAAAAAATATTTACAAACATTAGAAAAATATTACAACAATTTTAAACTAATTACACCTACTCTAAGCCCCCTAATAAAATAACAAAGCCCCCCAAAATAAAAAAATGCCCTACCCTATTCTAAATTACTAAAGTTCAAAGCTCTTTTACCTTACCAGCCCTGAACAGGGCCCTTTGCGGGGCATGCCCCAAGAAGTTCAGCTCTTTTGCCTGTAAAAAAAAACATACAATACCCCCCCCCAACATTACAACCCACCACCCACATACCCCTAATCTAACCCAAACCCCCCTTAAATAAACCTAACACTAAGCCCCTGAAGATCTTCCTACCTTATCTTCACCATACCAGGTTCACCGATCGATCCAGAAGAGCTCCTCCGATGTCCTGATCCAAGCCCAAGCGGGGGGCTGAAGAGGTCCATGATCCGGCTGAAGTCTTCATCCAAGCGGGGCAGAAGAGGTCTTCCATCCGATTGAAGTCTTCATCCAAGCGGGATCTTCTATGGTCATCCATCCGGAGCGGAGCGGCAGGATCCTGAAGACCTCCGACGCGGAACATCCATCCTGGCCGATGACTGAACGACGAATGACGGTTCCTTTAAATGACGTCATCCAAGATGGCGTCCCTCGAATTCCGATTGGCTGATAGGATGCTATCAGCCAATCGGAATTAAGGTAGGAATATTCTTATTGGCTGATGGAATCAGCCAATCAGAATCAAGTTCAATCCGATTGGCTGATTGGATCAGCCAATCGGATTGAACTTGATTCTGATTGGCTGATGGATTGGCGGCGGTTTACGGAGCGGCAGATTAGGGGTTAATAATAAATGCAGGTGTCAGCGAGAGCGGGGGCGGCAGATTAGGGGTTAATAAGTGTAAGGTTATGGGTGTTTAGACTCGGGGTACATGTTAGGGTGTTAGGTGCAGACGTAGGAAGTGTTTCCACATAGCAAACAATGGGGCTGCGTTAGGAGCTGAACGCGGCTTTTTTGCAGGTGTTAGGTTTTTTTTCAGCTCAAACAGCCCCATTGTTTTCTATGGGGGAATCGTGCATGAGCACGTTTTTGAGGCTGGCCGCTTGCGTAAGCAACTCTGGTATCGAGAGTTGAAGCTGCGTTAAATATGCTCTACGCTCCTTTTTTGGAGCCTAACGCAGCCTTTATGTGGACTCTCAATACCAGAGTTATTTTTATGGTGCGGCCAGAAAAAAAGCCGACAAAACTCTAAATCTAGCCATTAGGGTTTATTTTATAGGTAAGTATTTAGTTTTAAATAGGAATAATTTAGTTAATAATATTAATATTATTTAGATTTATTTCAATAATAATTAAGTTAGGGGGTGTTAGGGTTAGACTTAGGTTTAGTGGTTAATATATTTAAAATAGGTGGCGGCGGTGTAGGGGAATCATATTAGGGGTTAATAAATTTAATATAGCTGGCGGCGGTGTAGGGGAATCATATTAGGGGTTAATAAATTTAATATAGCTGGCGGCAGTGTAGGGGGCTCAGATTAGGGGTTAATATAGTTAAAATAGGTGACGGCGGGGTAGGGGGCTCAGATTAGGGGTTTATATAGTTAATATAGGTGGCGGCGGGGTAGGGGGATCATATTAGGGGTTACTATATTTAATATAGGTGGCGGCAGTGTAGGGAGATCATATTAGGGGTTACTATATTTAATGTAGCTGGCGGCGGTGTAGGGGGATCAGATTAGGGGGTAATACATTTAATATAGCTGGCGGCGGTGTAGGGGGATCAGATTAGGGGGTAATACATTTAATATAGCTGGCGGTGGTGTAGGGGGATCAGATTAGGGGGTAATACATTTAATATAGCTGGCGGTGGTGTAGGGGATAAGATTAGGGGGTAATACATTTAATATAGCTGGCGGCGGTGTAGGGGGATCAGATTAGGGGGTAATACATTTAATGTAGCTGGCGGCGGGGTCCGGGAGCGACGGTTTAGGGGTTAATATATTTATTATTAGGAGTGAGAGGGGGTATTGCGGATAGAGGGGTATACGTGACGGCATGATGTTTGGGAGGCGTGTTAGACAGTAACGGGAGATTTTATACTTTGGTCAGTTTTTTTATGCGGCGGCAGTTTCTAAAGTGCCGTAAGTCACTGGCGACTCCAGAAATTTGTACTTACGCTGATTTCTGGACATTGCTAGTTTGTCCAAATTACGGCATTTTAGCAACTGCCAGCGCCATATATGTGATAGGTCGCTGTGCGAGGTGAAACTACAGGCAGCGCAGGTTTCCACGCTTGCGCCGAAACCTGCACCGTAATATCGGATCACGCCCCTAGTGTGGTTTCAATATGCCCAATTGTTGAATTATCTCAACTCACATAAGGAAAAAAAAAAAAGAAATACAATTCTACACAACTTACTAACTTTAAAAAGCTTTGTTGAATTCCCCACTCTGCCATGTCCTCTCCCTTACTTACAGTATAATCCAACAGACAAATTACTCCCTTAAATAGCCATATAAATATATAAGCAATCTATGAAATCCTCTCAGCTCAAATTTTAGAAATTAACTATACAATTCTTTTTTGTTCATATTATACCCCTGTACAAAAAGATACATAAATGCGGAAGATGTGAGGTAGATATAAGCAGTATTACTCATATGGTGGTTATGTGATAGTATTAAATCTCTGTGGTCTGCGTCCTTCACAGATAGTCATACTATTTTCCAGCTTGTTGTTACCCCCTTATTTTTGACAGTGGATGAGTATTGGTATATTTTGAAGAAAAATTTATATTCTAAATATGTGGCTAAACAGTTCCTTAAAAGACAGTAGTAACTCATAAATGAATGTAGTTCAAATTTTCAGCATTTCCAAGAACCAAAGGTGTCCACAAAACTGCCAAATTGCCAAGAATTAAATTCATGAAATTCAAACTATAGGATATAACACAATGAACAGCCCTCACACAATTAAAGGGACTGACTACACCAGAATGTTTATTGTTTAAAAAGATAGATAATCCCTTTATTACCCATTCCCCAGTTTTGCATAACCAACACTGCTATAATAATATACTTTTTATCTCTGTGATTACCTTGTATCTAAGCCTCTACAGACTGCCCCCTTATCTCAGTGCTTTTGACAAACATGCAGTTTAACCAATCAGTGCAGACTCCCAAATAACTCCACAGGAGTGAGCACAATGTTATCTTTAACTAGTACTGTCTAACTGTGAAAAACTTTCAAAATGATCTTAACTAAGAGGCAGTTTTCAACGGTTTAGAGATCATTTTTAGCCTACCTAGGTTTAGCTTTTAAAAATACCACCAAGGGAACAAAGCAAATTTGATGATAAAAGCAATTTGGAAAGTTGTTTAAAATTGCATGCCCTATCTGAATCATGAAAGTTTAATTTTGACTAGACTGTCCCTTTAAACTACAGTATGTCAGAAAATGTAAAAACTTTTTAATAATATCTACTTACTAATAGTTTTTAATAGTTAAGGATATATATTTACAAGTATACATATTGATTGGTTCTGGATTTTTAAATGTACTTTAATGTTGTAGGTGATGTAGTTTGTATTAAACTTTTGTACACTGATAGCTGAAAGAAAATACAATCCTTCATTAATTTGGTTTTATTTTACATTTAAGGACAGCAGAATGCTTGTTTTGTATTGGTAGAGGTATTTGCAGCAGAAATAATAAGGTTCTTATGCACTTTATGGATCAGTATTTGGGTCTCATCTTGAGTATTGTTTGCAGTACTGGAGGCCATACCTCCAGGAGGATATAAACAAATTGGAAACTGTGCAAAGGAGGGCTACTAAAATGGAACATGGTCTAAAAATTAAAACTTATTTATTAAAATACCATATTATTATTATGCAGGCACCCTAAAACCTATTTCATCCATGACTCCATTTCACAGTGTGAAAATTATTGTCGATAGTGTGATCTAAAGAAGACACTGAAGACGGTGTGTCATTCTGTCTCAGTATGACTTCACTAGACACTTGAAAGCATTCAAACAAGAACTACTAAAATGGTACATGGTCAAGAAATACTTTGTATCCTTAATACATATAGCTCAGAATAGAAATGAGAGATGATACAGCTGCATCGCCTCACCAGCAGCACCACCCCCCTTAAATTGTAGCTGGTTATCCCCAGCTATTGCAACTCACAGGGAAATCTCCTGGTGTCCTTCATTATTTTTGTTTGCGTTACTTTAGTTAGGCCAATAAAATAAACCCTAATATGTAGCCAATGGATAGCTTTCAATTTTCTTAATATTTTGATTACTCAGTTGTGTCTTTGATTTAAATTGGCTTCATTGTTCCAGTGTTTGAGTAGTTTTATTTTTGCTTATTCTATGTTCAGTATTGTATAATATTTTTGAATACTCCATTTAAATAGAACAACGTACAGTAAGGGATCCATGTAGAAAGCAGTGAGAGCTGCTCCAGAGCCCTTGCGGGGAAGGTTCGCACATGCAAGCCTTCTTCCCGCAATGTAAGAAGCTAATGACTGCTGCTTTTTACAATCTTCACCATCTCAGAGGTAGCAAAAAGAAATCACAGAGAGCTGGCTTGCTCTCAGTGATGGATAGTCCCTTCACTTGCGTGATTAGTTGCACAATGATACATATGGGCCAGTGGATGAATAGACCCATTGCCCATATGCAGCAAAAGCTGTCTGCTCGCCTTTTAATGCATGAGGCCCTATAAATGGATTCTCCAAATCAATTATATGACAAATCCAAAGTAGCTTTCTATGTGATTCTAAATATTTGATTTTATGTTTTTCTTTTATATATAGAAATGCGAGGGGAAAAAAATTAAACTGATTTTTAAACAATCACTGTTTAAAGGTATACAATCTTAGTTACTACATAACATCCTATGATGTAAATTATGAGCGTTGATCTCTATGCAGGATAGTTTTCTTTTTTTCTAGTTGATGACTAGGGACCCAATTAACTAAAGGTCTCTGGTCTGATGAGTATATCTGAGAAGTCTTGTTAGTGCAATGAGGCCCCTCAAAGAATTTTAGAATGGCAAATTTAAGCTTGAGAGCTGTTTATCTTGTTATGCAAGGTTTGGGATGTAGGAAGAGACACTCACAATAAATTTAATACTCTGAAAAAGCAAACAAAAGTTATGCTTAATTTCTCTCCATGCCAGAGTTTTTGATCATCGGGCCCTAGATGTTTTACAAGTAATTTGATAATAAAGATAGAAAATTGACTACATTTTATCTTATAGCATACTACAAAATTATCCTTTTAACCCAGTTATAAAAATATTCACTTGCAATTTTAGAAAAATGTTCAGAAAAAAGTTCTAAATAATACCTGTAATTTTAACATTTTTATTAAGACCATATGAATTGTTGCCTCTTCTATTCAGAAATTTTACTAGCTGTAGGAAAGTTCCTTTGAAACATTTTGAATCTTTGTTATGTATATTTTAGTCTGCACTGGCTGTGACCTGAAAATCCTATTACTATGTTTTTGTGTGTTCTAATAAGCATATTTTAAAGTGATGTTTTGTACGTCCTATATATTGTAGATTGTATCAACACTATATGAAATATAGTTTGTAAGTGAAATAACCTATTAATGATGGAAGCCATACATGATAAAGTGTCTGTCATTAGGCTCTTAAGGACGGGAACCTTACCCCGAATGTTGGTTGCTTCCTTTTCTCTAATAGCCCGGGTCTCGACTACAGCAGCGACACTGCATTTTTTTCTGAGACAGCACAGAAATAGTTTAATGGAGGCACACTGAGATCAGAATGCATCTCATGATGTTGCTAGATGCCTGCATGTGTGGCTATCCAGCAAAAGTGCAGTCTGCATGAGAAGCTATCCAGCAACATGTTTCACTGTTACTGTGTATAAAATCACTGTGAAAGCCAGTAACAATGATTGCACGCTTAAAATGAAGTCTAGATACTGGCATTCTGCAATGTATGTTGGTATCAGGCCCAGTAATCTATCACTGAATGCCTTAAGAGTGAGGCAGTCCAGTGATGACATAAAAGTGCCACTGTGGTCACATCATCACTGTGACAGTCAGTCACACTCACTGATCACGTCATAAAAGAAAAGCCAATGTTTGTGAACAATGGCTTGCCTTGACTCCTCCTCCTCTTCTCTTCCTGTCAGCACCTATGTAAAAACAAAAAGTTAAAATGTCTTTTATTAAAGTGTATTTTTTTTAAAATGTATTTTAATCAAAGTGTACTTTTTATAACTTTATTTTAATAAAATGTTTCTGTTTCCCTTAGTTTTAGTTTCTGCTTTTAGTGGGAAAAAAAGGATACATTAAAAGTGTCAGAATTCCTCTAGATAACTACACTGGGGTTTCTAGCTATATGTGTGTGTCCTTAAGGGGTTAAGGGTGCAAGCATTTTTCATTGGAGATAGAAACTACAATTTTTGTAGGTTAATTTTTGTTATATACAAGAAAACAGCCTAATCAGTAAAAAAACAAAAACAAAAAAAAACGTTACTCTTATCTTGTGACCAGTATGGTTTTTCCCTCCCGTTACCCTAGATTAGGCAAGTATTTTTTTTTAATTATAATTTCTCCTAAATGAAACTTTTAGTATTCCTTAACTTATTTATGAAAACAATTTATCTTGTTAAATGGGCCATTGTTTTTTTAAGATTTTCTTTATTTTTTTTTAATTGCGCTGATATTACAAGTTGAGCGCAATCGCGATTTACGCTTCAATCCTTCAATCCGCGATCTCAGAGCTGTGGTTAACTGCTTTGAGAAACAAAAAGTTGCACAAAACACTTCAAAAATATGCTACAAAGTACAGTTACAATCATAATGACACCATATAATAAAAAATTTTTTATAAAAATATTGCATGAAAAAGTTACAGTTTTTAAAAAAAAGGCGGGCAATGGGCATTAACATTGAGACACATACAGATACATTGCTAAAGATGTATTTGTATCTATCTATCTATATTTATATATTATATATATATATATATATATAAATATATAAATTTCTGTATATGTGTACATATATATTAATGTACACTATTTATATGTTTATATATGTATTTATAGTCATATATACACATATAAACACATAAATATATATGTGCACATATATAAACATATATACAGTATAAGTGCATTAGAGGCCTTGGCCATGGAGTAGATGAAAACATGAAAAAAAGTATTTATGGAATATTCATTTTTAATAAATATTTTATCTATGTATTTACTGTAAATATTTTCTATTTGCTAATGTGAACATACGCTATGTTGTTTTTGCAAAGGGTGTTTTATTCAACTCCTTTTCTAAACTCCATTGACTACTATGGGGAATGCAAATAGGCTTATGTTGTCAGGTGTTTTTTTTTTTTACTTTTTTGTCTCCATTGATTTCTATGGGGGAATACGTGCATGCGCACATGATAATTTGTTAGGATTTTCGGGTTAACGCTTGCAAAAATACGGGTTTTTTTAAACTTGAAATACAAGCACAACCCGACTAGCGCAATAAGATTAAATCTAGTGAAGTTTTACCACGCCAATTGTAAGCTAGCCCTAAATGTAGCACTTAGTTCAATTTTATATTTGTGCTTCTATTTCTGTGTATTATGTTTAAATGATAATGTTCTATCTGTTTGTTTTTGTATTTTTACTTTGCTTAGGTATTTATACATTGTAGTTGTCTTTTCTCCCTGAATTTCCTTTTCAAAATATCTGCTTCTCTTTCAAGATTTTCATATTTAGAACAATTGCATCTTATTCTTTGAATCTTTCCATACAGTATGGTTTTAATCAATGAGTGATAATGTCCCTAATGCCTTGTAGATAGCCATTACTAAGTATTTGTTTTCTGTATATTTAGTTTTTTTGTTGTGGACATACTCCAAGATATTAATGTTTTTATTTTTCAATTTAAATTTTGTTATAGTGACAAACATCAATGACCCTTTAATTAAAGCGATTGAACTGCTGAATACAGCACATGAATTGAAAGAGGTACCGGAAAGATCAGCATCTTTAATTATCCTTCTCACTGATGGTCAGGCTACTGAAGGTAAGTGAAATTACTATATACTCTGCTGCCATTTTTCCTGTATACTCATTATGGACCGTTATCACGTGTTCTGGACACCTATCTCAGAATACTCTGAGAATGCATTTTCAACCGCATTGGAAACTCTCTCTGTATATAATGGATGCACATCCACTGAAACAGGAAACAAACCCCAGGGAAGACTGTATACAACCCTAAAAAGGTTCTTTAAGTACATAAATAGCAAAAAATCGAAGAAGTACAATATAGGTACATTAAAATTCATGGAGGGTAGCATGATTAACAGTGACAGGGAGAAGGCTGAGGTACTAAACCAGTTCTTTTCTTCAGTATACACAAGAGAGGAACCAATGGAGGATACTTTGGAACAAACTAGAACATGCCAGCCCATACCATTAACAGGGCTATGTCTAGAGGATATCAGGAAAAAACTGGATAATATTAAGGTAAATACAATTTCAGGCCCAGATGGAATACACCCAAGGGTATTACAGGAACTTAGCACTGTTATAGACAAACGTCTACTCTTAATTTTTCAAGACTCATTATCCTCAGGCATAGTACCCTAGGATTGGCATAAAGCTTATGTGGTGCCACACTTCAAAAAGGGAAGCAGGGATGATCCAGGAAGCTATAGACCAGTTAGTCTGACATCAACGGTAGGGGAGATATTTGAAGGGATTATAAGGGATTATATTGATGAGCCTATTCGTGTAAACAAGATTATGAGTAGACATGTGCGATTCGTTTCGGATCGATTTGGAAATTCGGAAAATTCGGACAATTCAGAGATTCGGATCGATTCGAATTTCTGAATTAAAATACTGCCGAATCTACTGAATAAATCCGAATCGAATTGAATACATCCGAATCGATTTGAATACATCCGAATCGATTCGAATGTATTCGGTAGATTCGGAGGGCCGTGTATTACACTAGTATTGTACAGTATATTAGGTTTTATCACTTTGCTATGGGTTAAACCTAATATACAATACATAATACAAGTGTAATACACAGCACATCCCACCTAACACTTACCGAAATTCCGATTTTCAGAATCGATTCGAACCGAATCGAACCGAACAGAATTCTTTCCGAATCCGAAAGAATCCGAATGAATCCGAAACGAATTCATTTGAATTTTTCCGAATTCGAATAGATCCGAACCGAAATTCGAATCGATCCGAACCAAAACAAATTTTTCGAAGCTGCACAAGTCTAATTATGAATTCAAATCAGCATGGTTTTATGAGAAATAGATCATGTCAAACTAATCTAATTAGATTATATGAGGAAGTATGTAAAAATATAGATAAAGGGGAATCAGTTGATGTGATACTTAGATTTTGCAAAGGCGTTTGATACAGTGCCACATGAGAGATTAATGCACCAAATTAAGGGACTGGGAATATCTGAAAATGTTAGCTCATGGATAAATAACTGGATAAAAGATAGGGAGCAATGAGTAGTAGTGAATGGATCATACTCAGATTGGACAACGGTAATCAGTGAAGTCCCCAGGGATCAGTACTGGACCATGTTCTTTTTAATATATTTATTAATTACTTGGAGCAAGGATTAAATAGTAACATCTCTATTTTTGCAGATGATACTAAGTTAGGTACGGTCATTAGGTCAGAGCAGGATGAACTTTCGTTACAAAGGGATCTGCAAAAATTAGAAGTATGAGCAGGTAAATGGAAAATGAGATTTAATACGGGAAAATGCAAGGTTCTACATTTTGGAAGTAAAAATAAGCAGGCAATGTATTATTTAAATGGGACAAGAATTAGCTAAACAGAGAAGGAAAGGGATGTGGGAGTAGTAATAGATAACAAGCTAAAGATGGGTATAGAAAGCAGGGCAGTGGCTTTAAAGGCTAATAAGATACTAGCATATATTAAAAGAGGCATTGATTCAAGGGAGGAAAGTATAATTCTGTCACTATATTAATCCCTGGTAAGACTTCACCTTGAATATGGAGTGCAGTTCTGGGGACCGATCGCAAAAAAATTATTTTAGAACTAGAAAAATTTCAGAGAAGGGCCACAAAGCTAATAAGGGGAATGGACAATTTAAGCTATGATGAGAGGCTAGCCAAACTGAGTCTGTTTTCTCTAGAAAAAAGGTGCTTGAGAGGTGACATGATTACTTTATATAAATATTTTCAAGACCCATATTCCAAGCAAATTGTTTGTGACAAGAGGAATTTAATGTTTAAGGAAAGGAGATTTAATCTCCTGCAACAGAAACGTGTTTTCACTGTAAGAGCAATAACATTGTGGAACTCATTACCAAAGGAGGCAGTGAATGCCAATACCCTAGACACAATTAAAAGTAATTTGTATACATTTCTGGCTAGAAACAAAATTCATGGATATGATTGCTTGTATTAAATGGGTCACCTTTTAGTGGGATTAATTTAAGCTCAACTGGAGCTTTTTGTAAGTATATTAGATTTGTATAGGTTGAACTCGATGGACTATGGTCTTTTTTAACCTCATCTACTATGTTACTATGGTACTATGTAAAACCCACTAGGTTACAATCATAAATATACACAATAATGTTTAAGATACTAGCCTGCACTTAAACACATAAAAACTAACAAGTTAGTGATACCTAGTTTCTGTTGCTGCCTTTTATTTTTTCTATAATTGGGAAATGCACCCAGGGTATTCTGACATTGCTTCACAAGGCATAGGATGTACACTAAGAGTACAGTGCATTACTGTGTTCTGTATGAGTTTTATTGGCTAATCCGCATCTACCTACCCATGGGCAGTGCTGCGGAATCTGTTGGTGATTTATAAAAAAAGAATAATAATCTACCTAGAGAATCCTCAAATGAACAGTTAGCTACCAATAAAAAAGCCAGCACTAGAGGGGTCTTGGTGATGTGCTTGGGATGTCAGCTCAAGGACAATAGCTATAATTAATACTCAGTTTCATTTTTTGTATGTGAGTTTCAGCTAGTTTATGCTGTTACACATATATTTGAAAGGCTAAGAAGATTTGTAATGTCCTTTACATAATGATCTGTAAATATTTCAAAGTAATTATGTGAATTACACAATTAAAAACATGTTGAACTGATTTGACATGTTTTTTTATAATTGATCTAACTCATCTTTAACAGTAAATTTGTATTATGATTCTAGAAATACCAACTGTTTAAAGGAATATGAAACACAATTTTTTTCTTTCATGATTCGGACAGAGAGGCCCATTTATCAAGCTCTGAATGGAGCTTGAGGGCCCATGTTTCTGGCGAGTCTTCAGACTCGCCATAAACGCAAGTTATGGAGCAGCGGTCTAAAGACCACTGCTCCAAAACCTGTCCGTCTGCTCTGATGAGGCGGACAGAAATTGCCACAATTCAACTCGATTGAGTACGATCGGGTTGATTGAAACCCCCCTACTGGCGGCCGATTGGCTGCAAATCTGCAGGGGGCGGTGTTGCACCATCAGGTCACAAAAGCTGCTGGTGCAATGCTGAATATGGAGAGTGTATTGCTCTCCGCAGTCAGCGAGGTCTGTGAGACCTGATCCATACTGTCGGATCAGGTCCGACAGACCTTTGATAAATAGGCCTCAGAGCATGCAATTTTAAGCAACTTAAAGGGACACTGAACCCAAAAAATTTATTTTGTGATTCAGTTAGAGCATGCAATTTTAAGCAACTTTCTAAATACTCCTATTATCAAATTTTCTTCATTCTCTTGGTATGTTTATTTGAAAAGCAAGAATGTAAGTTTAGATGCCGACCCATTTTTGGTGAACAACCTGGGTTGTCCTTGCTGATTGGACAGCACCTTTAAACAAGTGCTGTCCATAGTCTGAACCAAATATTTGCTGGCTCATTAGCTGAGATGCATTCTTTTCAAATAAAGATAGCAAGAGAACGAAGAAAAATTGATAATAGACGTAAATTAGAAAGTTGCTTAAAATCACATGATCTATCTGAATCACGAAAGAAAGAAATTGGGTTCAGTGTCCTTTTAACAAAATTTACTCCTATTATACATTTTTCTTTTTTTTTCTTGGTATTTTTATAGGAACCTTCTGCATTATTCTGATGATTACCCCAAAGAGTAGCTGGGATCTATGTGTGACATCTATTTGGGTCTTTTGGGAGTCAACCACATTAACATTGTTAAATTTTATCTTAGGACCTTTTATCCACTGTTGATTCTGACATTTTTTCCTGCTAAGCACCACCTATTTAGTTTTAGAGTGATATACTTTGGTGTATGTCCTTTTACTATAGTGTGTTTTTTAAAAAGTTTTAAGCACCTTTCTAATTAAATCCAATTACAATAATTAACCCCTAATCTGCCGACCGGACCTCACCGCTACTATAATAAATGTATTAACCCCTAAAGCTAACTCTAACCCGAACCCTAACACCCCCCTAAATTAAATATAATTTAAATCTAACTAAATAAATTAACTCTTATTAAATAAATTACTCATATTTAAAGCTAAATACTTACCTGTAAAATAAACCCTAATATAGCTACAATATAAATAATAATTATATTGTAGCTATTTTAGGATTAATATTTATTTTACAGGCAACTTTGTATTTATTTTAATCAGGTACAATAGCTATTAAATAGTTAATAACTATTTAATAGCTACCTAGTTAAAATAATTACAAAATTACCTGTAAAATAAATCCTAACCTAAGTTACAATTAAACCTAACACTACACTATCAATAAATTAATTAAATAAAATACCTACAATTATCTACAATTAAACCTAACACTACACTATCAATAAATTAATTACATAAAATACCTACAAATAAATACAATTAAATAAACTAACTAAAGTACAAAAAATCAAAAAAGCTAAGTTACAAAAAATAAAAAAATAATTTACAAACTAAGGCCTAGATTTGGAGTTTGGCGGTAGCCGTGAAAACCAGCGTTAGAGGCTCCTAACGCTGGTTTTAGGCTACCTCCGGTATTTGGAGTCATTCAAAAAAGGGTCTAACGCTCACTTTTCAGCCGCGACTTTTCCATACCGCAGATCCCCTTACGTCAATTGCGTATCCTATCTTTTCAATGGGATCTTTCTAACTCCGGTATTTAGAGTCGTGGCTGAAGTGAGCGTTAGAAATCTAAGGACAAAACTCCAGCCGCAGAAAAAAGCCAGGAGTTAAGAGCTTTCTGGGCTAACGCCGGTTCATAAAAATCTTAACTACTGTGCTCTAAAGTACACTAACACCCATAAACTACCTATGTACCCCTAAACCGAGGTCCCCCCACATCGCCGCCACTCGATTAAATTTTTTTAACCCCTAATCTGCCGACCGCCACCTACGTTATACTTATGTACCCCTAATCTGCTGCCCCTAACACTGCCGACCCCTGTATTATATTTATTAACCCCTAACCTGCCCCCCACAACATCGCCGCCAGCTACCTACAATAATTAACCCCTAATCTGCCGACCGCAAAGCACCGCTACTTACGTTATCCTTATGTACCCCTAATCTGCTGCCCCTAACACCGCCGACCCCTATATTATATTTATTAACCCCTAACCTGCCCCCCACAACGTAGCAGCCAGCTACCTACAATAATTAACCCCTAATCTTCTGACCGCAAAGAGCCGCCACCTACATTATAGCTATGTACCCCTAATCTGCTGCCCCTAACACCGCCGACCCCTATATTATATTTATTAACCCCTAATCTGCCCCCCTCAACGTCCCCTCCACCTGCCTACACTTATTAACCCCTAATCTGCCGAGCGGACCGCACCGCTATTATAATAAAGTTATTAACCCCTAATCCGCCTCACTAACCCTATAATAAATAGTATTAACCCCTAATCTGCCCTCCCTAACATCGCAGACACCTGACTTCAATTATTAACCCCTAATCTGCCGACTGGAGCTCACCGCTATTCTAATAAATGTATTAACCCCTAAAGCTAAGTCTAACCCTAACACTAACACCCCCCTAAATTAAATATAATTTTAATCTAACGAAATAAATTAACTCTTATTAAATAAATTATTCCAATTTAAAGCTAAATACTTACCTGTAAAATAAATCCTAATATAGCTACAATATAAATTATATTTATATTATAGCTATTTTAGGATTAATATTTATTTTACAGGTAACTTTGTATTTATTTTAACCAGGTACAATAGCTATTAAATAGTTAAGAACTATTTAATAGCTACCTAGTTAAAATTATTACAAATTTACCTGTAAAATAAATCCTAACCTAAGTTACAATTAAACCTAACACTACACTATCAATAAATTAATTAAATAAAATACCTATAATTATCTACAATTAAACCTAACACTACACTATCAATAAATAAATTAAATACAATTCCTACAAATAAATACAATGAAATAAACTAGCTAAAGTACAAAAAATAAAAAAGAACTAAGTTACAAAAAATAAAAAAATATTTACAAACATTAGAAAAATATTACAACAATTTTAAACTAATTACACCTACTCTAAGCCCCCTAATAAAATAACAAAGCCCCCCAAAATAAAAAAAATGCCCTACCCTATTCTAAATTACTAAAGTTCAAAGCTCTTTTACCTTACCAGCCCTGAACAGGGCCCTTTGCGGGGCATGCCCCAAGAAGTTCAGCTCTTTTTCCTGTAAAAAAAAACATACAATACCCCCCCCCCAATATTACAACCCACCACCCACATACCCCTAATCTAACCCAAACCCCCCTTAAATAAACCTAACACTAAGCCCCTGAAGATCTCCCTACCTTGAGTTGTCTTCACCCAGCCGAGCCAAATTCTTCATCCAAGCGGAGCAAGAAGAGGTCCTCCATCCGGTAGAAGTCTTCATCCAAGCGGGGCAGAAGAGGTCTTCCATCCGATTGAAGTCTTCATCCAAGCGGCATCCATCCAGAGCGGAGCGGCAGCATCCTGAAGACCTCCAACGCGGAACATCCATCCTGGCCGATGACTGAACGACGAATGACGGTTCCTTTAAATGACGTCATCCAAGATGGCGTCCCTCGAATTCCGATTGGCTGATAGAATTCTATCAGCCAATCGGAATTAAGGTAGGAATATTCTGATTGGCTGATGGAATCAGCCAATCAGAATCAAGTTCAATCCGATTGGCTGATCCAATCAGCCAATCAGATTGAGCTCGCATTCTATTGGCTGTTCCGATCAGCCAATAGAATGCAAACTCAATCTGATTGGCTGATCGGATCAGCCAATCGGATTGAACCTGATTCTGATTGGCTGACTCCATCAGCCAATCAGAATATTCCTACCTTAATTCCGATTGGCTGATAGAATCCTATCAGCCAATCGGAATTCGAGGGACACCATCTTAGATGACGTCATTTAAAGGAACCGTCATTCGTCGTTCAGTCGTCGGCCAGGATGGATGTTCCGCGTTGGAGGTCTTCAGGATGCTGCCGCTCCGCTGCGGATGGATGCCGCTTGGATGAAGACTTCATTCGGATGGAAGACCTCTTCTGCCCCGCTTGGATGAAGACTTCTACCGGATGGAGGACCTCTTCTTGCTCCGCTTGGATGAAGAATTTGGCTCGGCTGGGTGAAGACGACTCAAGGTAGGAAGATCTTCAGGGGCTTAGTGTTAGGTTTATTTAAGGGGGGTTTGGGTTAGATTAGGGATATGTGTGTGGTGGGTTGTAATGTTGGGGGGGGGGTATTGTATGTTTTTTTTTACAGGCAAAAGAGCTGAACTTCTTGGGGCATGCCCCGCAAAGGGCCTGTTCAGGGCTGGTAAGGTAAAAGAGCTTTGAACTTTAGTAATTTAGAATAGGGTAGGGCATTTTTTTATTTTGGGGGGCTTTGTTATTTTATTAGGGGGCGGGGTTAATACATTTATTAGAATAGCGGTGAGCTCTAGTCGGCAGATTAGGGGTTAATGTTTGAAGTTAGGTGTCGGCGATGTTAGGGAGGGAAGATTAGGGGTTAATACTATTTATTATAGGGTTAGTGAGGCGGATTAGGGGTTAATAACTTTATTATTATAGCGGTGCGGTCCGGTCGGCAGATTAGGGGTTAATAAGTGTAGGCAGGTGGAGGCGACGTTGTGGGGGGCAGATTAGGGGTTAATAAATATAATATAGGGGTCGGCGGTGTTAGGGGCAGCAGATTAGGGGTACATAGGGATAATGTAAGTAGCGGCGGTTTACGGAGCGGCAGATTAGGGGTTAATAATAATATGCAGGGGTCAGCGATAGCGGGGGGCGGCAGAATAGGGGTTAATAAGTGTAAGGTTAGGGGTGTTTAGACTCGGGGTACATGTTAGAGTGTTAGGTGCAGACGTAGGAAGTGTTTCCCCATAGCAAACAATGGGGCTGCGTTAGGAGCTGAACGCGTTTTTTTTGCAGGTGTTTTTCAGCTCAAACAGCCCCATTGTTTTCTATGGGGGAATCGTGCACAAGCACGTTTTTGAAGCTGGCCGCGTCCGTAAACAACTCTGGTATCGAGAGTTGCAGTGGCGGTAAATATGCTCTACGCTCCTTTTTTGGAGCCTAATGCAGCCATTCTGTGGACTCTCAATACCAGAGTTATTTTAAAGGTGCGGCCAGAAAAAAGCACGCGTAGCTAACGCACCCCTTTGGCCGCAGAACTCTAAATCTAGGCGATAATAAAGATATTACAACAATTTTAAACTAATTACACCTACTCTAAGCCCCCTAATAAAATAACAAGCCCCCAAAAATAAAAAAATGCCCTACCCTATTCTAAAATTAAAATTGAAAAGCTCTTTTACCTTACCAGCCCTTAAAAGGGCCTTTTGCGGGGCATGCCCCAAAGAAATCAGCTCTTTTGCCTGTAAAAAAACCCCACAATACCTCCCCCCAACATTTACAACCCACCACCCACATACCACTAATCTAACCCAAACCCCCCTTAAATAAACCTAACACTAAGCCCCTGAAGATCTTCCTACCTTGTCTTCACCACGCCGGGTATAACCGATCGGTCCTCCAGAGGGTCCCGAAGTCTTCATCCTATCCGGCAAGAAGAAGTCCAGAAGAGGTTCCAAAGTCTTCATCCTATCCGGGCAGATGAGGAGATCCGGACCGGCAAACATCTTCATCCAAGCGGCATCTTCTATCTTCATCCATCCGACGACGAGCGGCTCCATCTTCAAGACCTCCGGCGCGGATCCATCCTCTTCTTCCGACGTCCTAACACAGAATGAAGGCTCCTTTAAGGGACGTCATCCAAGATGGCGTCCCTCGAATTCCGATTGGCTGATAGGATTCTATCAGCCAATCGGAATTAAGGTAGGAAAAATCTGATTGGCTGATGGAATCAGCCAATCAGATTCAAGTTCAATCTGATTGGCTGATCCAATCAGCCAATCAGATTGAGCTCGCATTCTATTGGCTGATCGGAACAGCCAATAGAATGCAAGCTCAATCTGATTGGCTGATTGGATCAGCCAATCGGATTGAACTTGAATCTGATTGGCTGATTCCATCAGCCAATCAGATTTTTCCTACCCTAATTCCGATTGGCTGATAGAATCCTATCAGCCAATCGGAATTCGAGGGACGCCATCTTGGATGACGTCCCTAAAAGGAACCGTCATTCGTCATGCCGCTTGATAGAAGACTTCAGCCCGATGATGGACCTCTTCAGCGCCCACTTGGATCAAAACTTCAGCCCGATGATGGACCTCTTCAGCGCCCTCTTGGATCAAGACTTCAGCCCGATGATGGACCTCTTCAGCCCCCGCTTGGGCTTGGATGAAGATTTCGGAGCCTCCTCTGGATGGATCGGTGATACCCGGCGTGGTGAAGATAAGGTAGGATGATCTTCAGGGGCTGGTAAGGTAAAATAGCTTTTCTATTTTTATTTTAGAATAGGGTAGGGCATTTATTTATTTTGGGGGGCTTTGTTATTTTATTAGGGGGCTTAGAGTAGGTGTAATTAGCTTAAAATTGTTGTAATATTTTTCTAATGTTTGTAAATTATTTTTTTATTTTTTGTACCTTAGTTCTTTTTTTCTTTTTTGTACTTTAGTTAGTTTATTTAATTGTATTTATTTGTAGGTATTTTATGTAATTAATTTATTGATAGTGTAGTGTTAGGTTTAATTGTAGATAATAGTAGGTATTTTATTTAATTAATTTAATGATAGTGTAGTGTTAGGTTTAATTGTAACTTAGGTTAGGATTTATTTTACAGGTAATTTTGTAATTATTTTAACTAGGTAGCTATTAAATAGTTATTAACTATTTAATAGCTATTGTACCTGGTTAAAATAAATACAAAGTTACTTGTAAAATAAATATTAATCCTAAAATAGCTACAATATAATTATAATTTATATTGTAGCTATATTAGGGTTTATTTTACAGGTAAGTATTTAGCTTTAAATAGGAATAATTTACTTAATAAGAGTTAATTTATTTTGTTAGATAAAAATTATATTTAACTTAGGGGGTGTTAGTGTTAGGGTTAGACTTAGCTTTAGGGGTTAATAAATTTATTAGAGTAGCGGTGAGGTCCGGGGTCCGGTCGGCAGATTAGGGGTTAATACTTGAAGTTAGGTGTCGGTGATGTTAGGGAGGGCAGATTAGGGGTTAATACTATTTATTATAGGGTTATTGAGGCAGGAGTGAGGCGGATTAGGGGTTAATAACTTTATTATAGTAGCGGTGAGGTCCGGTCGGCAGATTAGGGGTTAATAATTGTAGGTAGGTGGCGGCGACGTTGTGGGTGGCAGATTAGGGGTTAATAAATATAATATAGGGGTCGGCGGTGTTAGGGGCAGCAGATTAGGGGTACATAGGGATAATGTAGGTTGCGGCGGTGTACGGAGCGGCAGATTAGGGGTTAATAATAATATGCAGGGGTCAGCGATAGCGGGGGCGGCAGATTAGGGGTTAATAAGTGTAAGATTAGGGGTGTTTAGACTCGGGGTTCCTGTTAGGGTGTTAGGTGCAGACATAGGAAGTGTTTCCCCATAGGAAACAATGGGGCTGCGTTAGGAGCTGAACGCTGCTTTTTTCAGCTCAAACTGCCCCATTGTTTCCTATGGGGGAATCGTGCATGAGCGCGTTTTTGAAGCTGGCCGCGTCCGTAAGAGCACCGCTGATATTGAGAGTTGCAGTGCCGGTAAATATGCTATACGCTCCCTTTTTGGAGCCTAACGCAGCCCTTCTGTGAACTCTAAATACCAGCGGTATTTAAAAGGTGCGGGGGGAAAAAAGCACGCATAGCTAACGCACCCCTTTGGCCGCAGAACTCTAAATCTAGCGGTTTGTTAATTGTATTTAATTAATGTAATTTATTTAATTGTAGTGTAATTTTAGGTGTTAGTGTGAGGCAGGTTAGGTTTTATTTTACAGGTAAATTTGTATTTATTTTAACTAGATAGTTAGTAAATAGTTAATAACTATTTACTAACTAGTCTACCTAGTTAAAATAAATACAAACTTACCTATAAAATAAAAATAAAACCTAAGATAGCTACAATGTAACTATTAGTTATATTGTAGCTAGCTTAGCGTTTATTTTATAGGTAAATATTTAGTTTAAAATAGGAATTATTTAGTTAATGATAGCAATTTTTATTTAGATTTATTTTAATTATATTAAAGTTAGGGGTGTTAGGGTTAGATTTAGGGTTAGAGTTTGGATTAGGGGTTAATAACTTTAGTATAGTGGTGGCGGTGATGTTTCGGGTGGCAGATTAGGGGTTAATAATATTAACTAGTGTTTGCGATGCAGGAGTGCAGCGGTTTAGGGGTTAATATGTTTATTATAGTGGCGGCGATGTTCGGAGCGGCAGATTAGGGGTTAATAATTTTATTTTGGTATTTGCGATGCTGGAGGGCCTCGGTTTAGGGGTTAATAGGTAGTTTATGGGTGTTAGTGTACTTTGTAGACCAAAACTCATAACTATTGACTTTCAGTTTACGTTACGGATCTTGTAGTCATAGGCTGTACCGCTCACTTTTTGGCGGGACAGGCAAACTCTTAATACCAGCGCTATGGAATACCCATTGAAAAAGGACTTTTTAAAGGTGCGGTAGTTACGTTGCGTTACGGCCAAAAAAGTGTGCGGTACAGCTATTCTGACAAGACTCGTAATAGCAGCGGTAGTGAAAAAGCAGCGTTATGAGCCATAACGCAAAACTCGTAATCTAGCCGTCTGTCTGCAATGTTTTTATCTGTGTTTTAAAACTATACTATTATAGTATTACTATTGCTTTTATAATTGTTCCTTTTTATTAGTGTATCTTCTTTTTATTGTTATGCGGCCGCATATGTATCTTTTATCTAAATTGTGAATTAAATACATTTTGACCCTTTTGGGAGGATACTTGTATTAACTACCAACGTTGTAACAGATTATGACAGTCAAGATTAGTTATGTAGAACTTTACTCATTATTTAAATTTCACTCTTATATATCACATTATTTGTGCCTTTTCACATTCAAATTTTGAACCCCAAAATCAGTCTTATTACAAGACTTTTGGCTAGATTTAGAGTTTTGTCGGTAAAGACCCGCGTAGCTAACGCCGCTTTTTTTCCCAACGCACCCTTAAAACAATGCTGGTATTTAGAGTTGTCTGAGGGGCTGCGTTAGGCTCCAAAAAGGGTGCATTGAGCCTAATGTACCGCCATTTCAACCCTCAATACCAGCGTTGCTTACGGTAGCGGTAAGCAGCTAAAACGTGCTTGTGCATGATATCCACATAGGAAACAATGGGGCAGTTTGGGCTGAAAAAAAACACCTCCAAAAAAGCAGCGTTCAGCTCCTAACGCAGCCCCATTGTTTCCTATGGGGAAACACTTTCTAAGTCTGCACCTAACACCCTAACATGAACCCAGAGTCTAAACACCCCTAACCTTACACTTATTAAACCCTAATCTGCCGCCCCCGCTATCGCTGACACCTGCATTATATTAACCCCTAATCTGTCGCTCCGTACACCGCCGCAACCTACATTATACCTATGTACCCCTAATCTGCTGCCCCTAACATTGCCGACCCCTATATTATATTTATTAACCCCTAATCTGCCCCCCCAACATCGCCGCTACCTTACCTACACTTATTAACCCCTAATCTGCTGACCGGACCACGCCGCTACTCTAATAAAGTTATTAACCCCTAAACCGCCGCACTCCCGCCTCGCAAACCCTGTAATACATAGTATTAACCCCTAATCTGCCCTCCCTAACATCGCCACCACCTAACTTCAAGTATTAACCCCTAATCTGCCGACCGGACCTTGCCGCTACTATAATAAATGTATTAACCCCTAAAGCTAAGTCTAACACCCCCTAAATTAAATATAATTTTAATCTAATGAAATAAATTAAATATTATTAACTAAAGTATTCCTATTTAAATCTAAATACTTACCTGTAAAATAAACCCTAATATAGCTACAATATAACAAATAATTATATTGTAGCTATTTTTGGATTTATATTTATTTTACAGGCAACTTTGTAATTATTTTAACTAGGTAAAATAGCTATTAAATAGTTATTTACTATTTAATAGCTACCTAGTTAAAATAATTACAAAATTACCTGTAAAATAAATCCTAACCTAAGTAACAATTAAACATAACACTACACTATCAATAAATAAATTAAATCAATTAACTACAAGTACCTACAATTATCTACAATTAAATAACCTAAACTAAATTACAAAAAAAACCACTAAATTACAAAAAATAAAAAAGATTACAAGAATTTTAAGCTAATTACACCTACTCTAAGCCCCCTAATAAAATAACAAAGCCCCCCAAAATAAAAAAATTCCCTACCCTAATCTAAATTAAAAAAGTTAACAGCTCTATTACCAGCACTTAAAAGGGCTTTTTGCGGGGCATGCCCCAAAGAAATCAACTCTTTTGCCTGTAAAAAAAAACACAATACCATCCCCCAACATTACAACCCACCACCCACATACCCCTACTCTAACCCAAACCCCCCTTAAATAAACCTAACACTACCCCCCTGAAGATCTCCCTACCTTGAGTCGTGTTCACCCAGCCGGGCACCGATGGACCAAAAGAGGACATCCGGAGCGGCAGAAGTGTTCATCCTATCCGGGCAGAAGAGGACATCCAGACCGGTAGACATCTTCATCCAAGCGGCATCTTCTAACTTCATCCATCCGGAGCGGAGCCATCTTCTTCCAGCCGATGTGGCTCCATCCTTCTTCCACGACGCCTACTCGCCGAATGAAGGTTCCTTTAAATGACATCATCCAAGATGGCGTCCCTCGAATTCCCAGCCAATCGGAATTAAGGTAGGAAAAATCTGATTGGCTGATTGAATCAGCCAATCAGATTCAAGTTCAATTGGATTGGCTGATCCAATCAGCCAATCAGATTGAGCTTGCATTCTATTGGCTGTTCCGATCAGCCAATAGAATGCAAGCTCAATATGATTGGCTGATTGGATCAGCCAATCCAATTGAACTTGAATCTAATTGGCTGATTCAATCAGCCAATCAGATTTTTCCTACCTTAATTCCGATTGGCTGATAGAATCCTATCAACCAATCGGAATTCGAGGGACGCCATCTTGGATGATGTCAGTTAAAGGAACCTTCATTCGGCGAGTCTGCGTCGTGGAAGAAGGATGGATCTGCGTCGGCTGGAAGAAGATGGTTCCACTCCGCTCCGGATGGATGAAGATAGAAGATTCCGCTTGGATGAAGATGTCTACCGGTCCGGATGTCCTCTTCTGCCTGGATAGGATGAAGACTTCTGCCACTCCGGATGTCCTCTTTTGGTCCATCGGTGCCCGGCTGGGTGAACACGACTCAAGGTAGGGAGATCTTCGGGGGGTAGTGTTAAGTTTATTTAAGGTGGGTTTGGGTTATAGTAGAGGTATGTGGGTGGTGGGTTGTAATGTTGGGGGGTGGTATTGTGTTTTTTTTTACAGGCAAAAGATCTGATTTCTTTGGGGCATGCCCCGCAAAAAAAGCCCTTTTAAGGGCTGGTAATAGAGCTGTTAACTTTTTTAATTTAGATTAGGTTAGGCAATTTTTTTATTTTGGGGGGCTTTGTTATTTTATTAGGGGGCTTAGAGTAGGTGTAATTAGCTTAAAATTCTTGTAATCTTTTTTTATTTTTTGTAATTTAGTGGTTTTATTTTGTAATTTAGTTTAGTTTATTTAATTGTAGGTAATTGCAGGTACTTGTAGTTAATTGATTTAATTTATTTATTGATAGTGTAGTGTTAGGTTTAATTGTAACTTAGGTTAGGAATTATTTTACAGGTAATTTTGTAATTATTTTAACTAGGTAGCTATTAAATAGTAAATAACTATTTAATAACTATTGTACCTAGTTAAAATAAATACAAAGTTGCCTGTAAAATAAATATAAATCCTAAAATAGCTACAATATAATTATTCGTTTAATTTTAGCTATATTAGGGTTTATTTTACAGGTAAGTATTTAGATTTAAATAGGAATACTTTAGTTAATAATATTTAATTTATTTTGTTAGGTTAAAATTATATTTAATTTAGGGGGGTGTTAGGGTTAGACTTAGTTTTAGGGGTTAATACATTTATTATAGTAGCGGCGAGGTCTGGTCGGCAGATTAGGGGTTAATACTTGAAGTTAGGTTTCGGCAATGTTAGGGAGGGCAGATTAGGGGTTAATACTATTTATTATAAGGTTTGCGAGGCGGGAGTGCGGCAGTTTAGGGGTTAATAACTTTATGAGAGTAGCGGCGAGGTCCGGTCGGCAGATTTGGGGTTAATAAGTGTAGGTAAGGTAGCGACGACGTTGGGGGGGCAGATTAGGGGTTAATAAATATAATATAGGGGTCGGCGATGTTAGGGGCAGCAGATCAGGGGTTCATAGGGATAATGTAGGTGGCGGTGGTGTGCGGTCGGCAGATTAGGGGTTAAAAATATTTACTATAGTGGCGGCGATGTGGGGGGGCCTTGGTTTATGGGTACATAAGTAGTTTATGGGTGTTAGTGTACTTTAGAGCACAGTAGTAACCGGCGTTAGCCCATAAAGCTCTTAACTACTGACTTTTTTCTGCGGCTGGAGTCTTGTCAGTAGAGGGTCTACCGCTCACTTCAGCCAAGACTCTAAATACCAGCGTTAGGAAGATCCCATTGAAAAGATAGGATACGCAATTGATGTAAGGTGATCTGCGGTATGGAAAAGTCGTGGCTTGAAAGTTAGCATTAGACCCTTTCCTGCCTGACTCTAAATACCAGCGGCCAGCCAAAACCAGCGTTAGGACCCCTTAACGCTGGTTTTGACGGCTAACGCAGAACTCTAAATCTAGCCGTTTATGTATCACCAGATTTTTTCCACAAATGCAGTGTTTTCACACAAGATATTAGACAGATTTTTTCACTAAACAGATCCCTATTATAAGACTTTTATATACCATATACTTATATCCCTTCCCACCTTTAGCATTTTTTGCGCAATCAATTATTTTGTTTTCACTATTTTTATTTTTGAGAAATTCTTTTTGGGAGATCCTCTTTATTTGATTGGTTGTGTGGTCTTCTGCGCTGATCAAATTTATTATTTTGTTGCTAAAGAAGAGCAAATCAGAGACAGAATAGTCATAGGAATTGTAGATGCTGAGGTCTCACTGAAGGTACAGTTGGAGGCTGAATTAACATTAGATGGGGCTATTAGGATGGCCCTGCCAGGGTTAACTGATGAAAAATCAAAGTGCTGATCTGAAGTCTGAGAGTACTGCGGATGAATTGCAGCAGTTCAGGAGAGCTGCAGGTGAAAGGCACAGTGTGAGCGGTAGTTCAAGGGCAACAGAAAGACCCAGAAGCGGATGGGCGTAGGGTTGTCAGGTGAAATGACCAGATTAAATTTAATTAAACTGCTTCAGGGAGATATAAGCAGGAATGGAACTGGTAGCAAGAGTTTGAAATAAGTAATTTGTTAAGGGCTAGTCTGAAAGGCTCAACAGGTGAGGCATGGATAATGTAACGTTCAGTTAATGTAGAAATTGATTATACAGGTGGCCCTCAGTTTACGCTGGTTCAATTTGTGCCGTTTCAGAATAACAACCTTTTTTTCAGTCATGTGCAGTAATTAAAATAGCCAGTAGGTGGAGCTGTCAGCTTGTTTTGCAGCAAAGTTATGCAACTTAACAGGTCTGAAATTGACCTGTGTACACAGAGCAGACATTAGCTATCGAGCAGCCACTTCCCTATTATCTTCCTGTCCAGCTGCTTGAGGTGAAGTTGCCTAACTGTCTATTAATCACTGCAGATTGAAATGCATAGAATAGGTCCAGACCCAATAGTATCTAACATGTTAACAATACAGAGAACTAATTTCAGAAAACTGCAAGTAAAAAAATGTTTTTGTTCATTAAACTTAGTTCGATGATGGTGCAGTCTGTTGTGTGATTATTTAATTAGGTGCTGTTTAGCAAATGTTTTTGTTCATTAAACTTAGTTTGATGATGATGCAGTCTGTTGTGTAATTATTTTATTAGGTGATGTTTAGCAAATGGTTTTGTTCATTAAGCTTAGTTTGATGATGATGCAGTCTGTTGTGTGATTATTTTATTAGGTGCTGTTAGCAAATGTTTTTGTTCATTAAACATAGTGTGATGATGATACAATCTATATTATTAGGTTTATAATGCTGTTTAGCATTTAAAGTCTTCATTTCAAAGCCTTAAAAATAAAGTATTAGGTGTTACTTATGTCAGTTTTGAGAGGGGCCTTGAACCCCTCACTTCCCATTGACTTACATTATAAATTGGGTTTCAATTTACAACGGTTTCGATTTACAACCATTCCTCCTGGAACCTAACCCCGGCGTAAACTGAGGGCTACCTGTATATATATATATATATATATATATATATATATATATATATATTTATATATATTTATATAGTGCAGCTGTATGTAAATTTTAAAAAAATGTACCAGCCCCCCAAAAAATTATTTTAGATGCAGTATATAGCAGATGTGCACCCCTCTGTGGTTAACGTGTTCCTTTATTGTGCTGACTTTATATACTGTATATATATATACACACACACACACATATATATACATATATATATACATACACACACACACATATATACTGTATATATATAGAGAGAGAGAAATGTTATATATATATATATGTATGTCTGTGTGTGTTACTATATATAACCCCCCCCCTGTTTATCGGTCCGGTATTTTTGTGGCTGACACCTGGCAACTCTAGATGGGCGCAGAAGGCTCGCTGCATGCACTGTAACCATACCCATGATCCGAATGTCATATGATAAAGATGTAGAAAGTGTAACCAAATGGGCCATTTTGAAGTGGCGTGTAAAACTGAATACATTAAGGAGATGCAGGTGGATAGTGACCAGGAGGGTCAAGAAGTGTCGTTTGTATGGTCTGTTGTTGAACAGTCTGGTTCAGACACGAAAATTGGGGGGTTACCCTTACTGTAATGGGAGCCAAGGTTGCCTTCAAGATTGACACGGGAGCAGACATCACTGTTATGTCCCTTGCAACATTCATAAAACTGCCTCAGCAGCCTCAGCAACCTCAGCTGGTGAAGGTTACAACGAAAGTTCATAGTCCTGGTGGCCGCATTGATTGTGCGGGGAAATTTCTTGCCAGCTGCGAGTACAAGCAAAGGAAATTCACCATGTGGGTACATGTGATTAGAAGTCAGTGTGTTAACAACCTATTGGGCAGGAAAGCAGCCTGTGGTTTGGGCCTTGTCGCCAGAGTGAATGAGATTTCGGAAAACATGTTTGGTGAATTGGGCCTACTGAATTGCAACCCAGTCCAATATCACTTAAAAGTGATGCAGTCCCATACAGCATTACCATTCCTCAAAGAATTCTGTTCCCACTTATGCCTCAAGTGGAGAAGGAACTTCTGCGTATGAAGAATATTGGAGTTATTGAAGATGTTATTGAAGCAACTGACTGGTGTGCCCCATTGTGTCTGTTGCGAAGAAAAATGGGAAGGTACGCATCTGCATAGACTTGAAAATGCTTAATGAGGTGGTGAAGAGAGAGAGATATGTGCTGCCGACCCTGGCTGGGGCAAAGTTCTTCTCTACACTGGATGCTTCAAGCAGCTTCTGGCAGATACCTCTAGATCCACAGTGCCGCAGACTGACTACCTTCTTAACACCGGTAGGTCGGTTTTGCTTCTGCAGACTCCCCTTCAGAATAGTCTCTGCTCCTAAATTCTTTCAAAGAGAGATGAGTTTCCTCCTAAGGGATCACGAGGGCCCGGCAGTCATCATTGACGACATCTTAGTGTAAGATGGATCCACATTGAAAGAACATAATCAGCAATTGAGCTGTGTGCTGCAGACCATTAGAGAGTCCAGGCTGAAATTAAATAAAGAGAAATGAAATTTTAGAAAATCTGAGTTATGTTACTTTGGGCATATCATCAATGGAGATGGCATCAAGCCTGACCCTGATAAAATCCTTGCTATTGAACAGATAAAAAGTCCTTCTGATGTACACAAACTGAGACACATATTGAACCTTGTCAATTATTTGGGCAGGTTCCTTCCAGATTTATCAACAGTGCTACACCCTATCACATAGTTGTTGAAGAAAGATGTTGCCTGGGTCTGGGGTCCTTTACAGGAAGAAGTTTTTGTGCAGGTCAAGTCCTTGCTGGGGTCTGCCCCAGTGTTAGGGTTCTACAACCCTTCTAAAAAGACTGTGGTTAGTGCTGATGTGAGCAGTTATGGACTAGGGGTCGCCCTCCTGCAGCTGAATGAGAACAAAGTACAGACCATTTCTTACTGTTACAGTATACTGACGGCTGCTGAGTCAAAGTACGCCCAAATTGAGAAAGAGTGCCTGGCTGCAGTTTGGGCTTGTGAGCTCTTTCACCGTTACCTAGTGGGTTTAGAGAAATTGTGTCTGGAGACTGACCATAAACTGCTAGTCCCTCAAATTAACTCTTATGATATTGACAAAACACCCCTAAGATGCCAGAGACTTCTGATAAGGCTGCTCAGACTCAACGTTCAGGCAGTGCATGAGCCGGGGAAACAACTGGTAGTGGCAGATACATTTTCCAGGCTCCTGCTGGCTGCTGCTTATGAATCTTCAACAAAATCAGATGTGAAAGTATATGTGGATTTAGTTCTGGTATCCAAATCCATTTCGGCAGGAAAGCTAGAGCAAATAAGAAAGGAGACATGTTTAAATACAGACCTTCAAGAAGTTATTAAGTACATAAAAGATGGTTGGCCCAAGAGCCGGGCAGCCTGGATGTCTTTAAGTTCTTACCAGTCAGAAAGGTCGCAGCTCACAGAGCTGGATGGGTTAGTGCTGTTCCAAGACCGTATTGTCATTTCTGTTAGCATGAGGCAGGAGATGTTAAGCAGGATTCATGATGGCAACTTGGGCCTTACAAAGTGCAGAGAAAGGGCAGCTACATCGGTACAGTGGCCTGGGATCAGTTCCGACATTGCAAGCCACATGTTAAAATGTGCCTTTTGCCAGGAACGTCGGCCTACTCAGAGAAGGAAGCCCTTGATTTCTACCTCGCTGCCTGCAGGACCATGGCAGAAAATAGCTGGAGATTTGTGAGAACTGCATGGGAAAAAGTACCTAGTTGTGATTGACTACTATTCCAGGTATTTGGACCCTTGAATAAGATCACCAGTCAAGCCATTATCACTCGTCTCAAGAGCTTGTTCGCCCGGTGGGACATACCAATGGAATTAGTGAGTGATAACAGAATGCAGTTTATTCCATGGAGTTTAGTTCTTTCAGCAGTGAATATGATTTTGTCCATTCTACGTCAAGTTCACATTACCCGCAAGCCAATGTAATGGCTGAACGGGCAGTTCAAACAACAAAGTTAATTTTAAAGCAATCTGAGCCATACCTAGTTCTCTTAGCCTATAGGGCTACTCCCATCCAAGCCACAGGCTTTAGCCCGGCACAGTTGATGCTAGGATGACAGACCCGCACTACACTACCCTCTGTTGGTGTTTTCCAGCCAGCCCGCTCTGTTCCTCGGGACGAGGTCCTTAGGAGGGATGAAGAGGCAAAAAGGGGCTACCGATTCTTCTTCAACAGAAAACACTCTACCTGGATTACGAGTTTTTTTTAAATTTGAGTGTTTTTTTTTAGATTAGGGTTTGGGCTTTGAAAAAGAGCTAGATGCCCTTTTAAGGGCAATGCAAAAGAGCTAAAGGCCCTTTTAAGGGCAATGCCCATACAAATGCCCTTTTAGGGGCAATGGATAGCTTATTTTTTTTTTTTAGAGTTAGGTTTTTATTTTGGGGGTTGGTTTTACTGTTGGGGGGACTTTGTATTTTATTACAGGTAAAAGAGATGATTTCTTTAGGGCAATGACCTGGTAGTTTATTGTAGGCTAGGGGGTGTTTTTATTTTGGGGGGGTTTATTTTTATAGCGCTATTAGATTAGGTGTAATTGTTTTTATTTTGGAAAATTTCATTTTTTATTTTTCGTGATTTTAGTGTTTATTATTTTTGGTAAACTTAGATTTTTTATTTTTTTTGTAGGATTAATTTTTTTTAGTTGTAATTTATATTTAAGATTTTTTTTCATAGTGTTAGTTTTTTTTAAAATTTGTAATTTAGATATTTTAATTGGTAGTTTTTTTATTTTATTAGTATAGTTAATTTAGGTTAATTTATAGTTTAATGTTAGGTTTATATTTATTTCACAGGTAAGTTTTTATTTATTTAAATAGAGTTATATTGTAATTTTAATTTAAAGTTAGGAGGTGTTAGGTTTAGGGGTTAATAGTTTTATTTAGTGTTTTGCGATGTGTGGGACCGGCAGTTTAGGGGTTAATAGGTTTATTTAGTGGGGGACATGTGGGAGGCCTAAGGTTTAGGGGCTAATAACTTTATTATAGTGGCGGCAATGTCGGGGTGCCTGGGGAATAGGCGTTAATATATTTAAATAGTGTTGGCAATGTGGGTGGGCGGCCGATTCGAAGTTAATAACTTTATTGAATAGTCGTAATGTGGGTGGGCGGCATATTAGGGTTTAATAGGTTTAATATAGTGTTTGCGATGCAGGAGGGCAGCGGTTTAGGGGTTAATAGGTAGTTTATGGGTGTTAGCGTACTTTGTAACATTTTAGTTATGAGTTTTGTGAAACATCTTTGTTACACAAAATCCATAACTACTGCTCTCAGATGACACTATGGATCCTGTCGATATAGGCTGTAACGCAAGATTTACAACCTCACCGCACAACCTGTAATATCGGTGCTATGAAAATCCCACGCAAAAACGTAATTTTTTTGAGTGCGGAATTGTCGTTGCAATAGTGTGTTACTGCTTTCACGCTGAAATTGCCATTTTTTTAGCGTTAAAAGCCGCAATGCAAAACTCGTAATCTAGGTGTCTCTAAGGCCCTTGCAGGAGCTGAGATTCAGAAATTTATGTTTTTACTTATTTTATGTGTATTATCTTAGTATTTTCCGGGGGGGAAAAAATTATTTTGTATGCATGATTTGCTTATGCGTTTTAATTAAATTGCTGCTATACTTATCTTTTAAGAAAAGTGTCTATCATATTTCTTAGAGTCCTTAACATTATTTAGATTTTACACACTATACTACAAAGTTATTGTTTGCTACTATTGTATACTCTATAGAAACAGTATTGAGGACTTTTTGTGGTTTAGCTCTTGCTTGTATAGTGCATCTCTCTATAACCCTGTTGCTTTGCAGATACCAAGTTAGATGTATTGTACAAGCTGCATACTTCTATGCTCTGCAATAAAATAGCGTTGTACCTTCTATGCTGTGTCCTGCATCTCATGACATACTCACTTGTATAAAAGCACACAATAGTGCTAGTGATGCATGCCGAGACTTCTGAGCCACTCGGCTGACTCCACACACGGAAAGTCTGGCCATAGCTGATGTAGCCAAATTGGCTCCAAGCTCCGTCTCTCTGCCTGCCCTCACAATGGTCACGACTCCTTCCACTCTCTGAGTCAGGTGAAGCTTAAATGCTGCATCCTCAGCAAAGGGAATAATGCTGGCACAAGGAATACAGCATAGAAATACAGAGCAACAGTTCTGGATACAACTGGGTCAGGCACAAACACCAAGTGAGCTAAAAAAAGGCATTGTTACAAACAGCATTGCGTTTCTTGGCAGTCAATGCAGTTTCATCAGGTTGTAATAATACAAACTACCGCTCCTAATTTAAATGCCCCTGCTCCAATAGAAAGTAACAATTCTTTAAAGCCCGACTCTTCCTACAACATCGGTAAGGCACAAACACAAAAATATATATTATTGTATACAATGGAGTAGGGTCATTTAAATTAGGAGCGGTAGTTTGTATTATTACAGCCTGATTAAACGGCGTTGACTGCCAAGAAACGCGATGCTGTTTTTAACAATAAATGTTTTAATCATCCGCTGCCTTTTTTCACCCACTTGGTGTGGGCCTGACCAGGTTGTATTGGGAGTAGTTGCTCTGTATTTCTATGCCGTATATCCTGTGCCAGCATTATCCCCTTTTCTGAGGATGCAGCACTCCAGCTTCACCTTACTCAGAGAGTGGAAAGAGTCGTAAACAGTGTTAGGGTGGGCCGAGAGACAGAGCTTGGAGACAATTTAGCTGGATCAGCTGTGGCCAGACTTGCCATGTGTGGAGTCAGCCAAGTGGCTCAGAAGTCTCGGCATGCTTCACTAGCACTATCGTGTGCTTTTATACAAGTGAGTGGTTTTAATTAATTTGCCTAATTTTAACCCTGATGATAGTACACTTAGAGGCACCTCTGTTTGTTTCCTTTCATAGGAGGCTTCTGCATTTAAAGTTGCATGCTCTGTATGAATCATGAAAGAAAGAAATTGGGTTTCATATGCCTTTAACTTTTTATTTTGCATAATAATGCTTCTCAATTTTATCAGTATTTAGCCATTCTTAATCTATAAACGCTACAGCTTTTTTTGTAGCACTTTTTCACTAATATTACTGAATTTATGTTTTTTTAAACCGGGCTATTATCTTAATTATTTAAAGGGATATGAAACCTAAAAATGTTCTTTTATGATTCAAACAGAGCACACAATTTTAAAAAGTTTCCAATTTACTTTTATCAAATTTGCTTTGTTCCCACGCTATTCTTATTTGAAGAGATACCTAGGCATTGGAAGCATACATGACAGGAAATAGTGCTGCCATCTAGTAATCTTGCAAATAGATAATATTCCTGCAAAATTGCTGCCATACATTCACGCTCCTTAGCTTTACATCCCTGCTTTTCAACAAAAACTACCAAGAGAATGAAGAAAATGTGATAATAGAAGTAAATTAGAAAGTTGTTTAAAACTGCTTGTTCTATCTGAATCATGAAATAAACATTTCAGGTTTAATTTCCCTTTAAGACTATTATATATTGGTTTCTACCAGTCGTCTAATCTAACTCCTAAAAAATGTAACTAAATAACAGGTAGTATAAAATAAAACTTAAAAATGTACAAATGTATATTGTTTTAAATGCAAGACCAGTGATTGATAATGCAATTTTGCTGCAATTTATTTACTACAAGGTGAAGCGGATCCGGCAAGAATTCAGCAAAATGTAAAAAACGCTGGTCAAGGAAAATATACACTATATTGTCTTGGTTTTGGTTCTGGTGTTGACTATAATTTTCTAGAAAAGCTGGCTCTAGAAAATTCAGGTGTAGCACGTCGAATTTATGAAGACTCTGATGCTGCCTTACAGTTGCAGGTAAATTACACACAGTACAAATTATTGTTCTACTAATTAACCATTGATGTAATTTATTGAGTATAATTAGTATGGAAGCATAATAAAATCTATTTGAAATGCTCCTACTTCAGTCACATTGTCAATAGTTCTATGGTCAAAGTCTTCAAGGTAGAAATGTTACATAATGATATGGATTTTATCACATTTGTTGATTATAGATTTTATAATCATATTCCTTATTGATTGATATATAGACAGACAGATAGATTAGATAAATAGAGAGGCACAAATATAGATTAGATAGACAGACAGACTGACAGACAGACATAAAGATAGATAGATAGATAGATAGATAGATAATAGATAGATAGATAGATAGATGATAGATAGATAGATAGATAGGTACTGTAGATGATAGATAGATATATAAGCAAATAGAATTCTATCTACTGTATTACTTTCTAGAATATTCCCACATATTCCTTTACTGAAAGTAATATTATCATCAGGCTTTTTTTTAGTTTAGGCCTATGTACAATTTAAATTAACTTAGGTTCTAGAAAGCAATACATATAGTTGTGCTTCTATCAACTGACTTTTTCTAAAAATGAAGAGTATATCTAGCTACTTTATCTTGGGCTTGGCTTTGCATTCCCAACAAATTAGTTCTTTAATTGTATCATTGTTATTATTATAATGATTTTGTTGTATCATGTTATGCTTCTGCCATAGCAGAGAGAGAATATTATCTACCACAAGCGAAGAAAAAATATTTTTTACCCATATTAATACAGCTTATTTATCATTGCAAAAGTCCAGCAGCCTTTGATCTCCATCTAAGGTAGCCCACAGGTACAACATTTCTATTCATTGGGGTTCTTACCAGGGATTTATGCGCTCTGATGATGGCCCCAGGCGCATTTCTAGTTACCTTAAATCAAAAAACACAGGCAAGGGGGCATGTCAGGGTAGGATCTAAGCTGTTTGTTCATTCAGCCCATCCGTACCCATATATGGAGAGCCAGCCATGCACCAACTAGTTCCTACACTGAAAGCAGCTATCTCCACACTTTCAAACAATTTACTTCTGTTGTCTAATTTGTTTTGCTCTATTGGTATTGGTATAGAGCATACAATGTTAAACAATTTTCCAATTTACTTCTATTATAAAATTAGCTTCCTTTGTTCTCTTATTCTTTATTGAAGGAGCAGTAATACACTACTTGGAGCTAGCTTAACACTTCAGGTTTGCCAATGACAAGACGCTTATACTGTTTGTGCCATCAATCAGCAGCTAGACATCAGTAGTGCATGCATTGCTGCTTCTGAGCCTATCTAGGTATTCTTTTAATCAAAAGATACCAAGAGAACAAAGAAAATTAGATCATATAATTAAATTGTAAAGTTGTTTAAAATTACATTCTCTGAGTGGTTACAGATTCTTTTAAGTATTTAGGGATTCATATTCTGCTTAACCTAAGGGACTTATACAAACTTAACATATCCCCTATATTAATTACTATTAAGGAGAAACTCAAATCTTGGCAGCATCTGCCTTTGTCAATTTCTGGTCGAGCAGAATTATTTAAAATGATCCTCCTTCCTAAACTTCTCTATATCCTTCAGAATGTGCCATTGCTCCTATTAGAAAAGGATATTCGCTTTATCAATGCTGCACTTAGGCAATTTATATGGCAGGGTAAAAGACCCCAGATATCTCTCACTAAACTTACTATATCAAAGGATCTCGGAGGCCTAGCATTACCAAATATTGAATCTTATAACCTTAGCTTCTTGGCACGCATATTAGCTGACTGGATGTACGCGAAGAATTATATTTTAAACAATGAGTTAGAACTAAATATTTGTAAGCCTTATCTCCCAGTGGCTCTGATTCATTCTCTATCAAGGGAGTTGCCTGCGAACATTAAAGGACTTAGAACTATATATACCCCGATTAAGGCATAGGGGAAGCTAACTAAATCTCTTTCAATACCCAGTAATGTCTTGAAACATCTTCCTATAATAGGGAATCCACAATTCCAAGCAGGTATAAACTCAGCTATCATTAATAGATGGCATAACTCTGGCTTGGACAAAGTAGTCTATATATTAGATAAAGATAGAAAATGTATCAAGTCCTTTGAGGAACTCAAAACAGAATTTAATCTTCCCAATAGAGACTTTTTTGCCTATTTGCAAATAAGGCATTTTGCTGCTGAATTAATTAAACAGCAAGGCTATGGTTGGACGCTAGGTAAACTGGAAAACTGGTTAATTTTAACAAAAAATGACCATATGTCTATTGCCCCATGCTATAGTATACTTAATATAAGTAAAGGTACTCCTTTACTGGACAATATGGCAATAACGTGGAGCTCATTAATACCCCAGACTAATATTGATACGAAAACTCTTCAACTATCAATAAGCAAAGTAGCTGCCTCTATGTTATCCGCCACCTGGCGAGAGGCCCATCTTAGGCTTCTCCATAGGACATACTTCACTCCAGAGAAAGGCCTCAGAATACATAATTAGCAATTTAATAAATGTCCTAAATGCTCCCTTCAGGCAGCAGACCTGACTCATATGTTCTGGTCTTGCCCAAAGATTAGAAGATTTTGGAATAAATTAGAATTCTGGCTAAAAACTACATTAAAAGTCAATACAACCTCTCTATCATTATATCAAATTATATTGTGTCTAAAGATGGAAGATAGCCATCAGGATAATGATAATCACTTAAAAAAACAATGTATGCTAGAACAAAAGGACATAGATATTGATAAGGAACCGGACATAAGGAAGTTCTTTAGTAAATGAGCAACATTTATAAAATCACTTCAGGAAACTGAAATTGATTATCTGATCTTCCCTTTTAAAAACTCAGAAATAGTTCTCCTTGGGGTTTGGTAGATGCAGAAAATGCGGAGAGGGGGAGAGATTAGCTAATATGGTCCCCTTTTTTTCTGTTTTCCGTTTGCTTGTTTGTTTGTTTGTTTTTTGTGTGTTTGGTTTTGCTGTTTGTCATTGGTTCTGTTTGGATTGATATTACATTACAATGATCCGATCACTCTGGTGGTTGGAAAAACTGACCTAAAACAGTGAAGAAGGGGGGGGGAAGAAAAGAAAATTCCAGCAGAGTCTACAATTTGTTTTGTCTCCCCCTCTTTTTTTTTCTTCTTTTCTTTTTCATTTTTTAATTTTTTTTTTATGAAGTATATTGGCATAATTTAGCAAATTGTAAATATTTACCACTTGTTGCTTCGTGTAATTTGGAAAGATAATCAGCCCTGCGTGGTGCAAAATATGCTTTTCTGATTATATTGTACACAATGCTGGTTATAAATAAAAAAAATTAAAAAAAAATTACATTCTGGGGCCGATTTATGAAAGTGCGAGCTGACATGATACGATGTAGGGTATAATGTCCGCCACACATCAATAAATGCCAACAGTATACGCTGTTGACATTTATCATTGCATAAGCAGTTCTTGTGAACTGCTTGTGCAATGCCACCCCCTGCAGAACTGAGGCCAATCCGCTGCTAGCAGGGGGTGTCATCCAGCCCGATCATATAAGATCGGGCAGATTGATATCCGCAGCCTCACAGCTTCATAACTGCTGTTTCCAGTGAGCCTGAAGGCTTGTGCAGACACAGGGGCATCAAGCTCCATTCAGGACTAGATAATTTGGCCCCTTTATCTGAATTATGAAATAATAAATCCCTTTAAGAGATAGGAAGGTCATAATTTTAAAACGCATGGCTGAATTTAATTTTTTTCCAATATATCTCCATTAGCAAAACTGCTTCTAGTAATCCTATCACTGTTTATTAGCAGCATAGGTACATATACTGTGAGGGCCCAAGCCCACTATCTAAATATCTCAACTTCACAGAGAATCAGCAGTGGCTTATATGACACAAATTAAGGGGGATATGTTCAAGCCGTCAACTGTGTTGCATTCACCGGCATCAATACACTCGCCTACCATCGCCTAACATTGCGGCCGCGTATCTCAATACACTCTCCTTATTTATAAAAAAAGCCAGGAAAAAGACGCGCACCAAGTACGGGGCGATGAGCATCGGACTGTTGTTAACTAACAGTCATCAATCTCACGTCTATTCGGCTTTTTCCCAACTATATTAATATCCTGTCACTAAATGCTGCCACTATACTAAAATGTTTAACCCCTATCCCGCCACTCCCTGACATCGCCGCAACATATTAACCCCTATACCTCTGGCTGCCCACATCACTACCACTAACTAAACCTATTAACCCCTAAACCATCAGCCCCCCACATCACCAAAAACTAAATTAAGCTATTAACCTCTAAACCTCTAAACCTAACAACCCCATAACTTTAAATTAAAATTACAACATCCCTATCTTAATATAAACTAAAACTTACCTGTAGAATTAAAAGAAACTATTTTAAACTATTAATTAACCTACCCTAACTATTATACTACAATTAAATTAAAATACCAATTAAATAAACTAAATTACATATTAAAGAAACCTAACCCTACTCAAATTATTTAAATATATAATTAAATATTATTAAAAGTAATAAATTACAGAAAAAAACAAAACACTAAGTTACAAAAAAAAACACTAAATCCCGAAAAATAAGAAAACTAATTATCAAAAATAAAAAAGAATTACACCTAATCTAATAGCCCTATCAAAATAAAAAAGCCCTAGCCAACAATAAACTACCAATGGCCCTTAAAATACAAATAAAAAACTAAAATAACCTAAGCTCCCCATTGGCCTGAAAAAGGCATTTGGATGGGCATTTAGCTGTTTTGCCATGCCCTGAAAAGGGCAATTATCTCTTTTACAAGTCCAAACCCTAAGCTAAAATAAAAACCCACCCAAAAAACCCTTAAAAAAGCCTAACACTAATCCCCGACGATCCACTTACAGTTATTGAAGTCCCGCTTGAAGGATCCATCCAGCCGGCAAGAAGTATTCATCCAGGCGGCCTCTTTGATCTTCATCCAGCCGGCAAAGTCCTCATCCAGAAGGCAAGAAGTCATCATCCAGACGGCATCTTCTATATTCATCTATCCGGCGCAGAGCGGGTCCATCCTGTAGACATCCGGCGTGGAGCATCATCTTCATACAGTGGAACTTTAATGCAAGTGACACCATCCAAGATGACGTCCCTTGTATTCCTATCGGCTGAAAGATTTCAATAAGCCAATAGGATTAGAGCTGTTAAAATCCTATTGGCTGTTCCAATCAGCCAATAGGATTTGAGCTCTCATTCTATTAGTTGATTGGAACAGCCAATAGGATGAAAGCTCAATCATATTGACTGTTTGGAACAGCCAATAGGATGAGAGCTCAATCCTATTGGCTGATTGGAACCTTTATAGGAATAGGAATGCAATAGGAATGCAAGGGACGCCATCTTGGATGGCATCACTTGCATTGAAGTTCCAGTTTACATCGCCGACTGTATTAAGAGGATGCTCCGCACCAGATGTCTTCAGGATGCACTCGCACCGTGCTGGATGGATGAAGATAGATCATAGAAGATGCCGTCTGGGTGAAGACTTCTTGCCGCATGGATGAGGACTTTGCCGGCTGGATGAAGATCAAAGAGTGCCTGGATGAAGACTTCTTGCCGGCTGGATGGATCCTTCAAGCGGGACTTCAATAACTGTAAGGGGTTTGTCGGGGGTTACTGTTTAGGTTTTGTTAAGGGTTTTTTGGGTGGGTTTTTATTTTAACTTAGGGTTTTGGCTTGTGAAAGAGTAGATTGCCCTTTTCAGGGCATGCCAAAAGAGCTAAGTGATTATCCAAATGCCCTTTTCAGGGCAATGGAGAGCTTAGGTTATTTTAGAGGTTTTTTATTTGGGGGGGTGGTTGGTTGGTTGGGTGGTGGGTTTAACTGTTGGCTGGTGTTCGTATTTTTTTTACAGGTAAAAGCGCTGATATCTTTGGGGCAATGCCCCACAAAAGGCCCTTTTAAGGGCCATTGGTAGTTTATTGTAGGCTAGGGTTTTTTTTTATTTTGGGGGGCTTTTTCATTTTGATAGGGCTATTGGATTAGGTGTAATTCTTTTTTATTTTTTGATAATTTAGTCTTTGTTTTTTGTAACTTAGTGTTTGTTTTTTCTGTAATTTAGTACTTTTAATAATGTTTAATTGTATATTTAAATAATTTGAGTAGGGTTAGGTTTCTTTAATATGTAATTTAGTTTATTTATTGGTATTTTAATTTAATTGTAGTATAATAGTTAGGGTAGGTTAATAAATAGTTTAAAATAGTTTATTTTAATTCTACAGGTAAGTTTTAATTTATTTGAAGATAGGGATGTTGTAATTTTAATTTAAAGTTAAGGGGTTGTTAGGTTTAAGGGTTAATAGCTTAATTTAGTTTTTGGCGATGTGGGGGCCGACGGTTTAGGGGGATTAATAGGTTTAGTTAGTGGTGGTGATGTGGGAGGCCAGAGCTTTAGGGGTTAATACATTTATTTATTGACGGTGGGGTCGGGGAGTGGCGGGATAGGGGTGAATAACTTTTTTTAGGTTGCGGCAGAGTCGGGAAGTGGCAGAATAGGAGTTAATACATTTTATTTAGGTTGCGGCGATGTCCGGGCAGCAGATTAGTGGTGTTTAGACTCGGGGTTTATGTTAGGGTGTTAGGTGTAAACGTTACTTCTTTTCTTCCATAGAAATCAATGGGATATGCTTCATTCTCTTGCAGCATTGAACATAAGCTTTTGTTGCTTTCAGACTCCCATTGATTATTATGGCATCCGCGGCCTCCAGGGTGGCGGATTGAAAACCAGGTACAATGCGTCCGAATAGCCTCTAGCGTACCTGTTAAAAGTTTGATAACTGGGAAAAAGTGTCAAATAGAGCCGAATGTGTATACGGAACATCTGTATTGACGTAAGCATCGATCTGCGTCAGATTGCGACCGACGGATCGTATGTTACGTCACAAATTTCAACTTTTGCCAGTCTTGAGGGTTTGATAATTAGGTTGGATCAATTTCACAACAATTACGATGCAGGATTCCGGCGTATTTGTGGTTGACAGGTTGATAGGCCTCTTAGTCTTCACAGGCACAATACATACCACTGTACGTGGATGGTGACGCTCCAAACCCACTACAATAGAAGCCGGAGTTTGTGTGGATCTCAAGAGACCAGAACCACAATAGTGAAGTAAGATCAACACCAAGTACTAAACGAAGGGAACTCACAGGATCAAGTTTAGTTGCCATTGTGTTTATTGGTTCCCCAATCAATAGAACAATCTTCACTCCAAAAGCAGGATCAAAGCTCTCTGCACTTGAATACTGATTCTTTTGGGCATCACAGAATTTGCTACTGAAAAACAGTGAAAACTTTTACTAGAAGCGTTTTTGCTAAAGAAAGTATATGGCAAAAATGTTTCTATTTAAAATGAAATTTCCCTATGCACATTTCAGTGTTGACCTATCTCTATAGCACTTATACAGTACTCTTTCAGAGGCTCTTTTTCAAAATGAAGCAATATTTTCAACTCTGTGTAAATTTTAGCTGCTATTCCAAAATAAGCGGTCAAAGCTGATATACGCGACTTGTATGACAATTGTTGCAGAAAAATATACATGCTGGCAATATTTCACTTCAGTGAGTCATTGGGCTCCATGTACGAAGCAGCGAAAGCTGCTCCGGAGCCTTTGCGGGGCAGGTTCGCATATGCGAGCCTGCTTCCCGCAATGTAAGAAGCAGCGGTCATTAGACCGCTGCTTCCTACACCCTACGCCACCTCTTAGGTGGCGAAGCAAAATCACAGAGAGCTCGCTCGCTCTCTGTGATTGACAGCCCCTTCAGTCACGTGATTGGTCGCACGACTGAAGGGGCGGGCATTGCACACTCCGCTGAGTGTGTAATGATACATACGGGCAAGCGGATCAATAGATCCGCTGCCCGTGTGTAGCGGAGGCGGGCGGACAGCTTCGCGAGTTAAGAAGCTGTCCGCCCGCCTCTTAGTACATGGAGCCCAATGGCTTGGAATGCCATTCAAAGGCAAGCATGAACACAAACTCACTTGATTTCTAACTGCAAACTTCGCTGGCAAGTACCATTATAAGTAGACATGTGCATGGCGAAAAAATTTGGTTCGGTTCGGATCGATTCGAATTTTTTCGAATTTCGGTTCGGAGTGATTCGAATTCGGAAAAATTTGAATCAATTCGGTTCGGATTTGTTTTGGATTCATTCGGATTCGAATAAATTCGGTTCGGATTTGTTTCGGATTCATTCGGATTCAAATAAATTCGGCTGGATTCGGTTTGATTCGGTTCAGAAATTCGGAATTTCAGTAAGTGTTAGGTGGGATTAGACTAGTATTATGTACTGTACATTAGGTGTAACCCATAGCAGAGTGATATAACCTAATATACTGTACAATACTAGTGTAATCCATGGCCATCCGAATCTACCGAATAAATCCGAAGTAATTCCGATTTATTCGGTAGATTCGGCACTATTTTAATTTGGAGATTCGGTTCGATCCGAATCTCCGAATATGCCGAATTTTCCGAATTTCCGAATGGAACCGAACCGAATCACACGTCTAATTATAAGCAATGGAGGAAATAGAGGCAGACAGCAGTGCAGAAAAAGTACTTGTATATGCATAATGTAACAGTTTATTTTTGGTATAATTAAAGATTTAACTTTCTTATGTTCCTAGATATATACAGAAGCCCTTAAGTTACTGAAAATTAAAAAAAATGCTTACATTTATTTTAAAAAAAAAAATTGTGAAAGAAGCCCCCAAATAAAACATCCACATGTCTCTGCTTGTTTTTAAGCACTGCTTGAATATACAATATATATTGAAAATATACAAAACTCTCCCTCACGTGAAGCCTTGATTTGTATATGACCAGCGATTTTAATATGCAATGCTGGATGGAATAAAATACCTTTTGATGGAGTTGCCTGTGATATTTATATATAGATCGGTAGAGCTATTGTAGCTCTTTTATTATGTGATTGAGAATTTGGCGTATAAAAGTTTTACTGGTGTCCCATATTGTAATAAACTATAAACCTTTATTTATTAATTTTGAGGTTCAAAGAGGTTATCATTTGAATATAAACAGAGAACAGCTGCTGATATTTTGGAAGGTTCTGTCTATTTGTGTACAGTGATTTCACCACACATTTTTTTTTTTTTTGTAAACATCCAAAACTAGGAAAAAATCTGCAATAACTGTATGTAATATTGAAGTGTTAAAGCATTACTAAAACAATTATTTCTTTCAGGGATTTTATGATGAAGTAGCAACCCCTACATTGGTGAATATTGAACTGCAATACCCTGAAAATGCCATATCAGATATCACACAAAACAACTATAGAAACTATTTTGATGGTAGTGAAATTGTGGTTGCTGGACGTATTACAGATAATGATCTGAACACGTTTACTGCAGATATAAAGGCTGAAGGAGTAAGTCATACATGGTTATTTATATGAGAAAAGTGCATTCACTACACATTTTTATTACAAGTATAAAGGTTGCAATCTTTCTTTGTCTATACTGTATGTTCCAATAAAAAGATCTATTCAATTACATTAAACAATTTACATTTTAAACATGTGTATTTATATACAATCATATTGTTTTCTGAAGTGGAATAATGATGTTCTATTTCATAATTGCACCTGGTATGTGTATGTACTGTATCGCTATGTTGAAACCCTTTGCTGTCTTTTTTTCTAACACCTGAGACCTCATATCTTTTATCCCTTCCCTTATAACTTTTGAATGCAATATTTTCTTTTAAAAATTTTAAAAAATAGCGTAATTATGAGTGTATTTTTAAACAGGTTTTGTAACACTTTTCTGACATGTGTAACAGTTAACCAGAGATCTGAAGTCACGCTATCCCGACGCACGTTAAATTCAATTGTGCTCATCCATTCGCATTTACTTTTAACTTTTAATACGGGCGCTGTTTCCAATGTGCACCCAACAGGCACAATAAACCCGATATTGCTTGCACGAAACAGTTAGTGCACCATTCATAATCAAGCCCATAATGTTCAGCCGCTTACAATGCTAATGCAAACATTAAAATTCTTTCAGTGATTTTAATGTTGTGGCTGATCAGCATATATGCATGTGCTTACATATTTGTCAAATACACATACATATACCGGTATATAGAGAACTCTTTAGTGCTCATTGGCTAAGTATAAAGAGTGCCCAAGCAATATCAACTAACTTCTGGTAAGCAGAAGTTTTGGATGTATTTTAGATATAGTTTTGCACTATCGTTGGCTATATTATTTTCTAGGCACATATTATAAGATTGCAGATCTCAGTAAACCCTTTGTATATATATATAGTCCATGTATACAAAAGTGTAACAGCACCACAGCACAGTCTTGCTTCTTTAAAGGTGAAAAATTCTTTTATTAGGGTACAACAATGGATCTAATAGATTGGTCTTTTCTATGGAATATAGTGATCTGAGCAGTGATGTTTTTAGAATAGTAAGAAAGTATTGGCATTTACTATTAAATTATAATCCAGAAGTAGAATCTTTCAAATTACCCCCAATGCCCTCATACAGAAGGGTTAAAAATCTTAGGGACAATATTGTTAGTGCTGATATAGGTACTGCTAAATCATCTAATGTTAATTACTTAACCACACCAAATAAGGGATGTTATCCCTGTCTTCATTGTGCTCGATGTAATTCTATAATAAAAGGCAAATACCTGGCACAGAATGATAAAAGGAAACAATATACTATAAATGGATTATATACATGCCAGACCAACTATGTAATTTATCTACTTAAATGCCCATGTGGGCTTTGCTATATTGGCGAGACCACCCAGGCCGCCAGGGATAGGTTCAGCCAACATAAGGCCTCTATTAAATCTAAAGATCTATCATTACCTGTATCTGCACATTTCACACAGATGGGACATACAGTTAGCCAACTTCGCTTCCAAATCATAGACCATATCCCCATGCATAGAAGAGGGGGTAATAGGGAATTAAAGTTAAAGCAAAAAGAAGTTTGGTGGATTAAACGTTTGAATACTTTACACCCTTATGGTCTGAATAGGGATTATGATTTGTATTTGTTTTTATGAGACATTTTTTCTTCTTCTCTCTTTTTAATATGTTGTGTGCTCTGGTGCCACTAGGGGGCTCTTAGGTAAGGAAAATTGCAATACCTGGACAGGTATGAGTTAAATCAATTAGCTTTCAGCATCAAACCCTGATTGGCTCAGTTACCCCTTTTTAAATGTTTGTTCATTTGTCTTTTAATTATGCATGAATAAGGACCATGTAGGTCTGAAACGTCGCCTTTTTATGGTTGTTGTACCCTAATAAAAGAATTTTTCACCTTTAAAGAAGCAAGACTGTGTTGTGGTGCTGTTACACTTTTGTATACATGGACTGTATTTTTTGGAGTGTGGCTGATACTCCACAGTAACGGCACACAGGCTGGAAGCCACTATTGAAATTTATGGTGCTGGGCTCTAACTATCTATTGTTTATATATATATATATATATATATATATATATATATATATATATATATATATATTTATATATATATATATATATATATATATACAGACATAATTTTTAAAGAAATACACCAAACTAGATTTGGAGTGACTTTTTCATTTTCTATTTGATCACCGGACACACGTTTCCTTGGATTATATAATCTTGGTATCCTTTGTTAAAAGAGCAGCTATGCATTACTGGGCACAAACTGAACAGATCTGGTGAACCAATGATAAGGGGAATTTTTGTGCAGCCGCCAATCAGCAGCTAGCTCCCAACTAAGGATACCAGGAGAATGAAGCAAATTAGATTATAGAAGTACATTTAAAATGTGTTCTGTCTAAATTATGGAAAAAAAAAATTGTGTTTCATGTCCCTTTAAGGTTAGGGATTGACAGAGTAACTGTAGGGCTAGGTGACTAAGAGATGTGGCTATAGGGTTACAGAGGGACATGGTCTGATGTGGATATCATAATGGCTGCAGAACCAGAAGTCCAATCTGATCTTTGTTCTTTTTTCATTATTATGATTATTATATGTGGTTTTTATTTTAAAACTTTTTACAGAAAATAGGGCCGACACAGGGTCATTTTATACTATTATATTAGGACAGCACTTCTAAAAATGTTGCCAGCCCATGAGCTAGGTCACACTATTTTGTATTAAAAATATAGAAGTTTAACAATAAATCTTTAATGTTTTGCTAAATATATATATACTGTATACATATCTGCGTATAACATATGGAATAAAAGTTAAATTAATAAACCACCCACAATATGGCTCAGAAAAAAAGATAAGAATGAAAAAGCACTTAATTGTTTAAGAGCTCAGCTATTTCTCGTACAAGCTGAGCGAATGTGTCAGTCTATGAGTTGCCCACTTCTTCTGGAACCTTATTATGTACCTGAAGAAAATAAGTTTAGTTTGTAGAAAATGACTGAGAAATTATATCACCTATAATGTCATTTTTATATTGCTCCTAAAAAAATACAGTGTGTTGATCATTGGTTTATTAATTTTCTATCTTACCCATTGGGATTCCTCATTTAACATCAATTCACTGTCCTACAAAACTCTTTCTTTGTGGATTCTTTAAAAAGGTTTTCCAAAGAGTTAGTAACTTAAGGGACATGAAACACAAGAATTGTCTTCCATGATTCGGATAGAACATACAATATTATTTTTCCAATGTACTTCTATTTTCAAATGTATTGTAAGAAGTTCCAATAGTATCCTAAGAGAACTAACCTGTTACACTGGCACATTCTACTTCATTCAGGATTGTTTACTAACTCAAACAACCAGGACATATAAGACTGATTCAGGAGAAGACCAAACCTATTGCCAATCAGCATAGAACCCTCGTTTGGGAAGAGGAATAGTTTAATTTTAATGATATAAAATACTGAAGATCACTCTTAAATATAAGAAATCACTGTTCTAATAGTGATCTCCGGTACTACTAGGGAAAGGGTAAAGTTTTGGAACACAGACTATAAAGGGAGATTCCAGCCAAAATTATAATAAATATGGATACATTTCAGTTTTTAATTGAAGCTTTTTTGTAATATATATGTAAAATCTATATCTGTTTAAAATCTGTATTTAAGTATACTTCGTGCACCACCATTTTAAATACAGCAGAATGAAAAACACCCTTAAAAGGATACAAAACCCACATTCATTTTCATACTTAATATCAGAGCATATAATTTTAAACAACTTTTCAATTTACCTATATTATAAAATTTATATGGTAACATACACTCACCGGCTACTTTATTAGGTACACCTTGCTAGTAGTGGGTTGGACCCTCTTTTGCCTTCAAAACTGCCTTAATTCTTTGTGGCATAGATCGAACAAGGTGTTTGAAACATTTTTCAGATATTTTGGTCCATATTGACATGGTAGCATCACGCAGTTGCTGCAGATTTGTAGGCTGCACATTCATGATGTGACTATCTTGTTCCACCACATTCCAAAGGTGCTCTATTGGATTGAGATCTGGAGGCCATTGGAGTACAGTGAATTTATTTTCATGTTCAAGAAACCAGTATGAGATGATTTGAGCTTTGTGACAGGGTGCATTATACTGCTGGAAGTAGCCATCAGAAGATGGGTACACTGTAGTCATAAAGGGATGGACATGGTCAGCAGCAATACTCAAGTAGGCCATGGCATTTAAATGATGCTCAATTGGTACTAAGGGGCCCAAAGTGTGGCAAGAAAATTTCCCCCACACCATTACACTACCACCACCTGCCTTAAGCGTTGATACAAGGCAGGATGGATCCATGCTTTCATGTTGTTTATGCCAAATTCTGACCCTACCATCTGAATGTTGCAGCTGAAATCGAGACTCATCAGACCAAGTATTGTCCATGTTTTGTGACCCTGTGAGAATTGTAGCCTCAGTTTCCTGTTCTTAGCTGACAGGAGTGGCACCCGATGTGGTCTTCTGCTGCTGTAGCCCATCTGCTTCAAGGTTCAAAGTGTTGTGCATTTAAAGATGGTATTCTGCATACCTTGGTTGTAACAAGTGGTTTTTGGAGTTAATGTTGCCTTTCTATCATCTCAAACCAGTCTGCCCATTCTCCTCTGACCTTTGACATCAACAAGGCATTGTCGGCCACACAACTGCAACTCACTGGAAATTTTCTCTTTTTCAGATCATTCTCTGTAAACCCTAGAGATGGTTGTGTGTAAAAATCCCAGTAGATAAGCAGTTTTTGAGATACTCAGACCAGCCCATCTGGCACCAACAACCATGCCAGTCACTTAAATCCCCTTTCTTACCCATTCTGATGCTCGGTTTGAACTTCAGCAAGTCATCTTTACCACGTCTAGCTGCCTAAATGCATTAAGTTGCTGCCAGGTGATTGGTTGATTAGCAATTTGTGTTACAAAGCAATTGAACAGGTGTACCTAATAAAGTGGCTGGTGAGTGTAGTAGATGAGGTTGGAAGAAGACAGAATTCCATAGAGTTAAATCTATACAGATTCTACTTAAGAATATATTATTATTATTTATTATAAAAAAGCTCCAACTGAGCATACTTTAATTCCATTAAAGAAGGTGACCCGTTTAACACAAGCAATCATATCAATGAATTCTGTTTCTAACCAGAAATATATTTATCCATTTTTAAATGAATCTAAGGTATTGGCATTCACTACCTCCTTAGGCAATAAGTTCCACAATTTGATAGCTCTTACAGGGAAAAAACGTTTATGTTGCTGGATATTAAATTAGCTTCCTTTGTTTTCTTGGTATCCTTTGTTGAAGATGCAGCAATACACTACTGGGAGCTAGCTGAACACATCAGTAAGCCAATGAGAAGAGATATATATGTGCAGCCACCAATCAAAAGTTAGCTTCCAGTAGTTCACTCCTGCTCCTGAGCCTACCTAAGTATGCATTTTGACAAAAGTTACCAAGAAAACACAGCAAATTAGATAATAGAATTACATTACCATCTCTTTAACTTTTAATTAACTCAAGAAATATTGCATGTATTTACTTCAAACTGTAAAGAATTATAGTTACTGCTAATCTGTCTCTACAGTCAGGAGTTGTAAGTATCTGGAGAAGGGGGCTGTTAATGTAATCTTCATTTGAACTTAAACTAAAGCATATTATTTATTTTTAGCGATTATTGATCTTTTTATATTTCTGATATAGGCAAATGATTTAATAAAATATACAGAAAATATAGACCTCCAGAATAAAGATGATGCTCTGAAACAACAGGAATATATATTTGGGGACTATATTGAGAGACTTTGGGCATATCTTACTATCCAACAGCTGCTAGAAAAACGGTAAATTAATCTAAATCTGCATTGAATGGAGATAAATAAATGTAAAAGATACTTTTCTTTTTCTTTTTTGCTCAATAACACAAGCAGTGGGCGATGCAAAACAATTTCTAGATTGTAAAATACAGTGCCACCGTTTGCAAAAGTTTGCTACTAACTCAGGCGTCAATCACAATCTATTAGCTAATTTGTTTTTGACAAGTTTTCAGGCTGAAAACGGCGACACAATAGCATGGAGCTAAAATGTTTTTGGTACCTTTTACTTTTCAATAGGTGTTTGAGACCAGTTTGCCTAAATCAACACCTAAAGACACTTGATAAATTCCCAAAATGTCCATTTTGGCATCTTTGCAAGTGTTACAAGACAATTTTTTACATTATGTATAATAGTTTTTTGGGTTTTTTTTTATAATTTTTATTGAGGTTAAATATGTAATGTAACAGACAAATTATATTACAGATGTCATATACATATACAAAGAAAAAACATATCAATCATATTGCCACAATAAATAGTCAAATCTGTTACGTCACATTTATGCAAAATATACTAGAAATTAACTTCACATTTTTGTATTTCTTTCATTCTATATAAAATCATAAAAAGAATAAACGTAGTAATGCACACCATATATATGATATAAAGAGTATAACATTTGTAAGCTTTTTAAACTTTTGATACTTTTGAAACCCAGAATAGTGTAATAAACGGACAGCAAATTGTGGCTTACAATATATAAAAACTAAAAATGTTAAGCTAGTATGTACCTGAGCCACCTGATTCTGGGTTATTAGGAAGATATTAATTTTAAGTGTGGTATGTTTCAAGGGTAACCGCACAAGAATTCTCTGGCATAATCACATAGTGCCAGAATTCTATATATATGGGAGGGCGGGCAGAGAATAATCATGTATTTTCTTAGTTGGGAATAAGAGCCTTTAAATATATAACTTCTGTGTAGATGCTCATGTTGAGTTAAATTAGTGGAACATATAGGAGAGTGGTATATATATATATATATATATATTATATATATACATATATATATATATACATACATACATATGTATACCTATGGGACAACACTATTCAGCAATTAATTAATATTAAACTAAAGGAGACCATTGTAATAAGAGTCAGGTTATAGTTCTAAAATTTGGCTATATACCCCTGCTGGTTCCGTAAGAGAACTTAGCATACCTATACAGTAGCCAGCAAACCACTATAACCATCTTGAAATCTACTGTGGAAATAATAGATTATAAAAGCAGCCATGAAGCAATAAAGCGCTCTAGATTAAAACCTCACTGCATACATATAAGTATATGAGAAAGAGCTAGTCCAAGCATCAGACTCCCTGGTCACCATGTATACTAATCAATATGCTTAGTAGGTTTGCAGTTGTAATAGATATATACATATGTCTTATCAAAATGTAATGGCTATGGGGTATGTCTATATAAATAAAAAAATAGTAGATAGTTCCCAAAGGGTAGTTTCCAAGCACGTATATAGGACTATAGGGAATTAGTATTCTATCTCCTTGGAATATAGTAGATATATTGGGTTTTAACTTTAATTATATTAGCCATGTCATCACCACCGCTGACAACACGGTAGTGTCACTTCCAGAGTAAATGTCTTATGAAAACCCAGAGAGACATACTTGCTTAGAATTGTAGAATAGCTTTTAATAATTATTATTATTTTTTTATATTTAATATTTCAGTAACTCGCATTGAGGTTAGAAATTCTTCATGCGCACTAAACCAACAACAAATTAGACCTTAAGTGCAAAATGAGAAGCGCTATACGCATATTTTACGTTCCAATGTTCTTCACAAAAAGAAATTACATTTTTATTATTAAATATATATTTCTATTTATATCTGATAATGTTAATGGAAAATAGATATCTATACCTACATATCTACAGGAATATATATACAGGTATACACACACATACACACACACACACACACACACACACACATATATATGCTGGCTTAAGGACAGAAAACAAAGTGTCTTAGTAAATGGAGTTCATTCAGCAGAGGGGGCTGTTACTAGTGGTGTTCCTCAGGGGTCAGTTCTGGGGCCTGTTTTGTTTAACATATTTATCTGCGATATCAGCAAAGGGCTACAGGGGAAAGTATGTCTCTTTTCAGATGATACAAACATTTGTAACAGAGTGGATGTTCCAGGGGGGATAGACAAAATGAGAAGTGATATACAACAATTGGAGGATTGGACAAACGACTGGGACCTAAAGTTTAACACAGCAAAGTGTAAAATAATGCATTTAGGGAAGAAAAATCCAAATGTTAATTACATACTCAATGACACTTTACTGACTGTTACAGATGAGGAACAGGACTTGGGAATTATTATTTCAGATGATTTAAAACTTAGTAAACAATGTAGTAATGCAGCAAGTAAGGCTAGCAGAATACTTGGATGTATTGGTAGAGGTATTTGCAGCAGAAATAGTAAGGTTCTTATGCCACTTTATAGATCATTAGTTAGGCCTCATCTTGAGTATTGTGTGCAGTTCTGGAGACAATATCTTCAGAAGGATATTAACAAACTTGAATCTGTGCAAAGGAGGGTTACCAAATGGTACATGGTCTAAAAAATAAAACTTAGCAGGATAGGCTCAATGACCTAAATATGCATAGCTTAGAGGAGAGAAGGGAAAGAGGTGATATGATAGCAACTTTCAAGTACATTAAAGGGTTTAGTAAAACTGAGGCTGTGGGTATTTTACATAAAATGGAAAATTCAAGAACAAGGGGTCATGAGCTCAAGCTAAAGGGTAGTAGATTCAGGAGTAATTTGAGGAAGCACTTCTTTACAGAAAGAGTGATTGATTTATGGAATAAACTTCCTCAAGAGGTAGTAGCAACAAACACTGTGGGGGACTTTAAAAATGCATGGGACATCCTACGAACTAGATAAGTTTATACTGTTAGGTAAGGTCGGACAGACTTGCTGGGCCTATGGCTCTTATCTGCCGTCAATATCTATGTTTCTATATATATATATATATATATACACAGTATATATATATATATATATATATATATATATATATATATATATATATATATACAGTCATGCATTTCTGTGAGAAAATGCACCACTTCGCCCAGAAAATTGTTGCAATTACAAATGTTTAGGCATTCTCATGTTTATTTCTTTTATTTGTATTGGTATGACTCAAAAAAAGTGGAGAAAAAAGAAGCCAAATCTGACACATTCCACACAATACACACAAAAATGGACAGGACAAAATTATTGGCACCCTCAATATAATATTTGGTAGCACACCCTTTGGAAAAAAAATGAGTTTCTTACACCTCTCTACTGGAATTTTGGACCACTCTTCTTTTGCCAACTGCTTCAGGTCTCTCAGATTGGAAGGGTTCCTTTTCCCAACTGCTGTTTTGAGATCTCTCCACAGGTGCTCTACGGGATTTTAGATCTGGACTCATTGCTGGCCAGTTTAGTACTCTGCAGTGCTATGTCTTAAACCATTTCTGGGTGCATTTTGACGTGTGCTTTGGGTCATTGTCCTGCTGTAAGACCCATGATTTCTGATGGAGACCCAACTTTCTGACAATGGGCCCTACATTGCAACACAGAATTATTTGGTAGTCTTCAGATTTCATAATGCCATGCACATAGTCAAGACATACAGTGCCTGAAGCAGTAAAGCAACCCCAAAACATCAGTGAAACCCCACCATGTTTGACGTTAGGGACTGTGTTCTTTTCTTTAAAAGCCTAATTTCTTTTTCTAAAAACAGTAGAATAATGGGCTTTTTCAAAAAGCTGTAATTTAATTTCTTCTGTCCACAGCACATTCTCCCAAAAGAATTTTGGCTTCCTCAGGGAAGTTTTTGGAAAACTCCAATCTGGCTTTTTTTATATTTCTGTGTCAGCAGTGGGGTCCTCCTGGGTCTCCTACCATAGCATTTTTTTTCATTCAAAAGGTGTAGTAAAGTGCGAGCAGCCACATTTGTACCCTGCCTGAAGGTCAGCTTGAATTTTTCTGGAAGGTTCCTCATCCATCATTCGAACAATCCTTTGTTCCAATCTTTGATCATGTTTTCTCTTTAGTCCACGTCCAGGGAGATAGCTACAGTGCCATGGGCTGTAAACTTCTTAACAATATTGAGCACAGTAGACACAGGAACATTTAGATCTCTGGAGATGGACTTGTAACCTTGATATTGTCCATGCTTTTCCACAATTTTTGTTCTCAAATCCTCAGACAATTATTTGCTGCTCTTTCTTTTATCCACACAGAGACACATAACACACAGAGACACATAACAGAAAGGTTGAGTACATTTTTCACCATTTTAACTAGTTTCCGGTGTGATTTCTATGTTGTCAGAAACCGGTAATTTATACAGGTGAGTTTAATTACAAACAGGAGCATCACAAACTTGGAATGCATTTATTTCTTACAATTTTGAAAAGGTGCCAATAATTTTATCCAGTCCATTTTTGAGTTTTGCATGGAATGTGTCAGATTTGGCTTTTTTTTTCTCCACTTTTTTGTGTCATACCAATACAAACAAAAGAAATAAACATGAGAATGCCTAAACATTTGTAATTGCAACAATTTTCTTGACAAAGTCGTGCATTATCTGACAGAAATGCGGGAATGCCAATATCATAGGCCATGACTGTATATATATATATATTTACAATGAAAATTACATTGTTCTGTATGCAAAGAACATTGGAATGTGAAATATCAATAACTCCTGTCGTGTTAGCGCACGAGCGATAGTTGCTCTACTATGCTCTTCATTTACTTCTATGGAGAAAATACATTAAGGCGGTCGCAATATCCCAAAGTTCTTTGGTTAGCACATGTTGGCTTTTGCTTGTGCAAAAAACCTTTTACTTTCAACTTGTAATATGCACTACCCAATGCATAGAAAAAGATTAGTTCTAGGAAACTTTACGCCCGAGCGAAAGTGCTAAATTGGGCACCACTTGTAATATGGCACAGATTGTGATCCACCCCTCAGTGTAATAATTTGATGTCAACTATATAACTGATATAGTAAGACAAATAAATGTTGTTCTCAGAAACAACGCTTTCACCAATTAATTCTCAGTTCCAATGACTATCTTCAATTATCCTTAAAATATGAATAAAAATGTTAGATAATAATATTACAATCTTAAGAGAGATTTATAGCTATTGTTGCTGTATATTTTCCACATAAATGCATGTAATATTTAGGAATTATATACAACTAATAACCAATAATTGTTTTTAGCTAAATTTATATATTATTATACTCAGATAGCAACACATTTTGTAAACCATGTGGATTAGTGTTATTAATGATAATGTTAAAGGTGTTTAATTGTTAATATTTTTATTTATCTAATTATTTAATAATTGATTTATCCCTAGAATTTATGCTGATCCATCAGAGAAACAAAATTTAACAGAAAAAGCCCTTGAACTATCACTGAAATATAAATTTGTGACTCCATTGACATCAATGGTTGTTACAAAACCTGAAGAAAAAGAAGATGAACAGTTGATAGCTGATAAATTTGTGGAAGGTATTGTTTTCTGTTTTATATATACCAATGATCTCCATTCTGGCAAGATGATCTAAGACATCTTGTCAGTGCGGCAAGGTCCCCCAAGTAATTTTTAAGAGGTGAATTTTAGCCTTGGTGATTCTTATCTGGCTATATAGAGTTATTTAAGTGAAGGAGAGACACCTACATCCCCAAAGATTTTGTGTGATTTTTCTCCTTGTCGACGAGTTGTTGATCATTAGGCCAATAAAAATGAAAATTACACTGTTATGAGAATAAATTAAATTTGGAATCATATATCTGTTCAACTAGATAAAAAGAAATAGTGTAATAATTTAGCTTAACCTTACACAAAAATAATATTTAATTTTATATACCCCTTTCTTTATATCTAATCAGTGTCTTGGTATATTTATCACCATGAATAATATTGATACATTCTTAGTCAGACCCAAAATGGCATTTCATATATTTTCAGTTTTCTTTCTATAGTTATGGTTATCTTTGCCTTTAATTGTTTTTTAAGTAAAAATATCAACTATTTCCTAGGAGAGATGCCGGCTTTGTAGTATAATTAAAGATAGCACTAATATAAACATTGTATAACTGATTATTAAATATTAAACACTGTGCAACTTGAAACTTGAAACGGTATATTGAAGATGGAAGCAGCATATAATACTTGACTAATCTAATTACTTTCCCTGAAGATATATAATGGATTGGAGTATTAACATGTTGTTACTATAGGCTCCTGTTTTGTGCTCTGATTGGACAGTTGGAGCTGACTTAAGCTCTGATTGGCCAAGGTCAACTACTGCCTGATGATGATTGTATATTTTTCATGGTTGCTTTCCTGGAATTTTGGATTGCAATTGTACTTATTGATTGGTTTATTGAAAGGGAAGTTAATTAAATATAAATTTTGTTTCTTTTTTGTAACCCATTTTTTGTTAAAAAAATTATATATATATATATATATATATATATATATACACATTCATATTTAGACAAGTACCTTTATGTTAATGACCTCATATCTTTGAGCAGTTATAACTTTTTAATGCAAAATTTTGTTTAAAATAATTTTAATACATAGTGTTATTATGAGTGTAACTTTACTTTTAAATATATGTTTCATGTCTTTTGTGACACTTTTTTGTTTTGCATAACAGTTTATCAGTACTCTGAGGTCATGACAATCATTATAATGTAAATCTCAATTGCACTCACACGTTCACATTTACTTTCAACTAATACGGCCGTGTAACTGTTAGCCCGCCACTCATAATCTGGCCCAATGTGTACAAGAATTAATTGAATTTAAAATTAAAAAAACATAATAATAAAAGTACACTGCTTAAAGGAACAGGAAAAACAATGTCACGTTAAAGTATTTTTTATTTGTAGCCTTCATACTTCTGGAGGTGTTTCTCTCCATGATGCACATGCACAGTTGTTCTTATCAGCCAGTAAGCAAGATGTTCCTAGGGATCCGTTGTCAATAAATACATATTTCCTGATATTATTATTATTATTATAATACTAGTTTAAGCAGCTTTAACTAAACCTTTATTCATGGAAAGGTATTCTTAATATGTTCAATTATTCCCCCCTTTCATATGCATTAGAGAATTTTTAAGGGTGCCTTTAAGCAAACTAATTAATGAAATGACTTGAAAAATTAAAAAAAATCATTGAACATAAACATAATATAAACTGAACGTTTATTGAGATAATTCAAATTTGAATATGCATGGACTTTATCAAACCAATGGACATAGCAACATGAACATATGGACAAGCATTCGTATATGAGAGAAGTATTCTGATATAAGAAAGGCTGTAAATGACAAGTGTGTGAGGAGATGTTTCATGTTCAGACTCTATACATTAAAGGCACAGTAAATGTAGGGAAAATATTAAATAATTCTTTACTATGTGCATAGTTATGTAACAATAGGATATACTTTTGTTTAATTTTTTTTTTAAATGCATAATTTGTCACCAAAAACTATACTTAACTTTTGTGCAAATCCGTAATTCTGTGTAGCATTTAAAAAAAAAAAAAATAGTGCATCATGGGCTCACTTTCTAATCAGAGCGAGTCCGATCACACCATTCAACCACATTTAGGGGCCAATTTATTAAGGGCCGAATGGTCCTGAATTCCCCTGTTTCTGTGTGAGTCTTCAGGATCGCTGGAAACAGGAGTTAATAAGACAGCTGCTCTTTAACTTCTCCGCCTCCACTGAGGCTGCGGACATCAATCTACCCAATCTCATATGGTCAGGTTGATGGACACCCCCTGCTAGCGGTCTGCAGGAGGCAGAATTGCACAAGCAGTTCCCCAGAATTATGTCCCATTTTTCTCAGCGTTTACTGTCCCATTTTTTACTCTTTTATTTAATTAAAGTCTTAAAAAAAATAAGCACTACATTTACTCATTTTTACTTAGTGTTTAATGTTTCTATTTTATAATGTTTTTTATTCTTATGTAACTTTTTTGGATAGGTCAGTCTGATAGTTCTCGATTCAGCAACAGCTATGGTAGGTTGACTTTTGATTCATTCATTCATTCATTATTGTAACTGAAAAATATGTATGTTTATGTGTATAAGAGAGAAAATTTTTTTGTGAAAAACTGGTTGATTATTTTCAAATTAAAAATGGCAAATGAATTACATTCCATGTGATAAATAAAATTTGAAAAATAAGTTAATCTTGTAAATTTGACACACATTATACCCCACAACATTATATTTTAAGGCACATTTTTCACAAATCACTCTTTTTTTGCATGTTGTTGAAATAATACTTTGAAAATACTTCAGACTTCAAGTGCAATCAACTTTGAAAACATATTAGTACATTGTTTATATATAATTTTGTCTTTTTAATTTTTAAGAAATGTTTTAAGGTATTAAAATGCAGCAATAAAAATATCATGGTTAAAATTAAAAGTTAGAAACAGAAACTGTAAAGCACTAAACGTATAAACAGTACAGAAATATAGCACAGACATTCTAGTGACTGGTAAACAACTGTATTTTATTCATCTGAAATTAAAAAGGGACAGTAAACACTCTATAAATACAACACATTTTGTCCATCATGGATATCTGATTAGAATGTTTTGCACTGGTTGCTGATATCTTTATATATAAAAGAAGTCCTGACTGAATGACTGACTCATCCACCCAGCTCAAACCGTTTAACCTAGGAACATAAAATTTGGAAGGTATGTTTTAATGACGTAGGCACCCACTAATGAAGGATTTTTGGAAAGTACATCCCTATGGAGGTAAACAAAGGGGGTGTTTTACCATTTCCCAAAAAATCTACTTAAAGGGGGTGAAAAGGGGGGTGATTTATGACAATACCTATTTCTCAAGAACCGAAGATGTTACTGACATGAAAATTGGTATTTACCTTCTCCTTTAAAACTAAAGAAACACGTGTTTTACCATTTCCTGAAAATCCACTTGAGGGGGGTGAAAAGGGGGGGGTGATTTATGAGGATACCTATATCTCAAAAACCAAAGATGTTACAGACTTGAAAATTGGTATTTACATTTTCCTTTAAAAATAAAGAAACACTTTTTTTTTACCATTTCCTGTGAATCCACTTAAGGGGGGACATTTAAGAGGACACCTAAATCTCAAAAACTGAAAAATGTTAGAAAAGTTAAAAGTATAATTTCAAATCTTCATTATAAAGTAGGTTTACAGGCCAAATGGTTTGCTTCTAACATCAGTAATTCTCAAGATATGGATATCACTAAAAAATGAATACTCTCTTTTCACATCTGACAGTTGAGTCATAATATATGATTTCAAAAATGTAATATTAAAGTAATTGTAAATAGAATAATAATAACATATTTTTGATGTGCCAAGTGGGCCCCCCACCCAAAACTTAGCTGATTGGTGCCCATGTACAAGAAAGATGGAGAATTAACGAAAACACACAAAGTTCATGTCAGCGAGCGTGCAACCCGAATAGGCACACACATGAGGGCACACGTTGTTGCAAGTGGTCGCTTTTTATTTTTACAAATCACAAAATTCATGTGAGCAAAGCTGCGGGCAACAGCTAGTTGTTTATATACAGGCAAACAACTACAACATGCAATTTAAAAAGTGAGAAATGAAAAGCAGTAGTCTTATTTAGAGATACCCCATTACTAAAAGGAGAAAATAGTTTAATATACAGGCCATGTTTTGTTTGATTAAAATCTATATTGTTTTATTTGTACAAAGTTAGCACTTAAAGGACCACTCAATGCAGTAGAATTACATAATTTACAAGTGCACAATGAAAAGATAAAGCAATAGCACTTACTCTGAATTTCAAATAAGCAGCATATTTCTTTTTCTCCCAGACTAGCATACATATACCCTGTGCGCTTGTGCACATGCTCAGTAGAATCTTGTTCCCCAGAAATTGTTCAAAATTTGATAATGGAAGTAAATTGGAAAGTGTCTTTAAAATGCATGCTCTTTTGGAATCATAAAAGTTTATTTTGACTTGAGTATCCCTTTAAACAAATTGCCCTGTACCCCCCCCCCCCTTTATATGCCATTGTTGGCAGACCAGGTAAATATGATTAAAAAAATTCAGATGACAAAGCTTGTACTTGATTTTATAAACAATCCACTTCTGTAAACAAAATTAAATTACATGTTGTATGCAAGTCCTTTGCCAAGTAATGCTTCACTGCTGATCTAAACCATGAATATAAAAAACAATTACTTTAATATGCATTAATATGTTATTGATATTGTTTGATAACTGATTTTTATTTCCATACAGTTCCAAGTGTACCTTCATATGTACCTTCATATGCATATGCAAGTGCACCTTCATATCCTACAAGCTTTGGTAAGTTTTTCTATAGAGCCATCTTTACCTTATTTTGTGCTTCATAATACACCACACATTCTTATTCACAGTTCAGGACTTCAGGCAGGCCATGCTAGCACCCGCACTCTCTGCTTACGCAACAATGCACTTGTAATCCGGGCAGAATGTGCTTTGGCATTGTCCCGCTGGAAAATGCAATGATGTCCCTGGAAAAGACAGCATCTGGATGGCAGCATATGTTGCTCCAAAATGTATACATATCTTTTTGCATTAATGGTGCCCTAACAGATGTGCAAGTTATCCACGCCATGGGCACTGACACACCCCCATACCATAAAAGACGTTGGCTTTTTGGACCTGATGCTGATATCAATTTGTATGGTCCTTTTCCTCTTTGGCCCGGAGAACACGACAACTGTTTTTGCCAAAAACTATTTGAAATGTTGACTCGTTGGACCACAAAACATGATTCCACTGTGCTATACACATACACTCACACACATGTAGAAACTCACACACATATACACACATACACGCAGACATATAAACACACTCACACTTATGAGAATTTACACTATAATTGCATTGCTTCATTTACAATGCCAGCTCTATTTACCTAACCCTGCACAAAAAAACACAGCTAATCCACTCACATAATGAATGCCTTATCCCATCTACGCAGCAACACATGTCCTTCCTGCCTAGTCAAGTACAACATTTGCAGGGCAGGTTCCTGCTGGGGCTTAGAGAGTAAACACCTGTGAGGAACAAGGGGAATACTAATTGTAACAGCGCCATCTGCTGGCCTCTAAAAGAAAACTCTATTAAAAAACACCAAGGGGCCAATTTATCAAGCTCCGTATGGAGCTTGATGCCCCTTGTTTGGCTCGCCGGAAACAGTAGTTATGAAGCAGCGGTCTAAAGACCGCTGCTCCATAACTTGTCCGCCTGCTCTGAAATGGCGGACAGAAATCAACCCGATCGAATACTATTGGGTTGATTGACACCCCCTGCTGCACGGTGTGGCATTGCACCAGCAGTTCACCAGAACTGCTGGTGCAATGATAAATGCCAAGAGCATAGGCTGTTGGCATTTATCGATGTGCAGCGGACATGATCCGCTATATCAGATCATGTCCACTCGCACCATCATAAATATGCCCCCAAAAGCTTTAGTAAAGCTCCAGTGCACCATCACTGTCTGAGTGCTGATCACAAGCACTGTCTGTCACTGAAACCAACCAGTCTAGCTTTGCTGTGGGGGGAGGGTTGGTTGGGGGGGGGCAATTGCCTTGTACTTAATTCATTCTCTGTATTTCTGTGAGCTTAAATGAGCCAACTACATGAAATAACATATGGGCTTTTGAATCTTAAAAAGATGAAATGTCTGGAGAGATCATAGAGTCCTTTTACTGATTTTTTCCCTTTTGTCATTTAAAGAAGGTAAATGACCTATAAAGCAGGCACGTTGTAGGAGATTAATTATTATGACCTTTATTATTCAGTTGGTAAAAAATATTTCAGTTAAAATAAAATGTGCTCTAAGAGAGAAGGACAAGAAGTGTATAATGGGTTAAATAATGGGTGGAGCATTAAAAACTTCTTTAAATTACATTCCTACAGAAAAAAGAAAATGTAAATTATCTCCCAAAGTTTTCATTTTTTTCCATCCCCGTGTAAAATATATATGTTGCATTTGTACATTCACCTTAATGGCAGGAAAAAAAAAAGAAAAGTTAAAAAATAGATACAATTTTGGGCTAGATTATGATTGGAACTGTTTTTATCGATCCCGCTTGTGCATTAACTCCGCTTTTTACGTGCGTCGGGTAGCGTGCGTATATTCCAAGTTAAAATTAAAAAGCTAACCAGACGTGCGCAAAAAGCCTAACTTCAAATATCGCGACCGTGTTAAGGTATTCTCCCATGGATTTCAATGAAGCTCGAAAAGTGGAAAAACTTAACTCTCATACTCGCATGCTAACCCGTTTACATTTTCTCAAGTGTGCTAACCCAACATGAAATATTAATATTTCAAATTCCAATGTTCTTCACATAGAATAATATGTTCTATTTATTCTTAAATACATATTTCTCTATATATCTGATGTTATTTTGGTACAATATGTATCTATTCCTATATACTGTATATATATATATATATATATATATATATATATATATATATATATATATTTGTCTATATATGTATACATATGTATTTAAACATATATATATACATATTTTGACATCTCTATGTTAAAGCCCTTTACAGACCTTTTTGTTTTCTGACACTTGAGACCTAATATTTTTGAGCCCTTATAACTTTTTATTGCAATTTTTTTAAAATACTTTTTATTAGATAGTGTTATCATAAGTGTAACTGTACTTTTCAATGTATTTTTGATGTGTTTTGTGCAACTTCTTTGTGGAGAATAGCTACCCAGAGCTCTGAAGTCGCACTATCCAGAGGCTCATTAAATTCAAATTACGCTTGAGTGAACACATTTACGTTTAACCCCTTAATGACCGGACCATTTTTAAATTTTCTTACCCTTAATGACAATGGCTATTTTTACATTTCTGCAGTGTTTGTGTTTAGCTGTAATTTCCCTCTTACTCATTTACTGTACCCACACATATTATATACCGTTTTTCTCGCCATTAAATGGACTTTCTAAGGATACCATTATTTTCATCATATCTTATAATTTCCTATAAAAAAAATATAAAATATGAGGAAAAAATTGAAAAAAACACACTTTTTCTAACTTTGACCCCCAAAATCTGTTACACATCTACAATCAACAAAAAACACCTATGCTAAATAGTTTCTAAATTTTGTTCTGAGTTTAGAAATACCCAATGTTTACATGTTCTTTACTTTTTTTGAAAGTTATAGGGCCATAAATACAAGTAGCACTTTGCTATTTCCAAACAACTTTTTTTCAAAATTAGCGCTAGTTACATTGGAACACTGATATCTTCCAGGAATCCCTGAATATCCCTTGACATGTATATATTTTTTTTTAGAAGACAACCCAAAGTATTGATCTAGGCCCATTTTGGTATATTTCATGCCACCATTTCACCGCCAAATGTCATCAAATAAAAAAAAAAGTTCACTTTTTCACAAATTTTGTCACAAACTTTAGGTTTCCCACTGAAATTATTTACAAACAGCTTCTGCAATTAAGGCACAAATGGTTGTAAATGCTTCTTTGGGATCCCCTTTGTTCAGAAATAGCAGACTTATATGGCTTTGGGGTTGCTTTTTGGTAAGTAGAAGGCCGCTAAATGCTGCTGCGCACCACACATAAATTATGCCCAGCAGTTAAGGGGTTAATTAGGTAGGTTGTAGGGAGCTTGCATGGTTAATTTTAGCTTTAGGGTAGTGTAGTAGACAACCCCAAGTATTGATCTAGGCCCATTTTGATATATTTTATGCCACTATTTCACCGCCAAATGCGAGCAAACAAAAAAAAAAAATTCATTTTTCACAATTTTAGGTTTCTCACTGAAAGTATTTACAAACAGCTTGTGCTATTATGGCACAAATTGTTGTAAAAGCTTCTTTGGGATCCCCTTTGTTCAGAAATAGCAGACATATATGGCTTTGGCATTGCTTTTTGGTAATTAGAAGGCCACTAAATGCTGCTGCGCACCACACGTAAATTATGCCCAGCAGTGAAGGGGTTAATTAGGTAGGTTGTAGGGAGCTTGCAGGGTTAATTTTAGCTTTAGGGTAGAGATCAGCCTCCCACCTGACACATCCCACCCCCTGATCCCTCCCAAACAGTTCTCTTCTCTCCCCCACCCCACAATTGTCCCCGCCATCTTAAGTACTGGCAGAAAGTCTGCCAGTACTAAATAAAAGGAGTTTTTTTTTTTTTAATAAAAAAAAATAAAATGTTTTAGCTGTGATGGACCCCTGCCTTAGCCCCAACCTCCATGATCCCCCCCCCCAGCTCTCTAACCCTCTCCCCTACCTAATTGCCGCCATCTTGGGTACTGGCAGCTGTCTGCCAGTACCCAATTTGCCCCAAAAACAAGTGTTTTTTTTATCTTTTTTGCAATTTTTAATGTTTTCTGTAGTGTAGCAGCCCCCCACAATACCCCAACCCCCTCCCCCTCCCAGATCCTTATATATTTTTTTTTTTTTAATTCTTTTTTCCCCCCTCTTCCCTCCTAATTGGTGTCAGTGGCCAGCTAATTGCGCGCGCACACGGGCGCACGCGCGCCCCCGCACGCTCCCGGCACCCGGCGTGCACATTGCACTTACAGGAACCGGATGCCGGGTAGTGATGGGCCGCCCACCCGCCTCCCTGTTATGCTCCCACCCACCAACGAACCGGCACCATCGCTACCGGTGCAGAGAGGGCCACAGAGTGGCTCTCTCTGCATCGGAGTCTTCTGAAAAGGTATTGCAGGATGCCTCCATATGGAGGCATCACTGCAATACCCTGAGAGCTGCTGGAAGCGATTGCGATCGCTTCCAGCACTCTCTTAGACAACTGACGTACCAGGTACGTCTATTGTCATTAACTGGTTGTTAATGCATGACGTACCTGGTACGTCAGTTGTCATTAAGGGGTTAACTCAGAAGCGTGCAAAGATCCACAATAAACACCTTTTCGCTCACATGCAAAAGTTAGAATGCCAATCATTACCTATCCCTTAGAGAATTACTTCATTATATAATAATGTTGTGACTTATTTAAATTAAATTTTTTTGTAAATTCTGCAAATATTAAATGGTATAAAATTATCTTTGAAGTTTAAATGATAATCTGGGGAATAGTATCCTATGGATTATTTTGTAGTTAAAAAAGCCCATTTTAACTTGATGTAAATTGCAAAGTTTTGCAAAACAATACACAGAGATTATACAGCTCCAGCATATTGTTCACTAGAATATTCCTTTAATATGTGCAACTGTTAGAAAATGTAATTGTTTCATAATATTTGCAGTTGATTCTGACCCTCACTTCATTATTCGAGTGCCAAAGAAGAATGACTCTCTCTGCTTTAATATCCAAGGGAAGGAAGGCATGGTGTTCAGTCTTGTAAATGACCCAACGCTAGGTAAGATACATCTTAATACAACTAAAATTGCATTTTTTTAGTTAAATTTAGTTTGTGGTGGGTAAAAGAATGCTTTAAAAACATCACTGCATACATATACAATGGTCTAAATCTCTCCACTTAGATGAGATGAGCTAAAATGATCCCGCAGAACTGCAAGATCTCTCACAAGATTCCAGAAAAGCATATTTTTATACTTTTCTAAGAGGCATTCTCTGCATTTTTGGATTTGAAAAAGAGACATAACCAGTACAATCAAGTACTGTGTGACATGAGAGTTTTGTTACATTTAAATTTGTGCTTTGTATTTTATATTACTTTAGACCAGATTTATTCCTTTATGTCTTATTACATTTAAGCTTTGCACTTTTTAGTTTTTGTTTTTAAAGCAGTTACATTCTGAATATAGCAGTGTATTAAAAGATTTCAATTTTACAAATTCGAATTATGCTTTCAAAGTTTTTGAGTAACTTTAACAAATTAGGATTGTACATTTCTGTATATCTTTTACAAATGACTTTCCACCTTGTATTTGTTCTATGTCAAATAAAGCTGACAGTTTCTGAAAAGTTTGAGGAACAGGAGAGTTCCTTGGTTGAACAGGGAAGTTTGCAGGATGTGTCTGATCTTACAATTCTCATGACATTTTCTAAGTGGTGTATACCAGCAGGTCTCACAGATTTGTCTTCCCAGCTGTATGCAGGTGAAGTTTGCTTAAAATACACAATTAATTTATTTGACTGACAGAAAAGTAATGTATACTAAATTAGAGGCAAATGCAATTTAAATTGTAGTGAAAACATTTCAGTTTCATTTGTATTTGCTACATACTGAGACTTATCACTAAATGTATCGCGAGCTCCCCTGTTAACTTCGCTCTTCCCTGTGAGTTTATGAATCTCAAAGAGCTTTTGTAAAAGAGGTTAACAAAAGAAGAAATCTCATTTAATGGCATTATTGTGTACATATAACATGAACACTAGTACCTTGCTAAAATAGATTTTAGTTGCTTTATCACAATCCTTTATGAAAATAGCTGGCATAAGTGCCATGTTTTAAAATATTTCAAGAGTTGTCAGTAGTAGTAGAAGTTAGAGTTAAAGGGACATGAAACCCAAATTCGTTCTTTCATGATTTAGAAAGAGCATACAATCATAAACAACTTTCTAATTTACTTCTATTATCTATTTTGCTTCATTCTCTTGATATTCTTTGCTGAAAAGCATATCTAGATATGCTTAGTATCTGCTGATTGGTAGCTGCACATAGATGACTCCTGTGATTGGTTCACCTTGTGCATTGCTATTTCTTCATTAAAGTATATCTAAAGAATGAAGCAAATTAGGTAATAGAAGTAAATTAGAATGTTGTTATAAATTGTATCCTCTACCTTAATCATGAAAGAAAATGCTTGGGTATAGTGTCCCTTTAAGTATTAAAAATGAGATGCAATATAAATATCAAAGTATAGTTATGACATCAAACTTTTTTAACAAGGTTTGTCATTCACGTTAATTACATGTAAAGAGATACATCCTTAGATGTTCAATTCTTAGATGTTTCTGCTACTGTAACTAATGTTATTTTTATAATGCTAATAATGTTTGTTAAACTAAGATTATTTTAAGAGATTGAAGGGATTTACTAGTTTTGCATAATTTGGAATACTATATACAGGGAGTGCAGAATTATTAGGCAAATGAGTATTTTGACCACATCATCCTCTTTATGCATGTTGTCTTACTCCAAGCTGTATAGGCTCGAAAGCCTACTACCAATTAAGCATATTAGGTGATGTGCATCTCTGTAATGAGAAGGGGTGTGGTCTAATGACATCAACACCCTATATCAGGTGTGCATAATTATTAGGCAACTTCCTTTCCTTTGGCAAAATGGGTCAAAAGAAGGACTTGACAGGCTCAGAAAAGTCAAAAATAGTGAGATATCTTGCAGAGGGATGCAGCACTCTTAAAATTGCAAAGCTTCTGAAGCGTGATCATCGAACAATAAAGCGTTTCATTCAAAATAGTCAACAGGGTCACAAGAAGCGTGTGGAACAACCAAGGCGCAAAATAACTGCCCATGAACTGAGAAAAGTCAAGCGTGCAGCTGCCAAGATGCCACTTGCCACCAGTTTGGCCATATTTCAGAGCTGCAACATCACTGGAGTGCCCAAAAGCACAAGGTGTGCAATACTCAGAGACATGGCCAAGGTAAGAAAGGCTGAAAGACGACCACCACTGAACAAGACACACACGCTGAAACGTCAAGACTGGGCCAAGAAATATCTCAAGACTGATTTTTCTAAGGTTTTATGGACTGATAAAATGAGAGTGAGTCTTGATGGGCCAGATGGATGGGCCCGTGGCTGGATTGGTAAAGGGCAGAGAGCTCCAGTCCGACTCAGACACCAGCAAGGTGGAGGTGGAGTACTGGTTTGGGCTGGTATCATCAAAGATGAGTTTGTGGGGCCTTTTCGGGTTGAGGATGGAGTCAAGCTCAACTCCCAGTCCTACTGCCAGTTTCTGGAAGACACCTTCTTCAAGCAGTGGTACAGGAAGAAGTCTGCATCCTTCAAGAAAAACATGATTTTCATGCAGGACAATGCTCCATCACACGTGTCCAAGTACTCCACAGCGTGGCTGGCAAGAAAGGGTATAAAAGAAGAAAATCTAATGACATGGCCTCCTTGTTCACCTGATCTGAACCCCATTGAGAACCTGTGGTCCATCATCAAATGTGAGATTTACAAGGAGGGAAAACAGTACACCTCTCTGAACAGTGTCTGGGAGGCTGTGGTTGCTGCTGCACGCAATGTTGATGGTGAACAGATCAAAACACTGACAGAATCCATGGATGGCAGGCTTTTGAGTGTCCTTGCAAAGAAAGGTGGCTATATTGGTCACTGATTTGTTTTTGTTTTGTTTTTGGATGTCAGAAATGTATATTTGTGAATGTTGAGATGTTATATTGGTTTCACTGGTAAAAATAAATAATTGAAATGGGTATATATTTGTTTTTTGTTAAGTTGCCTAATAATTATGCACAGTAATAGTCACCTGCACACACAGATATCCCCCTAAAATAGCTATAACTAAAAACAAACTAAAAACTACTTCCAAAACTATTCAGCTTTGATATTAATGAGTTTTTTGGGTTCATTGAGAACATGGTTGTTGTTCAATAATAAAATTAATCCTCAAAAATACAACTTGCCTAATAATTCTGCACTCCCTGTATATATATTGTATTTATTATGTTATTGCATTATCTTAATAATATAAGTAGCCATGGTTTGACTGTATGATTTATTAAAGGCACTGACACAGATTATGTATTAATAACTGGTCTTCCATACTAGAACATGTGGATTTTATCAAATAAAAGGAAATAGTTTCAGGATATTATCTCCTTTCCTGCCTTTTAGTTACAACAAGCTAAAATTTGCAACAAATTATTAATATGTTACCAATAACTGTAAGTAATAACAGCACATTAGTAATCAAATATTCAATTATATTGATTAGACAAGGATAAATTAGTATCTGATTAGGATTAGAACTCTTCATTTCAAGGATAAAAGCACATAAATTATTCAGATATGATCTATCCTTAATGGTAAAAATGATAATGAAAATGAATTAATTAACTTAAAGGGACAGTCTAAACCCAATACTTGTTCTTTATTACTTATTGTTACATACCAGGCAAGCAACTTGCAATGAGTATTGAAACCATAACAAATGTTGAAGCCAGACCGATCATTGGTGGGATATGCTCCATGTTTGAACATCTTTCACAGTGGTTGGATGTGATTTTATATGACATGAAAAGGGCTTACCACTCCCTGTAGTGTACAGCTAGGGATACCCCTTCCCCTCCCATTTTCATTTGAGTCTCTATTTTTGTCTCTATATATATATGAGATTGTGTCTTTACTTTTCTTCCATATTAGAAATGTGTATATACTAGCTCTGAATCATATAGGTAAGACTATTAACCTAACCAAATGTCCCAAGTACAATGTGTTGTAATGTATATGAACATAGGATATATATACAAATGATAAATTACTGCTAAATGTACATAGGTGACTAATTTATATCAACATAATATATACACATGACAATTGTTAATTGATTGTTTACTATATATAGGTGACTATATACATAGTAAAAATAGGAGTTCATTTTATTACTTTATAATAGTTTTTTGTATCACTCATAGTATGAATGTACATTTCATTGGATATCAGGAAAGGGATCCGCTATACATGTCATAATTAAAGAAGAGGGTGGATAGTGGTACTCCAAGTTTGTTTTTAATCAATGAGTGTTAATTTTATCAAATATAAGGCCTCAATTTGCCTATTGACTTTAGCTACGATTACGGCTGTTCAGCCGAAATGCGTCAGCGAGTCTAGGAGTACGCTTTGTGCAATAGATGTGGATTTTTATGATCGTCAAGAATAAAAGTTATATTTGATCACTGCTAAGAGTGCTCCTCTGACTGGTTTTTGAATTTGTAATCTTGCAACAAGTTCCACATCTATAAGATTGTAAGAAGTACATCAAACTTTTAAATATCATTCACCTAGATTACGAGTTTTGTGTTACGGTTTTAACGCTGAAAAAAATGGTAATTTCAGCGTAAAAACAGTAACGCAGTCAATCGCTATTGCTTTGCCTTGCCTGGGGGATACTATTTAAGCTGGACTCTTGTTATAGCTTAAACAAATCTGCATATCTGTGATCACAGTCGATATTGTGTGCTTAGCTTATTTTATATAGTCTACAGGGAGTGCAGAATTATTAGGCAAATGAGTATTTTGACCACATCATCCTCTTTATGCATGTTGTCTTACTCCAAGCTGTATAGGCTCGAAAGCCTACTACCAATTAAGCACATTAGGTGATGTGCATCTCTGTAATGAGAAGGGGTGTGGGCTAATGACATCAACACCCTATATCAGGTGTGTATAATTATTAGGCAACTTCCTTTCCTTTGGCAAAATGGGTCAAAAGAAGGACTTGACAGGCTCAGAAAAGTCAAAAATAGTGAGATATCTTGCAGAGGGATGCAGCACTCTTAAAATTGCAAAGCTTCTGAAGCGTGATCATCGAACAATCAAGTGTTTCATTCAAAATAGTCAACAGGGTCGCAAGAAGCGTGTGGAAAAACCAAGGCGCAAAATAACTGCCCATGAACTGAGAAAAGTCAAGCGTGCAGCTGCCAAGATGCCACTTGCCACCAGTTTGGCCATATTTCAGAGCTGCAACATCACTGGAGTGCCCAAAAGCACAAGGTGTGCAATACTCAGAGACATGGCCAAGGTAAGAAAGGCTGAAAGACGACCACCACTGAACAAGACACACACGCTGAAACATCAAGACTGGGCCAAGAAATATCTCAAGACTGATTTTTCTAAGGTTTTATGGACTGATGAAATGAGAGTGAGTCTTGATGGGCCAAATGGATGGGCCCGTGGCTGGATTGGTAAAGGGCAGAGAGCTCCAGTCCGACTCAGACGCCAGCAAGGTGGAGGTGGAGTACTGGTTTGGGCTGGTATCATCAAAGATGAGTTTGTGGGGCCTTTTCGGGTTGAGGATGGAGTCAAGCTCAACTCCCAGTCCTACTGCCAGTTTCTGGAAGACAACTTCTTCAAGCAGTGGTACAGGAAGAAGTCTGCATTCTTCAAGAAAAACATGATTTTCATGCAGGACAATGCTCCATCACACGCGTCCAAGTACTCCACAGCGTGGCTGGCAAGAAAGGGTATAAAAGAAGAAAATCTAATGACATGGCCTCCTTGTTCACCTGATCTGAACCCCATTGAGAACCTGTGGTCCATCATCAAATGTGAGATTTACAAGGAGGGAAAACAGTACACCTCTCTGAACAGTGTCTGGGAGGCTGTGGTTGCTGCTGCACGCAATGTTGATGGTGAACAGATCAAAACACTGACAGAATCCATGGATGGCAGGCTTTTGAGTGTCCTTGCAAAGAAAGGTGGCTATATTGGTCACTGATTTGTTATTGTTTTGTTTTTGAATGTCAGAAATGTATATTTGTGAATGTTGAGATGTTATATTGGTTTCACTGGTAAAAATAAATAATTGAAATGGGTATATATTTGTTTTTTGTTAAGTTGCCTAATAATTATGCACAGTAATAGTCACCTGCACACACAGATATCCCCCTAAAATAGCTATAACTAAAAACAAACTAAAAACTACTTCCAAAACTATTCAGCTTTGATATTAATGAGTTTTTTGGGTTCATTGAGAACATGGTTGTTGTTCAATAATAAAATTAATCCTCAAAAATACAACTTGCCTAATAATTCTGCACTCCCTGTATATATACTGGTATATTATATATGGCCATTATCTCCTTAGTTTTTCGGATTACTCATATTTTTTGGTGATTTAACCTATATAGGATTTAGTTTCTTGTTTAGACTGTTTATCTAATAATAAATTGTGTTTCTTTGGTTCTGATCCGGTGGCTCCCTGTGGTTTTTTACAGCTTTTCAATTATTTATTAGAGGTGCATTAATAGTTAGTGCTGGATTAACCCACCTTTACTTTTTCTTATATATACAATATATATATATATATATTTAAGTATTTTCTCTCTATATATTTATATATATATATACACGTATATATATATATATATATATATATATATATATATATATATATATATATATATATAGTGTGGTGCAAAAGTCTTAGGCCACAATTAGATTTGTTGTTTTAGCAAAGTTTTAATGACCATCAATATTTATTTTTCAGTCTCTTTATTAAGATACAAACAGAAAATACAGGAAATATATCCACAAAATATTAAATCCCCCCCCCCCTCATTATTTTCAGAACAAAATGGCTTCTTCAGGAAAAGGTCAATATTTAGTGTGACCTCCTTTGGCACTAAGCACATCTTAAACTCTTTTGGAGAGACTGTCCTGAAGTAATCTTCTGGTATATTATACCAGGCTTCTTTCAGTACTTCCCAGAGTTCTCCTTTAGATTTAAGTTGTTTTTTTATTTATTTCTCTGTCCAGGTGATCCCTTACTGCCTCTATAATATTCAGGTGTGGACTCTGGAGTCAGTGTTTTAGCAGCTGTTTTTCTCTCCAAATATGATTTTACTGCATTAGCAGTGTGTTTGGGATCATTATCATGCTGAAATATAAAACCATTCCCAATCAGGCGCTTTCCAGAAGGAATGGCATGATGAATTAAAACTTGATAAAGAGGCTGAGAAACAATTATATATGGTCATTATATAATTGCTAAAAAAACAGATCTAATGGTGGCAAGACTTTTGCACAGTACTGTGTATATATATATATATATATATATATATTTACATATATTCATATAGATATATAGGAATAGATATATATTTATTTATTATCATTTTAACATCATACATATATAAAATTAAATATTAAAAACTAAAAATAATATTTTATCCTATGTGATAACACATTGTTGGATTTTTTATTTAAAATTGTGCTCTCCATTAAAGTCTGCAGGGAGAGTTAGTTTGGTCACGGTATCTGAAGTCCTGATGTTAGCTTGTGTTGGCTTTCGCTTGCGCATATTCAATCTACTTTCAACTAGTAATACACGTGCTACTCCGCGCATATTAAAAGTTTACTTCAGGTGGTGTTTGCGCACAAGTGAAAATGTGAAATAGCTTGCCATGCGCCACTTTTAATCTGGCCTAATATACGGCTATATTACAAGTGTTGCGCTAGCTAAAGCGCAAGTGTGGTATGATTTTTGTTATGCTCCCGCAAGCGTTTTCAGCCTTGCTAGCCTCACCAATCCTTATGTTATTAAATATTATTTTAATAACATAAGGATTGGTAAGGCTAGCAAGGCAGAAAACGCTTGTGGGAGCATAACAAAAACCATACTGTAATATATCCGATAGTTATCAATAATTAATCACTTTTTAATGATGTTCGTTATTTCCTTTGGCAATTTAATTTATTTCCTTTTGCTCTGGTTTATTAAAAGCCTTAAACATATAAATTTCCTCATGTTTACACAATCAGAATCTTAAAGTGCAAGTGCAAGTGTATTTAAACAAAAGCACCATACACCTTACAAATATTGTAAAAACATAAATTGACCCCTAAATTCTTTAAATTTAAGCATTTCCTCCTTACTGGATGGTAAGATTTAGAACCATTTTTTTTTTTTACTTTCAATATGGTTTATGTCTAGATGCTAAAGAAGTTAACAAAAGCCTCTGATTTTTGTTGCCACTACCAGGTAGCAAACTCTTCAGCCACTGTAGCATCTAAGTTTATTGTGTCAATATTGAAGAATAACACCAAGGGGCCTATTTTTCATTGTGTCAATCTTGACGCATTCACTGGAATCAATACGCTTGCCAGACATCGCCGCCGAGAATCTACATACAGTGGCCTTATTTATTAAAAAGTCTGTCAAAAATACGCGCCTCAAGTACGGCACAATGAACATCGGACTGAGTCATCAATGATGCGGATATTCTGTTTTTTCCAACCTTATTTATACCATTTCATTACTGTCCATGAACAAGCACATTTCTCTAAAGCTAATCTTTTATTTTTCTGTTAATGTCCAAGAAATAGCTAGATTTATACCTGACCAAACAATAATATCTCATAGAAAGTTATTGTTTTATTTATTTGTTATGCAAAAAATCTGATATACTATATGATATTTTCACATAAAATAATGTGCATTTGTATTTCTAGACATTATGATATGCCTATCTCATGATCTTTTATTTTATTTAAATGATTATTAATGCTAGAATTTGTACATATATATATTTGCACATACTTATATATGATATATATATATGTGTGTGTTATGTCTTTTGCAAACATATTTACATGTCCCTAAATTTCTTTTTTGTTCTTGTAAACAATGTTGTCTTTCATATCTCTGTGTTTATTTATACCACTATATGTATATAGTATAAATACATAATTATTCTGAGCAAGAATAATTGTGAATATAGCATGTAATCAGGGTGCCATATGTATTTATTTGCAATCAATGGATATTTAATGAGCTGGGCCAGTTTTCTCTCTGCAACCCTTCCTGGCTGCAGTCTAGTTTGAAACACTACCCCTACACATGTGTTAAAAAATGGGCTGGCATTTAAGATAACATTTCTTAATGAAAACAAAATTCAAGAGAAGGAAGAAAAACACTGAAAATGGCATGACAGTAAAGAGGTAATTTCAATTTATGCAGTATTTGATTCATGACAGTTTAATGTTATCCCTTTGATTTTAAGATTATATTGAATCAAATATCATTCGATTATTAAAATCATTGTCAGAAATATTACACTGTGTGGCCTAATGTCATCATCAATGTTTATCTTAAATACTAATTTCACATAAACATACTTTCAAAGTATAATACACAATGTAACAAATGGCACTTACAAGTTCTGATGAGTGATCAATGACTCAAGTATAAAGCAATTTGATTTGTTAGTGATAGTAGAGAATGTATATTTCAATCAGATTCGCTAATTTCATCAATCACCTGATTATGCATTTACCAATAAGAAGTTGTAGAAAACTTTACCAGTTTGTGAGTTGCTTAGGATGCGAAGTGGACTTGTATTACATGCGTTAGTAGTAATGTATTTATTTCATTTGTATCCCTATATCTACTAGTGCACCAAATTTGGAGCAATACTTTGCATTGCTTTGTATTGAGAGACAAATATGTAACATAATCCATAAGTAGGGTAACATCTCCCTAATTTACTTTTATTATCTAATATGCTTAATTGTTTTGCAGCATCGAACATAACCTTTCTGAGTTTTTTTAGACTCCCATTGATTCCTATGGCATTTGCGGCCTCAAGGGTGGCGGTTTGAACGATAGGTACACTGTGTAGGAATAGACACAAGCGTACCTGTTTAATATTTGATGAATTGGCAAGAGGGTCAAATAGAGTCGAATATGACGGCGGATGATCAGTATTCTGCTCAAATAACACAAACATCGATCTGCGTTGGATTGATATTGCGGGAGCATATATTACGTCACACATTTCAACATTTGACAAATCTTGACGCTTTGTTAACTACGGTGGATCACCTTGCTTCTAATTTGACATGAGATTCCAGCTTATTATCAGTTCAAGCACTGATAAATCGGCCCCAAATGTAAAATCCATTTTGCAAGAAATGTATCCTGTTACTAACAAATAGCTCACTAACATATTATAAGAGTTAGCAAATACAGCACGAGTTTCAGCAACAAATAATATATATAATTTTTTTTATAGAAATTGCGCGTGTAGTAAAGAATATTTTATGTAAACTATAAGAACCATTGGTTGGGGCCTTTACCATTTTTTTTTCTGAAAAGGCAACTTTTTGTTTTGACTCGATTACAATAGCGTATTTTTGATTGTTTCCTATACCTGTGATCATGTTTTCCTCTCCTTGATAGAAGCCCTATTTTTTTTTTATTTTTTTTTTTATTTTTTTATTGAAGTTTCAAAAAACAAAATGAATACGTAAAACAACATTTGCCCATTCATAAGGTTAACATTAGAGTACAAAACATAATATTATGACACACAATGTAGCTATGTGGCTGGTAGGGAAGTAACTGTTCTAGGTATCTAGTTGAGTCATAAATTTTAGGGCACATAGAGATAATTATAACGGTAGTAGTACAAAAAGACCCGCTTTAACAAGAGAAAACCTATGTAGTGTCTAGAAAGTTGTCAAATATAAGCTTGGGCGAGCTGAGGTGAAACTTCATTTTATGTTTTAATAATTGAGATCTGATCCCCACACCTATAACATGAATATAGTAGACATTTCTACAGTGCTGTGGGGGTCAGGATGTAGAATGGCCACAGGCAGGCCGTAGTGAACAGGAAAGAAGAGGGATTGCAGTGGGAAAGAGCCACTCGAATTATGAGGGTGAGGGGAGGGGGAGGAGAAAGAGGGGAGGGCGGAGCCAACCTTGACAGGGCTGCATTTTGGGCTTATTTATAGAACCGTGTATGCTATAAATGTATAGGGAGCAACGACTAAAACAGAGAGCCATGGGAAGCATCTTATGAGTTATGTGTATCTATGGAGCGAGGCTTGGTATAACGATGGAAGCTGGAGGGAGGGGTCAAAGGGTTCTATTTGCATCCTAGGGGGGGTTATGTTGTAGAACATAGGACAGGGGTATTGATGTGGGGGTGCTAAATCTGGTTTACTAGTCTAGAAGAGAATGGTTCTACTACAATTTCAGAGCCCTTAAACTACTTGAAGAGGGAGGAGGGTTACACTATAATCATAAGATCGATAGGAGGGGTCTAGTGGTTAGAAACACCTAATATGAGTCCTATAGAGGGAGTCCCGTACGTGTACATTCTAGGACCTAGAGATCATAATCTTAATTTTGTATGAGAAACCAGTACTTTAACAAGCATGCTTACCGAATAGATTTATGTGTGAGTAATAGACCATGTGGGACATGTGCCTGTTTTACTACAGAGGTAGTGTTAGGTGTTATATATAATAACGGCTTATATGGCCGAAATTGATAAGCAGAGGAAATTATCCTCAAAATTGTAACTAAGGCTTATATGAGAAGCCGCCGATGGCGTGTAGACCATCCCGTTAGAAAAGGGTTATAATAGGGCTAAGGCTATCTTCTAGGTAGTTCAGAGCTCATGTTGTGCAGAATATTTGCTAAACTGAGGAGGGTGGAAGAGATAAACTATGGTAGCATATCTAAATTGGCACCATGCTAAATACATGAACGGAACTCCTTAAATTTTATATTTTGAATGCCGCCAAGGCCTATATTATATATACGGAGGAAGTTACTAGAATATTTAGGTCAGAAGCCCTATTTTTACTATGGGGCCAAAAAGTTCTCGGCAGTCACAATCCAATTTCAAGAGACTTTTCAACACCTTTTAGAGACCAGTTTGGACTTCTCAAATTCGAAGCCTTAAGTCACTTGATAAAGCTCTGAAATGACTTTTTGGACATCTTTGCAATTATTCTAAGACTACTTGGAGTCATTATTTTATATTGCACATGTGCAAGAAATGGCCACAGGAGACACTGCAGAATTATTTTAACATACATGGGGGTATATTTATCAAGCTTTTATCGGGCTCGCCAGAAACAGCAGTTATGAAGCAGCGGTCACACAGACCGCTGCTCCATAACCTGTCCGCCTGCTCTGAGCAGGCGGACAGACATCGACGGAAATTAACCAGATCGAGTACGATTGGGTTGATTGACACCCCCTGCTGGCGGCCTATTGGCCGCGAGTCTGCAGGGGGCGGCGTTGCACTAGCAGCTCTTGTGAGCTGCTGGTGCAATGCTGAATACGGTGACCGTATTGCTCGCCGTATTGAGCGAGGTCTGTCGGACCTGATTCGCACTGTTGGATCAGGTCCGACAAATCTTGATAAATATGGGCCATGGTGTCGATTCATTAAAGCTCCATTCTTCACTACTGTATAGGCTATCTGCAGTGGCCACGGCACACATGTACATATGTATACGTACATTTACATATAAATATGTGATATCCTATACAAATTAGGGGATCTGCAGAAAAAGTGACATCAGGACCCCAGCATCTACAATCTCTTTTTGTAAATGTTTGTTTCTAAGTCACACTTGCACTGTTATGATTGACCCTAACACCACAGGTGTTTTCATAACCAGCCTTTAAAGCAGGATTACGCAATTGTGAGTTCAAAAGGTGCTTATTGCAAACTAATTTCGTCCTCACAACTGCTAAACCATCTGAATGCCCCTTTATGCATGCTAAGTCCAAAACCATTCATGACAATGCATTGCTTGCTCCTAAATTATTGAACACTCGTTCACGAAGGTGAAATACGATATAAGAGTTCAATAATTTAGACAAGAGCACTATGAAATGCACTGTTATGAACGTCTTTGGATTTAGAGTGTATAAAGGGGAATCACCTAAAAAACCCGGTCACAAAAACACAATCTCTTTTGATCATCTTCTATGCAGATACAATGTTGTGATATAGGGGGATTCATACTTTATAGTTTCAGTACTTTTATGAATCCAGTATAAGAAGACATTATAAGTTCATGTAATAAAACCCATAATCTTCATCCATAATAGTTTCAACTGCATCTTTTTACTGTCATCTGTATCTTTTTAGGTATTGCAGTAAATGGGGAACTTATTGGAAACAAGAAAACAAATAACTCTTCCTTGTCATCAAATGAAACCTACTTTGGAAAGCTTGGTATTATTAATAAAGAAATGGATTTGCAAATAGAAGTGAGTACTCGGTTGATCACCATTAAAAAAGGCAAAAAGAAGATGTCTTTCTCTTGGCTTAAAACCTCATCTCTCAGTGAGGGAAGGTAAATACATTTTTATTTGAAAATGACAATTGCTGACCAATGTAAATATAAATAAAGAGACTCAAAATTAGCTGTTCCATTTAAATGTTTATTCTAAAGGCTACTATCTTAAGGAAAAAAATAAAGAAGAAATACTCATATTTCTATTTTATAGCTTATCCCAGCTATTCTCCTCTTATAAGGACTAAATAAGAATAATAATTTACCAATAAATAAAACACAAAGGCAAACATACAAATATGCTATATAAAACAATGGAATGGATAAATCAGTGTTAAAGAGTGAGACGTACTGTCTGAGACAAAAATATAAAAGTATAGAACCTTGACATTATGGTGAATTGCTCACTTGTTAACATTAAAATAATTGTCCTCATATGCTTATGTACAGTAGGTTGCAGACATTTACATAAGCGTACGGGACAAAACAATTATTTTTTTATCCCATACCTACTTTGTACTAAAACCTCAGTATTCATTTATACTATTAAGATATACCATCAGTATTTATTTAATATAGATACCAGTGTTTATTACTTGTCAAGGGGTCAAACAGACCTTACAATAGGCATATTTTGTTTTCCTCACAAATAGAGCCCCCATATAAAAATGTTTATAATGATGTAAACCTAAACATACATATGAAATATTATAGAACTCTACCAAGAGAATTGATACTGTGTATTAACAACCATTTTTTTATTTTCTATGTGACTGTTTTAGCCTAAATGTGTTGATCAACAAGAAAAAGAACATGCTAATTTCTATGGGAGAAGGAGGAACATTTGTAATTATTCTACATAAGGTTTGGATAAATCATCCTCTGCACAAGGATTTCTTGGGATTTTATACCTTGGACAACCATATGTTTTCACAGAAAGCACATGGACTACTGGGTAAGCAAGTGTAAAAGCCGTATTTTACTTAGGAAATGCTTCTCAGTTTACCTGCTAGTATTATTTCTCTTGTGTGATATAAACCCCTGGAGATACTTGCAGCACCTATTAGATAAATATTATGTATATCCCTTGTAGTGTGTCATGTAGTGTGTGCCACATAACTGTTACGGTGAGATTTGCCACAAAAAAAAACTTTAGTTAAAAATTCCATTTAAAATGTATTAGAAAAATATAATAGATAGTGTGAGTTATAAGATATTATACATAAATATTAAATGTAAAATTGGTCAAAAAATCATCTAAATTCCTGTACCAAATAAAGTTAGTATCAGCATGGACATTTAAATTAAGATTACAAGATCCCTATCTTAAAATAAATAAAAACTTACCTGTGAAATTAAAAAAAAACTAAGTTTAAACTAACATTACTATTAGACTAAAATAGCTATCAATTAAATTAATTAAATTACACATTAAAAAAAACTAATCCTACTAAAAAAATTAAATCTACAATTACAAAAAATAGAAAAATACTATAGTGCAAAAAATAACAAACACTAAATTACGAAAAATAACAAAAAATTATCCAAAATTATCTAAATTAAAAACACCCCCTAGCCTACAATAAACTACCAATAGCCCTTAAAAGGGCCTTTTGTAGGGCATTGCCCTAAATAAATCAGCTATTTTTCCTAAAAAAAATACAGACCCCCCAACAGTAAAACCCACCACCAAACCAACCCCCCAAAATAAAAAACCTGACTCTAAAAAAAACCTAATCTACCCATTGCCCTGAAGAGGACATTTGTATGGGCATTGCCCTTACATAGGACATTCAATTCTTTTTCTTGCCCTTAAAAGGGCATTCAGCTCTTTTAAGAAATGCCCAAACCCTAATCTAAAAAAAAACCCACCCCAAAAAAACACTAACCCCTCTTTAAATATTCACAGTTGCTGAAGTCCCACTTGTATGATCTTCATCCTGGTGGCTCCATCTTCATCTAGGTGGCTCAATCTTCATCCAGGCGGATCCATCTTCATCCATTTCGGGACCGGCAACTTCTTCATCCCTGCGGAGGCAGAGTGGTCGATGCACGGAGGTGTAGGTCCAAGGCGAAGGTCCAGACGGAAGTCCATTGATCTGACGTGGAGGTCCTCTTCATGCGATCGTCCGCCGCACACTGAGGATTCAAATGCAAGATACCCCTTTTATAGGATAGGATTTAAGCAGCTCTCATTCCTATTGACTGATTTGAATTAGCCAATAGGAATGAGAGCTGCTTAAATCCTATTGGCTGATTTGAACAGCCAATAGGATTTTAGCAGCTCTAATTCCTATTGACTAATTTAATTTTTCAGCCAATAGAAATGCAATGGTACCCCCAGTATAAAAGCGGTACCTTGCATTTGAATCCTCAGTGCGTGACGGATGTTCGATTAAAGAGGACCTCTACATTGGATGGATGGACTTCCTCCTGGACCTCCGCACATCGACCGATTTGCCTCCGCAGGGATGAAGAAGATGCCGTTCCCGCGATGGATGAAGATGGGTTTTTTTCTTAAGTTTTATGGAGTGTTTTTTTTTTTTTAGATTAGGGTTTGGGCATTTCTTAAAAGAGAAAAAGAGCTGAATGCGTAGATTAGGTTTTTTAGTTAGGTTTTTTATTTAGTGGGTTTGGGGGGTGGGGTTTCGTAATGTTAGGGGGAGTTTGTTTTTATTTTTAGAAAAAGAGCTGATTACTTTAGGGCAATGCCCTACAAATGACCCTTTTAATGGCTATTGGTAGTTAATTATAGATTTGGGTTCTTTTATTTTTGGGTGTTTTTTTTTAAAACGGGGTATTAGAATAGTATTCATTTTTAATATTTTGGATAATTTGTTATTTTATGTAATTTTTTTTTGGGGGGGTGTTATTTTTTTTTTTTTAGAATAGCGATTTTTTTATTTTTAATGGGCAGCAAAAAAGCTGAATGCCATTTTAAGGGCAATGCCCATACAAATTCCCTTTTCAGGGCAATGTGTAGATTAGGTTTTACTTTATTTTTATTTTGTGGGTTTGGGGGGGGGGTTGTATACTGTTAGGGGGTGTTTGTTTTTCTTTTGTAAAAAAAAGAGCTGATTTTCTTTAGGGCAATCTCCTACAAAAGGCCCTTTTAAGGGCCCTTGGTAGTTTATTATAGATTAGGGTTTTTTTATTTTGGGGTGTTTTTTTTGTTTTAAACAAGGTATTCGAATAGGAATAATTTTTATTGTTTTGAATAATTTTGTTTGTTACTCACAGGTAAGTTTGTATTTATTTTAACTAGGTAATTAGTAAAACATTAATAACTATTTACTAACTAGTCTACCTAGTTAAAAAAATTCAATCTTACCTGTGAAATAAAAATAAAACCTAAGCTAGCTACAATATAACTATTAGTTATTTTGTAGCTACCTTAGGTTTTATTTCACAGGTAAGTATGTATTTAGTTTTAAATAGGTATTATTTAGTTAATAATTGTAACTTTAATTTAGCTCTATTTTAATTATGTTGAAGTTAGGGGGTGTTATGGTTAGGGTTACAGTTAGGGTTACGTTAGGGTTAAGGTTAGGTTTAGGGGTTCATATAGTTTAGGTTGTTGGGATGTGGGGGGCTGGCTGTTTAGGGGTTAATAGGTTTATTTAGTGGTAGTTATGTGGGAGGCCAGAGGTTTAGGGGTTGATAACTTTATTTAGTGGCGGCGATGTCGGGGAGCGGCGCAATAGGGGTTAATAGATTTATTATAGTGTGGGTGATGTTGGGGTGCGGGGGGAATAGGGGTTAATAACTTTAGTATAGTGGTGGTGATATCGGAGCGGCAGATTAGGGGTTAATAGATTTATTTTGGTGGCGGCGATATCGGGGGAGGCAGATTAGGGATTAATAACATTATGTAGGTGGCAGTGATGTTGGGGGCAGCAGATTAGGGGTGTTTAGACATGGGGTTTATGTTAGGTTTAAACGTTACTTTTTTCCCCATAGACATCAATGGGGCTGCGTTACGGAGCTTTTTATTCCGCGCTTCAGGTTTTTTTTCTAACACTCTCTCCCCATTGTTGTCTAAGGGGAAAGCGTGCACGAGCACGTCAAAGCAGCGATTTGATTTTGTGCGTTATGGAGCTCAACGCAACCATATAGCACGCAAAAGCCTGCTTTTCAAAAACTTGTAATGGCAAAGCTATGGAGGGTGAAATAACGCAACTTTTATTGAGTTCGTTTTGCACCCTCTATAGCGCAAAACTTGTAATCTAGGTGTCTGTTAGCACTAAAAAATCTCCTGCTTTTGGGAAATACTTTACAATCTAAATGAGACCATTACCAATATGAAATAATTTATCTACCAACCCTTAATTGCAATTAACTGCAAATAACTAACAACAACTCAATTTGACTTCCACAACTCTGAACCCCTCAAGCAGCAACTAAAAAATCAACTTTAATTTGATGTGTGGCGGATAAATATATGCAGAATATGTAAATATTATCTGAGCTGGATTGGAACATTCTTAACAGACTCAGGAACTTTCTGAATCAGAAATCTAAATTAGAACAAAATATTGTCACTATTGCAATGTTGGCCTTTATTTATCATCCTACTATATTCAAACATCAATTAAGTCTTCCATCAAAAACATTTTTTTTATATTTTATTATTTTAATTGTCTTATCTAGCTGTAGGGAAAAATACAGCTATATTTTTGCAGTCTTAAAATCTTTATACAAGTTAAACAAACCTTTAACCAGCCATTCATTCCTTTTATCAATAACACATTGTTATGTTTGATCACATAGATATTGATTACATTAAATGATCAGTAAACTTTACAATGGTAATATAAAATGCTTAATTATGCATAGTCAACCAACTTTGCAATGTACTTTCATTATTTATTTTTCTCCTTATTTAAATATGAAAATTGCGGATTCCTGAAAAGTGAGAGATCATATGGCAAGTTTTCAACAGCCTAACCTTGCCACATATATGCTATGGTTAGCAGTGTGTTGTTTTATTACTTCTGATAAAGCCAAACAATTGAGATTTGTTTGACACTAACAGGTCCAGACTGACTCCTCAAAAGAAGGAAACTGGGGGTGGAATTTGACCACTGAAAAACAATTGCAGCAAACCAGGAATTAATGTGTTTTAATATTGTTCAGATTCTTTTCACATTTTTATGTATGTTATTTATATTTATTTGACAAATGAAGAAAAAAAATCTAATTACAAGGTTCTTACTGTCCTATTAATAATGTAAAATACACAAATACAATATAAGTATAAATAAACATCTTTTCTTTTTCAGGACAATTTTTTCATGGCATTGACTATGAAGTTTTTAACATTCATAAAACATCAGATTCTGCAAAACCTGATGCTTCAATGATTGTAAAAAATAAGCTGCTGACAGTGACAAGGTATGGAAATAATACACAAAAGACGTATCATTATTAAAGGGACAGTAAAGTCAAAATTAAACTTTCATGATTCAGATAGAGCACACAATTTTAAACAACTTTCCAATTTACTTCTGGTAACAAATTTGCTTTGTTCTCCTGATATTTTTTATTGAAGAGTAAAACTAGGTAGGCTCAGGTGTGTGCACGTGTCTTTAGTACTCAATGGCATGTTATACAATGTTGCAAAACATTGCTGCCATAGAGTACTAAAGACACGTGCACACTTCTGAGTTCTTATTAACTTACCTAGTTTTACTTTTCAATAAAAGATACCAAGAGAACAAAGCACATTTGATAACAGAAGTAAATTGGAAAGTTGTTTAAATTTGCATGCTCTATCCAAATCATGAAACTTTAATTTTGACTTTACTGTCCCTTTAAGTAGATCATTCACTGGAATGGGTAAAGCAACATGTCAGCTCCAGATGTGTAAATTACTTTATTAAATTAAATAATCCCACTGCTATTTTGTATAATAATAAGCTGTAAAACAAAAAGAAAAATGTGCAATATAAATAAGTGCATATTAAAGTAAAATATAGTAGACTAAAATATATATTTATTCTTCAACTTTATTATTTATAACATAAATATTACTGCTTGTGCTATTATCTGTTGTTTTCAGTGGGTGAACCTGACATTTGTGCACAAGTGCTTATCACTGGGAGTGTCAGCAACTCCACTCTATAAAGCCATAAAATGTCAATAGTCATAGTACAGTTAAACATAACATCACTTTTATAAGGGAACCCGCTAAAAATAACAAATGACGTTTTAGTCCTAAGCAGTGCTAATGAGTAAGGATTAGTTAGGTCCGAAACTTTGCTGTTATTTTTAGTGGGGATATGACCCTTGAATACATTTTGTTAATTTTAACTGTGCTGTCACTTTTGACTTTTCGACCACAGTACAGCAGAACAGTACCCAATAACGTGCCTGTCTCCATATTGCAAGAATTGTGTAGTAACATGCAGCCCTGTTACAATACACAGAAAAGGCTTATAGGAAAACAGCAATGAGAGCAGCAACCACAACAACTAATTCCACCTGTTTCTTAATGCCATTAACCTCTGGCAACAGTAGCACGGTGCAGACATGTCCTGGGGCCAAGACTGTCCATGTGACCACTTGTGCTGTTGCTGCTCCAGGTTGTAAAACTGCTCTCCATATATGACCATGTGCCTGCTACAGGTGACTACACTGCCCGCTTGTACTGAGGCTCCAGTCCATGGACATTTGCTCTGAAAAATATATCCCCGAAAGATAATGTGACAAATGCTTTTGCTGAAAATAAATGTTTGCCTTTGCACATGTATAATATAATATGGATAGATAATAGATAGATAGATAGATAGATAGATAAAAAGATATATGATAGATAGATAGATAGATAGATAGATAGATATTGCCTTTGAAATTATTTGATAATTTAATATACATTCCAAGTTTGTGCTGCTTAAAGTTTGTATTCTCTTATTATGGTTCATGATTTAATAAATGCAACCACTTATCTTCCATTTACTGTATTTTAGGGGTATACAAAAGGATTACAGAAAAGATCTCAGGAACGGCAGTAAAGTGCCCTGTTGGTTCATTCACTATAATGGAGAGGGTCTGATTGATGGAAATTACACAGACTACATTGTTCCAAGCATATTCAGCATTCAATTAATATAAGATATGGTCCTATGATAAACCAGAATTCATGTTACTTATAGAATTAAGCTATATCTGCTTGTTCCTTTTCTTTCTCACACTTACTATTTCATAGGAGCCATAATTCTAAATCATAAAATGTAAATTCAGGTGATATCATCACTTATTTCTTACCTGAATTGCTGTTTACAGAAATGCTTAAGCCCCGTGAAATAAATATGTTTGTCTCTAATAAAACATTATATCAAGAAGCTTCTGTGTAACTTAATTGTAATGTGTAAGGAGACATAAAACTGTCATGGTACATATTACTGATAAATCAAATTTCCCATATTCCAAAAACTTAGTGTGGGCGATGTTGGGCTGCAGCGGAATAGGGGTTAATAACTTTATTATAGTGATGGCGATATCGGGAGCGGCAGATTAGGGGTTAATACATTTATTTTGGTGGCGGTGATGTCGGGAGCGGTAGATTAGGGGTTTATAAAATTATGTAGGTGGCGTGATGTCGGAGGCAGAAGATTAGGGGTGTTTAGATGTGGGATTTATGTTAAGGTGTAAGTTTTCAACGTAACTTTTTTTTTCCCATAGACATCAATGGGGTTGCGTTACAGAGCTTTTCATTCCGCGATCGCAGGTGTTAGAAAAAAACCTAACACTCTCTCACCATTGATGTCTATGGAGAAAGTGTGTACGAGCACGTTGAAGCAGCGCTTGGATTTTGTGCGGTATGGAGCTCATCGCCACCACCGTATCACACACAAGGCGGCTTTTCAAAAAGTTGTAATGGCAGCGCTATGGAGGGTGAAATAACGCAACTTTTGTTGGGTTTGTTTCGCACACTCTATAGCGTAAAACTTGTAATCTAGGTGATAGTCAGGTACATGATTAAACAATGTGAAGTGAATGTGAGGAGTTAACTAGAGAGGAGGAGAGAAGATGGTCATGAGCAGAGCACAGACAGAGTATCTGGAAACAAGGCCAGAGATCTAGGGGAGCATTGTTACGGAGAGCCTTGAATGTTAGGATCAGGATTTTGTGTTTTTTTTTTTTATGCAGGCTAGAGGAAGCAAGTGAAGAAATTGACAGATAGGTGTAGCAGATGAGAATCAATATGTAAGGAAGATCAGCCTGGCAGATGTATACCTTATGGTTTGTAAAGGTGATAGGAGGCAGCTAGAGAGAACATAAAAAAATGGAGTGGCAATAGTGAAGGTGGGAAATGAGAAAAAGTGAAAAGTGGAAAATTTGGAGAATGTTTTAAGGTGCAAACAACAGGAATTGACCAACAACTTTCCATAGACTTCAAAAACAAAACCCTGGTAACCTAAATATCATTCCTCTTGCATCGCATGGGGGTTTCCACTTCAGCCACACTCCTAGGTCTGATAAAAGACAAGGAGGTAGTGTTGGTATTTTACTTTCCTCTCTTTGCACCTTTCAATAAATACAGCCCTTCTCTTCCCTCACATTTTCCTCATTCGAAAAACACATGATTCGCTTATTCTGACCACTCTCTATACACGTTGCAGTAATATACCGCCCCCCTGGCTCCTCAACTCCATTTCTAGATCACTTTGCTGCCTGGGTACCTTATTTCCTTTCCTCAGATACCACTGCCCTCATTCTTGGTGACTTTAACCAACCTGTTGACAATCCCACTGCCTCCTCTGCAAAACAACTTCTGCAACTCACTGGACTGGCTTTCCCACTCACAAAGATGGCCACTCCCTTAATCTGATTTTCACCTATCGATGCACTATTTCAAACTTCACAAACTCCCCTTTTCCTCTTCTGACCATCATCTCCTCACTTGTAACACCACATACCTCCCTAAAACTCTCCCTCCTTCTACCCCTCACACCAAACTTCACAGTAGCATCATTAGATCAGCATCAGCTCGCTAGCTCTCTTAAACTTCTCCTCTCTTTAATTCCCTCATTTTCCTGCCCTGATCAATCTATCTGCCACTATTACTCCAACCTTACATCGGTCCTTGACATTCTGGCCCCACCTACCATAACTTGGAAATCATACACTAATCATCAGCCCTGGCATACCTACGCAGATGTTCCCATACTGCTGAGCGACACTGGAGACAATATTGGGGTTCAGCTGACTTTCTTCACTACAAGTTCATCTTGAACTCTTACTATTCTGCCCTTAATCTATATAAGAAACATTACTTCTCTAATCTTATCTCTACTCTTTCTTCAAACCCAAAATGTCTGTTCTCCACGTTCAATACTCTTCTCTGCCCACCCCCACCTCCTATTACAACTTCTCTCAGCTAAAGATTTTGCCAGCTACTTCAATAACAAAATTGACTCCATCAAAAATTAAATCAGCTCTCAACATATTAACTATCTCCCACCCCCTCAAAAGCTCAGAATCATCCAAAACCCACATAGCCATAAATTTAGTTCTCTTGCCCCTGTTACAGAGGAAGAAGTTTCTGCCCTTATACTGTCCTCGCACCTCACTACCTGTCCCCTTGACCCAATCTCCTCACAGCTACTCCCCTCCCTCTCTTCTACACTTACTCCTATACTCACACACATCTTCAACCTCTCCCTCAGCACTGGTATATTTCCCACTGGTCACACCTATCCCAAAAAAACTCTCGATCCAACTACCACCCTATTTCCCTACTCCCTCTTGCCACAAAGCTTCTTTAAAAGCTAGTATATGCACGTCTATCCCATTTTCTTACATTAAATTCCCTCCTTGACCCACTGCAATCTGGATTTCACCCCCATCACTCCACAGAGACAGCAATTGTTAAGGTTATCAATGACCTTCTTACAGCAAAATCCAAAGGCCACTTCTCTCTGCATATCCTCCTTGATCTGTTTGCAGCCTTTGATACTATCGACCACCTTCTTTGGCTACAAACCCTCTAATCCTTCAGCACAGCTCTTTTATGGTTTTCTTCCTATCTGTCTAACTGTACCTTTAGTGTAGCCTTCTCTGGGACATCCTCTGCCCCGTTACCACTTTCTGTTGGGGTACCGCAAGGCTCTGTCCTCAGTCCCCTTCTCTTCTCAATCTACATGTCATTATTAGGTTCCTTAATAAAGTCCCACGGGTTTCAATATCATTTGTATGCCGATGACACCCAAATCTACCTCCCTGCACAATACCTATCTCCTTCTGTGCTAACCCATGTCACTAACTGTCTCTCTCATATCTCATCTTTGATGTCCTCTCACTACCTCAAGCTAAATCTCTCCAAAACTGAGCTCCTTATGTCCCCCCTTTTCCCAAAATCTCCACCCCCCATTTCTCTTTAACTATCGATAACTCCATCATTACCCCTACCCCACATGCTCGATGCCTTGGGGTCATACTTGACTCAGATCTTTCTTTCACTCCTCACATTCAGTCCTTGGCTAAATCCTTCCACTTCCACCTTAAAAACATCTCTCTCATCCTTTCCTGCATCGACTACTGCAACTTCATCCTCTCTGGTCTCCCTAGCTGTCACCTAGCTAATTTACAATCCATAATGAATGCCTCTGCCAGGCACATCTTCCTTACACATAGCTATTCATCTGCTGCACCTCTTGCCTCCAGGATTAAATACAAAATTATTACTCTGACACACAAAGCCCTTAACTGCACTGCTCCCCCCTACATCTCAGGCACTCTCCCACCCATCGCTTTTTCTTTACTAACAATCTCCTACTCTCCTCCACTCTTTTTACCTCCTCACATTCCTGTTTACAAGACTTCTCCAGACTGGCTCCCATCTTATGGAAGTCCCTGTTTCGCTCTACAAGACTCTCCCCTAGTTTTGAAAGCTTCAAGCGCTCTTAAAGACTCTACTATTCAAGGATGCATACAACCTACACTAACCTTCCTAACTCCATTGCTATCCCCTTGAACCCCTTAGTATGTAAGCCTATGAGCCCATCTGTTTGTAGATCACCTTCATAAGAGCTGATTACAACAGTGCAACTCTCGGCAGGGCCCTCTACCTATTTGATCCCTATAAATGTTATCTTGTATACAGCCTATGTTTATAGTGCTGCAGAATCTGTTGGCATGCTACAAATACCTGATAATAATAATATTAATAATAATAATGAGACGGTTTAATGAAAGGTCTGAGTCAAAAGTAATCTCAAAGCATCAGGCACGAGGGGCTGGGATAATTATACTTTCAATAGTTATCGAAAAATGGGAGGGTCGAGATTTTTATAAGAAGGGGAAGTACCCCAACGGAAAGTGGAAAAGGGGAAGAGGATGCATAAGAGAAGAATACACTAAAGGTACAGTTAGATGTTTAGGGACCATGAGGGCTGTGCCACAAATGCAAGAGAGGATGGTCAACAATATGAAAAGGCTAAAGACAGATTGAGAGAAATGGCCTTTAGAATTTGCTGTAAGCCGATAATTAGAAACTTTCTGTGGAGACAAGGATTCAAACTCCCAATGGAGGAGTGGACATAGATTCAAACTCCAAATAGAAGCTCAGAAGTGGATAAAAATTAACAATTTTATTGAATAAAAACAAGTGATGTCACCAGGCAAGATACATGAGAATGTGCCAATGCAAGAACCACTGCAATTACATACCGTATAGTCACAATATCTGTTAGGTACAGTTACTTGGTTTAGTAGAACAAACTCAGCCTGTATTTGTGACGTCACCATGTTCCAATGTACATTTCGCCAATGATCACTTGGCTTTTTGGAGAATATCCATGGTAGTTCCTTTAGTCCTTTTAAAGTCTAAAATCCACTTCTGATTGGATATGGGCTTTCAATTCCAGGTGTTAATCATATTCCGTTGACAATGCTGATTGAAAAGCTTCTCTGGGGTTATGGAAAATAGAAATCCACTGTTTGCCGTATTTAGGTGTTATGAAATTATTTTTACATACAATCAAAAATATTAAAAAATATATTTGTACACACAAATAAAAACAATGTAATCCAAGCATATTTAAACAAAATAAAATGTACAGACTCAATAAAATATTCAATGGGAATCAAACTATAGTCCTATCAATTTAAAAGGGGAAAAAAAAATCCAATATATTGTTCATTAGCCCACTGTGCTATTTAGGCTTACTTATATGGTGAGTTCTAAAGTTATAGATCTATGTTTTTCAGTTGTGCTGAAATCATTCATAACAAAGCCAAAAACATTATCTAAACTTTAATATATCTATTTTAGAAGATACTCTTTCACATAGATAAGAAAGAAATGCATATTACAGATAAAAATGTGTATATATATATATATATATATATATATAATCGCAAAAATGATGGAGACCGCACTCGTGGGACTTTAAACATACACCTCAGTGATATTTAATAACTTGTAACGTTTCAGGGTCTCCCCCTTTGTCAAACATGTTTAAAATCCCACGAGTGCGGTCTCCATCATTTTTGCGATTGTATCTACTTATATGCACTGCACCTGGGCAGATGTTTTCAACAAACGAGAGTGCTTGGTGACAAATGTTTGGATATATATATATATATATATATATATATATATACAAATTCGTACTGGGGATTTTTATATACAATGCCATTTACATACCTAGGTTTCCCTACACAACCTTTATTCCAATTCAAGTTATAGGTATTGGTGTTGCGCTTTGGAAACGATATCATACACCTCACTAACACACAACTTCCTCAAAATTGTCTAGATAAAGCATTAATACACATAAAATATGTGTAGAGAGGGCGCCAAAGTCTAAAGATATCGACACTTTCTAAATATAAGAATTTTTATTTTTATATAAAAAAGAGTTTGCAATAAAATATAAAAGAAGGGACGTCCCCCTTAATAATAAAATCACCTAAATGAGTAACTTAAAAACTAGTGTGTTATAAACTTTGCTAAGAGGTTAAATCACCATTACCAATACATGCTCAATATTGTAATCTGGCACGCTGACAGTGTTAACAAGAAATATTTGCATCAAAAAAAGGTTTCACTATAGCGTTTGTTGCATACAATATATTTTTGGATCTTATTATGGAAGTCCTTCCAAAGAGAGTAGTGTAACAATTTTAGAATCACTGGTAAGCAAAGTTTCTTAGTTTCTCATATGAGGATTTCTCCAATGTATACCACCAATTAAAATACTTTATAGCCGTAAGTCAAAATCCCGCTACAATCTGCCTGGTCTAATAGTTGTATTACGTAGTAATATTTTAACACAGCAGTTGAATAAATACCCCTTATGGCGATATTGCTCAAACTTCAAAGACACAGCTCATGTGAAAATACAGTGAATTGAGGTACCTGTATGGTGTTTGTTTGTACAACAGTTTGATCAGTATATTACCCTTCCATAACACAAAGCGCTGCTGTTTTTCTCACAGGATCCCTGTCCAGGTGAAGCCACCCATGTGGCCTGATGGCATCTGACGTGGCGGGCTATATTCACTCTTGGTGATAATTCAGCTCTTTGGTTTATAGGAAAAATAGATGATGTAAATTGGTAACCCTGCACTTAGTGCTTCTGCATGCAGGAAAGTTCTTTGTGAGTGTCAAAACTCAGCTCCAATGGATTTGTTGATAATAAAGGATATTAACCCGGGTTAAATAGAGGTTGATGGTTTTTATTAAAGGCAGAAATTGTGTAAGTAACACAGTAGTAATGCAACACACGCAATGCGTTTCGCCCTTCTCAGAGCTTTATCAAGATGTTAGTGGCATACAACAGACTTTAATTGGTAGCATACAGATTTTCTCATTAAGGCAGTATTTTCTTATGTGGTATACACGGATCCCATTTAAACATTATAAAGTTGATGTTGTTATTAGACCTGGATTATTTTATAAATAATCTCCATAAGACATATTGTTACAATTATTCAATGAGTTTAGCGGACCTTAAAGATATCATATTATTAAGAGACATATAGTACTTAATTATACGATAGATATTTATGGGGATAATAGCATTAATACGCAATTAGAAGTGAAGCGTATATATCTCTCTACTAAGAGATCCAATGACTTTACATAAGTGGAGTATTTAGATAATGTGAAAGAAAGATGGTGAAAGTGGTATATATATGATTACTATATTTTAGAATATATTATGCTGCTTATCTGTGCAAGAAATACATCATATTGATAGAATTTTGTTAGTGACTAAAAATAAATATGTGCATTATTATTCAAACAGAAAAAGTGAGAGGTCTAATTCTGAGTTTAGGCCTCTAGGAAATCAAGGCCTATATTTGGAGTTTTGCGTTAGAAGGGGTGCGTTAGCTATGCATGCTTTTTTTCTCCCGCACCTTTTAAATACCGCTGGTATTTAGAGTTCACAGAATGGCTGCGTTAGGCTCCAAAAAGGGAGCGTAGAACATAATTTACCGACACTGCAACTCTAAATACCAGCGGTGCTTACAGACGCGGCCAGCTTCAAAAACGTGCTCGTGCACGATTCCCCCATAGGAAACAATGGGACAGTTTGAGCTGAAAAAAAACCTAACACCTGCAAAAAAGCAGCGTTCAGCTCCTAACGCGTCCCCATTGTTTCCTATGGGGAAACACTTCCTAAGTCTGCACCTAACACCCTAACATGAACCCCGAGTCTAAACACCCCTAACCTTACACTTATTAACCCCTAATCTGCCGACCCCGCTATCGCTGACCCCTGCATTATACAATTAACCCCTAATCTGCCTCTCCGTACACTGCCGCAACCTATGTTATCCCTATGTACCCCTAATCTGCTGCCCCTAACACCGCCGACCCCTATATTATATTTATTAACCCCTAATCTGCCGCCCCCAACGTCGCCGCCACCTACCTACAATTATTAACCCCTAATCTGCCGACCGGACCTCACCGCTAATATAATAAAGTTATTAACCCCTAATCTGCCTCACTCCCGCCTCAAAAACCCTATAATAAATAGTATTAACACCTAATCTGCCCTCCCTAACATCGCCGACACCTAACTTCAATTATTAACCCCTAATCTGCCGACTGGACCTCGCCGCTACTCTAATAAATGGATTAACCCCTAAAGCTAAGTCTAACCCTAACACTAACACCCCCCTAAGTTAAATATAATTTAAATCTAACGAAATAATTTAACTCTTATTAAATAAATTATTCCTATTTAAAGCTAAATACTTACCTGTAAAATAAATCCTAATATAGCTACTATATAAATTATAATTATATTGTAGCTATTTTAGGATTAATATTTATTTTACAGGCAACTTTGTATTTATTTTAACCAGGTACAATAGCTATTAAATAGTTAATAACTATTTAATAGTTACCTAGTTAAAATAATTACAATATTACCTGTAAAATAAATCCTAACCTAAGTTACAATTAAACCTAACACTACACTATCAATAAATTAATTTAATACAATACCTACAAATAAATACAATTAAATAAACTAACTAAAGTACAATAAATAAAAAAGAACTAAGTTACAAAAAAATATATATATTTACAAACATATTAAAAATATTACAACAATTTTAAGCTAATTACACCTACTCTAAGCCCCCTAATAAAATAACAAAGCCCCCCAAAATAAAAAAATGCCATACCCTATTCTAAAATTAAAATAGAAAAGCTCTTTTACCTTACCAGCCCTTAAAAGGGCCTTTTGCGGGGCATGCCCCAAATAATTCAGCTCTTTTGCCTGTAAAAATAAACACAATACCCCCCCCCCAACATTACAACCCACCACCCACATACCCCTAATATAACCCAAACCCCCCTTAAATAAACCTAACACTAAGCCCCTGAAGATCTTCCTACCTTATCTTCACCACACCGGGTATGACCGATCCGTCCAGGCTCCGAAATCTTCATCCAAGCCCAAGCGGGGGCTGGAGATCCATCATCCGGCTGAAGTCTTCTATCAAGTGGCTGAAGAAGTCCAGAAGAGGCTCCAAAGTCTTCATCCTATCCGGGCAGAAGAGGAGATCCGGACCGGCAACCATCTTCATCCAAGTGGCATCTTCTATCTTCATCCGATGATGAGTGGCTCCATCTTGAAGACCTCCGGAGCGGATCCATCCTCTTCTTCCGACGTCCTAAGTCCGAATGAAGGTTCCTTTAAATGACGTCATCCAAGATGGCGTCCCTTGAATTCCGATTGGCTGATAGGATTCTATCAGCCAATCGGAATTAAGGTAGGAAAATTCTGATTGGCTGATGGAATCCGCCAATCAGTTTCAAGTTCAATCCGATTGGCTGATTGGATTTCGGAGCCTGGATGGATCGGTCATACCCGGTGTGGTGAAGATAAGGTAGGAAGATCTTCAGGGGCTTAGTGTTAGGTTTATTTAAGGGGGGTTTGGGTTAGATTAAGGGTATGTGGGTGGTGGGTTGTAATGTTGGGGGGGGGGGGTATTGTGTTTGTTTTTACAGGCAAAAGAGCTGAATTATTTGGGGCATGTCCCGCAAAAGGCCCTTTTAAGGGCTGGTAAGGTAAAAGAGCTTTTCTATTTTAATTTTAGAATAGGGTAGGGCATTTTTTTATTTTGGGGGCTTTGTTATTTTATTAGGGGGCTTAGAGTAGGTGTAATTAGCTTAAAATTGTTGATTAGGGGTTAATACTATTTATTATAAGGTTTTTGAGGCGGGAGTGAGGCAGATTAGGGGTTAATAACTTTATTATAGTAGCGGTGAGGTCCGGTCGGCAGATTAGGGGACTTCTTAATGATGAAAAGACATATAAAACTCTACAATCTAACCCTACCAATAGATTTAAAAGTATACTGAATAAAATCCTCCTGGAAGGAAAGAAATCTGGGGTCCTCAATGACAAAGAATTTTCCTATCTGTCACCTGACTTTCAATAAATTCCTATCTTTTACTTCCCCCTGGGAGGCCAATAATATCTGACATAAATTCCATCTAAGCAAATTTGTCCCAATATGTGGATAACTTCCTCCAACCTTATGTACGAAATCTAAATTCTCATCTGAAAGATTCAACTCAAGTATTAAATATTTTGAATTTGATAGAATGGAGTGACTATATGATTTTAGCAACCTGTGATGTGTCCTCCTTATATACTGTAATTAATCATAAACAGGGTATAAAAGCAGTAAGCTACTTTTTAGAGAGGGACCCTGAGATGGAAGAGGTACATAAGAAATTTATTCTCACTAGTATTAAATACATATTGGAACACAATTATTTTTCTTTTGATAAGTTCTTTCTGCAAATAGAAGGTACCGCTATGGGTACAAGGTTTGCACCAAGTTATGCTAATTTGTTTATGGGTGTTTGGGAAGAAGCTTTCCTCAAAGAAGGTAACTTTGTTGCAAGCCTCGTACTCTATAAACGGTACACAGACGATCTACTAATAGTATGGAGAGGACCAGAAACTATTAGAAATGTTCAATAAAATGAACAGAAATTTCTTGGGACTAAAATTTATTTGCAGTCACAGTAAGGATAAGGCTATTTTTCTTGACCTTGAAATTATGGTTATCAAGAATAAATTAGAAACTAAGACCCACTTTAAGGCGGTAGACTGTAATAATCTGATACACGCTGATAGCTGCCACCTGAAAGCTTGGAAGGACAATATTCCCTTTGGCCAGTGTTTGCGCATATGAAAAAACTGCTCCAGAATAGAAGACCTGGCAGAAAAGTTCAACATAAGAGGTTACAGTGAAGACAATATAGACAGAGCCATTGAAAAAGCAAAAAATGTAGAAACAGAGACCCTACTAAAATACAAAGATAAAAATGTAGAAAATGTGGATATGATTAAAGTACCATTTATAACAGATTACAGTGCAGATTTTAGGTTTATTAAAAAAATAATTAACAAGCATTGTCACCTACTCAAGGAAGACACCATTATAGGAGAAAAATTGCAACAGACACCTACTTTTGTTTTTAGGAAAGCAAAACATTTTAAGATGATATTGGCTCCAAGTGACCTTAAACAAAAAAACAAACTAGAGACCCAGAGAGGTATAGAAGGAAGCAAAATAGCTGGGGGGTTTTCCTTGCTATACCTGCAAAGCCTGCAAGTATAGATATAAGGCAAAACATCTTAGGATAAATAACTCTATGGATGAATACAATATTAAGGAAGTAATTAGGTGTACACATAAAAATGTGATTTATGCATTAAAATGTACTTGTAATTTATTCTACATCGGAGAGACTAAAAGATGTCTCAGAGACCGTATAAGAGAACATCTATGCAGCATAATATATTCTAAAATATAGTAATCATATATATACCACTTTCACCATCTTTCTTTCACATTATCTCAAAACTCCACTTAGGTAAAGTCATTGGATCTCTTAGTAGAGAAATATATACGCTTCACTTCTAATTACGTATTAATGCTATTATCCCCATAAATATCTATCGTATAATTAAGTACTATATGTCTCTTAATAATATGATATCTTTAAGGTCCGCTAAACTCGTTGAATAATTGTAACAATATCTCTTATGGAGATTATTTATAAAATAATCCAGGTCTAATAACAACATCAACTTTAAAATGTTTAAATGGGATCCATGTATACCACCTTAAAGAAACCACATACGAAAATACCACCTTAATGAGAAAATCTGTATGCTACCAATTAAGTTTCCACCAATAGTGAATAAGGACATCAGATATAAGGAAGTCTGTTGTATGCCACTAACATCTTGATAAAGCCCTGAGAAGGGCGAAACGTGTTGTGTGTGTGGCATTACTACTGTGTTACTAACACAATCTCTGCCTTTAATAAAAACCATCAACCTCTATTTAACCCGGGTTAATATCCTTTATTATCAACAAGTCCATTGGAGCTGAGTTTTGACACTCACAAAGAACTTTCCTGCAGGGTTACCAATTTACATCATCTATTTTTCCTATAAACTAAAGAGCTGAAACATCACCAAGAGTGAATATAGCCCATGACGTCAGACGCCATCAGGCCACGTGGGCGGCTTCACCAGGGCAGGAATCCTGTGAGAAAAACAGCAATGCTTTGTGTTATGGAAGGGTAATATACCAATCAACCTGTTGTACAAACAAACACCATACAGGTACCTCAATCCACTGTATTTTCACATGAGCTGTGTCTTTGAAGTGTGAGCAATATCGCCATAAGGGGTATTTATTCAACTGCTGTGTTATATGATAACTACGTAATACAACTATTAGACCAGGCAGATTGTAGCGGGATTTTGACTTACGGCTATAAAGTATTTTAATTGGTGGTATACATTGGAGAAATCCTCATATGAAAAACTAAGAAACTTTGCTTACCAGTGATTCTAAAATTGTTACACTATTCTCTTTGGAAGGACTTCCATAATAAGATACAAAAATATATTGTATCCAACAAACGCTATAGTGAAACCTTTTTTTGATGCAAATATTTCTAGTTAACACTGTCAGAGTGCCAGATTACAATATTGAGTGTGTATTGGTAATGGTGATTTAACCTCTTAGCAAAGTTTATAACACACTAGTTTTTAAGTTACTCATTTAGGTGATTTTATTATTAAGGGAGACCTCCCTTCTTTTATATTTGATTGCAAACTCTTTTTTATATAAAAATAAAAAATTCTTATATTTAGAAAGTGTCGATATCGTTAGCCTTTGGCGCCCTCTTTACATATATTTTCTGTGTATTAATGCTTTATTCCAGTTCCCAAGGGTCCTCTGTACATAACCCCACAAGTACAATCAACCTTTTAGCTCTAAGGAGCCCCCAACACCTAAGGGATTCCAAGTGACCCTTATTCAAATCCATGCCCCAAAAAGGCTGAAGAAAGTACTACAAAGATTTCTTTCTCACTAGGCCTGGTCAGGATTCCCTTCTGTAACTAACAAATCAATCAGGGTTGATGAGGGATCTCCTCTTCTGATTGCATAATGAATTAATTGCATAGCCAATTAATATGAATATACAGTACAGAAGTATGTGACCTAAATTTTTATGTGAAAATGATAGGAAGAGTATATTGTATTCCCTAAACAATTTTCATAGAAGCAGAGGCTAAATGAATATGAGAATGGGGATGAATCCCCTGGTTTACCTACTCTCCAATAATTAATTATTGCTATTAATTTATTTGATTTTTTTTTTGTGCACCACAGCACTATTTATAGTATATTATTATTACTACCAGATTTTCACTGCCAGTTCCCCCCTAGGTAATGTGCTCACTTGTTTCTGGTGATATGGCCACTAATATGTATCCTTATTTTTAGTAGATCTCATGATAAAGCTGCCTACACATTTTCTTATTTAATTTATAGGACAGTCAGTATTAAAGCACAAGGAATATAAGATAATACAGAATATACTGCAGTGTTGTCACTTGATCCTCTATGATATTGACCCCTTAGAGCAGGCACCCTTTGACAGCTGCCTGCACAGCTTGTTAAGAAACCTAAAACTATTGACTGTTTTCAGTATTTGATTCTATGTTCTAGGTTAGTTAGGTAAATATATCACTGGCAGCTGCAATAGAAACTTTACACATTTAAAGGGTCATGATACACAATTTTTTTCTTTCCTGATTTAGAAAGAGCATGTCATTTTAAACAATTTTATATTTTACTTCTATTATCTAATTTGCTTCATTCTCTTGATATCACTTGCTGAAAAGCATATCTAGATATGCTCAGTAGCTGCTGATTGGTTGCTGCACATAAAGGCCTTGTGTGATTGGCTCACACATGTACATTGCTATTTCTTCAACAAAGGATATCTAAAGAATTGAGCAAATTAGATAATAGAAGTAAATTGGAAAGTTGTTTAAAATTGCATGCCCTATCTGAATCATGAAAGTTTAATTTTGACTAGACTGTCCCTTTAAGACACTTCAAGTCACCAATTCCTGAAAGCTTAAAGGGACACTGAACCCAAATTTTTACTTTCGTGATTCAGATAGAGCATGACATTTTAAGCAACTTTCTAATTTATTCCTATTATCAAATTTTCTTCATTCTCTTGGTATCTTTATTTGAAATGCAAGAATGTAAGCTTACATGCCGGCCCATTTTTGGTGAGCAACCTGGGTTGTTCTTGCTGATTGGTGGATAAATTCATCCACCAATAAACAAGTGCTGTCCAGAGTTCTGAACCACAAAAAAATCTTAGATGCCTTCTTTTTCAAATAAAGATAACAAGAGAACGAAGAAAAAATTATAATAGGAGTAAATTAGAAAGTTGCTTAAATTTGCATGCTCTATCTGAATCACGAAAGAAAAAATTTGGGTTCAGTGTCCCTTTAAAGAATTACAATCTGTTCCAAAATGTCATCATATACAGGGAGTGCAGAATTATTAGGCAAGTTGTATTTTTGAGGATTAATTTTATTATTGAACAACAACCATGTTCTCAATGAACCCAAAAAACTCATTAATATCAAAGCTGAATATTTTTTGAAGTAGTTTTTAGTTTGTTTTTAGTTTTAGCTATTTTAGGGGGATATCTGTGTGTGCAGGTGACTATTACTGTGCATAATTATTAGGCAACTTAACAAAAAACAAATATATACCCATTTCAATTATTTATTTTTACCAGTGAAACCAATATAACATCTCAACATTCACTAATATACATTTCTGACATTCAAAAACAAAACAAAAACAAATCAGTGACCAATATAGCCACCTTTCTTTGCAAGGACACTCAAAAGCCTGCCATCCATGGATTCTGTCAGTGTTTTGATCTGTTCACCATCAACATTGCGTGCAGCAGCAACCACAGCCTCCCAGACACTGTTCAGAGAGGTTTACTGTTTTCCCTCCTTGTAAATCTCACATTTGATGATGGACCACAGGTTCTCAATGGGGTTCAGATCAGGTGAACAAGGAGGCCATGTCATTAGATTTTCTTCTTTTATACCCTTTCTTGCCAGCCACGCTGTGGAGTACTTGGACGCGTGTGATGGAGCATTGTCCTGCATGAAAATCATGTTTTTCTTGAAGGATGCAGACTTCTTCCTGTACCACTGCTTGAAGAAGGTGTCTTCCAGAAACTGGCAGTAGGACTAGGAGTTGAGCTTGACTCCATCTTCAACCCGAAAAGGCCCCACAAGCTCATCTTTGATGATACCAGCCCAAACCAGTACTCCACCTCCACCTTGCTGACGTCTGAGTCGGACTGGAGCTCTCTGCCCTTTACCAATCCAGCCACGGGCCCATCCATCTGGCCCATCAAGACTCACTCTCATTTCATCAGTCCATAAAACCTTAGAAAAATCAGTCTTGAGATATTTCTTGGCCCAGTCTTGACGTTTCAGCTTGTGTGTCTTGTTCAGTGGTGGTCGTCTTTCAGCCTTTCTTACCTTAGCCATGTCTCTGAGTATTGCACACCTTGTGCTTTTGGGCACTCCAATGATGTTGCAGCTCTGAAATATGGCCAAACTGGTGGCAAGTGGCATCTTGGCAGCTGCACGCTTGACTTTTCTCAGTTCATGGGCAGTTATTTTGCGCCTTGGTTTTTCCACACGCTTCTTGCGACCCTGTTGACTATTTTGAATGAAACGCTTGATTGTTCGATGATCACGCTTCAGAAGCTTTGCAATTTTAAGAGTGCTGCATCCCTCTGCAAGATATCTCACTATTTTTGACTTTTCTGAGCCTGTCAAGTCCTTCTTTTGACCCATTTTGCCAAAGGAAAGAAAGTTGCCTAATAATTATGCACACCTGATATAGGGTGTTGATGTCATTAGACCACACCCCTTCTCATTACAGAGATGCACATCACCTAATATGCTTAATTGGTAGTAAGCTTTCGAGCCTATACAGCTTGGAGTAAGACAACATGCATAAAGAGGATGATGTGGTCAAAATACTCATTTGCCTAATAATTCTGCACTCCCTGTAATGTAGAAATGTTACTTCTCATCACAAAATATGTTGCAATAAGTTGTTTTCAGCATATTTTTAGTCTGTTTTCTTATATAGCATTGTCCCCATCTTGTAGAACATAACATAAACATCCAGGCTTTATGTTGCAGACAACAGTATTCAGACCTGATCAGTTGCTTTCTTATTGTTAATAAATGTTGCTATTTTCCTAAAGGGACACATGCCACATAGTTGCATTTGTGGTTCGTACTGATTTAAACGCCTGGAAGGATAAGATAATATAGTATATTGCTTAAATGATTGTGAAACCCAGATTCATAGAGAATGTGCAATTACAAAAAAACAACTTTCCAATTTACTTTTATTATCAAATTGACTTCTTTCTTTTGGTATCCTTTGTTTAAAAGCAGTTAGGAAGGCTCAGGAGCATGCATGTGTCTGAAACACAAGATGGCAGCATTTGTGCAAGAATATTTTTAACAATTCTATACATTAAGTGCTCAAAAGCATTCTGGTAAAACTGCTGCCATATAGTGATCCAGTCGAATGCACACTATCTGCCTATTCTCTACTTACGGTAACTAGATGGAGGGGTTGGTATTCAAATAACTCAGCTCCCTTAAAAGGAAATGAAACTCAAATATTTTCTTTCATTAATCTATTATCTATTTTTTTGTTCTTGTGATATCCTTTGTTAAAAAGGATACCTAAGTAGACTCAGGAGCTGCTGATTTGGTGGCTGCACATATATGCCTAATTTTATTGTCTCACCAAGTGCATTCAGTTTGCTCCCAGTAGGGCATACCATTGCTGCTTCTTCAACAATGGATACCAAGAAAATGAAGCAAATTATATTGATAAGTTTTTTAATTTTTCAAAACTGTATTCTCTTTCTGAATCATGAAAGAAAAATGTGGGGTTTCGTGTCCCTTTAAGCCCTTGATGCCATTAAAATCTAATGAACTGCTCTTTTAAACAATGTGTGTCTTGTGGGTAATAGTTTAAGCACTTAAAAAATAAACACTATGGGGGCTGAGTCTGGCCATGCTGGAACATGGCCACTCAGTGAGTCTGCTCTGCGGGACCGGAGCTCCAAAAGCTGGCAATATTACACTTGGAGACCCCTGTAGCACACCTACATTTGTGGGAACAGCTGGGGACCACATCGGCAACACTCCTGCTGCCTAGTTTACCTCGGATCACGCACAAGAAAGGAAAAGGTAAATGCGCTCAGACGGCCCTGCAGACGCCATCTTGATCGCTCCATGCGGCTAGCGGATCCCTGATACAGTTGTACACAACACGAGAAGGTACTCTAGGCTATAAATGCCATAATCCCAAACTTTGCAGGACATTGTCTAGCAGCTAATCAGCCCTTTCAATATAACATGACATCAATACTGCCTACAAATAAGGAATAGCTAATGTGCCCCATACACTGCATGTCCTAATTTATAAGACACAATTATGGACATCTAAACAAAACCTCCTTTAGTACCTTAGCACTGCATGGGAAATAGGCTAATAAGTTTACCAATTTGTGGATTTATTTTCTTAAATATTCTTTCAAATTTAGGGAAACCCAGCATTGTTATTGATAAGTTTAAATTATCATAGTTCTTATATCAATAAATGGTTTCCTGAAAAAAATGAATCTCTTCAGTATATAGCAAAGTAAATAAATATAGCTGTTTTTCCAGTGTGCATTCCATTTTCTTTCTGGTTCACTGCATCTATAATAAAAGGGCTACATCTAGTGTCCAAATGAGAGAATTGCACAGCCCTGTATATTTTAATCTTCAACAATTACAATAATGTCCTTAAGAAGGCAGACAAAGCCAGAAAGGTCTCTTAAACCACATAATTCTACTCCTGTGTCAGTTTCATCATTCTTTCAATCTCATTAGAGGGAGAGCCTAGGACAAGATTCATCAAACTCAAAATCCACAGATAAAACATAAAATCCTGAAGCTGCCATGACGGGGTTGCAGCAGGATCAACTATCACAAATCTTGACTAGTGATGTTGCGAATAGTTAGCCGGCGAATAGTTCCCGGCGAACATAGCTTGTTCGCGTTCGCCGCGGTGGGCGAACATATGCAATGTTCGATCCGCCCCCTATTCGTCATCATTGAGTAAACTTTGACCCTGTATCTCACAGTCTGCAGACACATTTCAGCCAATCAGCAGCAGACACTCCCTCCCAGACCCTCCCAGCTCCTGGACAGCAGCCATTTTAGATTCATTTTGATCCTGCATTCTTAGAGAGAGGAGGGATAGTGTAGCTGCTGCTGATTTTATAGGGAAATTGATAGCTAGGCTAGTGTATTCAGTGCACACTACAGTCCTGAAGGACTCATCTGAGTGTAATTTTGACTGTGAAACATCAGTCTGCTAGTGTAATCTAATTGCAGTTGCCTGCCTGCAGTGCCACCACTCATATCTGTTGTAACAGTAGTGTAAATTTTGTGAAAAAAAAACTTTTTTGACTGTGAAACATCAGTCTGCTAGTGTAATCTATAAGCAGTTGCCTGCCTGCCAGCGTGTCTGCCAGTCCCACTTGCCAACTAGTGCCACCACTCATATCTGTTGTAACAGTAGTGTAAATTAAAAAAAAACTTTTTTGACTGTGAAACATCAGTCTGCTAGTGTAATCTCATTTGCGTTGCCTGCCTGCCAGCGTGTGTGCCAGGCCCACTTGCCAACTAGTACCACCACTCATATCTGTTGTAACAGTAGTGTAAATTTAAAAAAAAAAACTTTTTTGACTGTGAAACATCAGTCTGCTAGTGTAATCTAATTTGCTTTGCCTGCCTGCCAGCGTGTGTGCCAGGCCCACTTGCCAACTAGTGCCACCACTCATATCTGTTGTAACAGTAGTGTAAATTTAAAAAAAAAAAAAACTTTTTTTGACTGTGAAACATCAGTCTGCTAGTGTAATCTAATTGCAGTTGCCTGCCTGCCAGCATGTGTGCCAGGCCCACTTGCCAACTAGTGCCACCACTCATATATGTTGTAACAGTAGTGTAAATTTTTTTAAAAAAAACTTTTTTGACTGTGAAACATCAGTCTGCTAGTGTAATCTAATTGAAGTTGCCTGTCTGCCAGCGTGTGTGCCAGTCCCACTTGCCAACTAGTGCCACCACTCATATCTGTTGTAACAGTAGTGTAAATTAAAAAAACAAAACTTTTTTGACTGTGAAACATCAGTCTGCTAGTGTAATCTAATAGCAGTTGCCTACCTGCCAGCGTGTGTGCCAGGCCCACTTGCCAACTAGTGCCACCACTCATATCTGTTCTAACAGTAGTGTAAATTTAAAAAAAAAAAATTTTTGACTGTGAAACATCAGTCTGCTAGTGTAATCTAATAGCAGTTGCCTGCCTGCCAGCGTGTGTGCCAGGCCCACTTGCCAACTAGTGCCACCACTCATATCTGTTGTAACTTTTGACTGTGAAACATCAGTCTGCTAGTGTAATCTAATAGCAGTTGCCTGCCTGCCTGCCAGCGTGTGTGCCAGGCCCACTTGCCAACTAGTGCCACCACTCATATCTGTTGTAACAGTAGTGTAATTTTTTTTAAAAAAAAACTTTTTTGACTGGGAAACATCAGTCTGCTAGTGTAATCTAATTGAAGTTGCCTGCCTGCCTGCCAGCGTGTGTGCCAGGCCCACTTGCCAACTAGTGCCACCACTCATATCTGTTGTAACAGTAGTGTAAATTAAAAAAAAAAAAACTTTTTTGACTGTGAAACATCAGTCTGCTAGTGTAATCGAATTGCAGTTGCCTGCCTGCCAGCGTGTGTGCCAGTCCCACTTGCCAACTAGTGCCACCACTCATATCTGTTGTAACTGTAGTGTAAATGCAGTGCAGTAATATAATAGGAGCATCTTGTGGGTGGAGCATTTTCTGTTACCCCAGGAAGTGATTGCACGCGCAGTGACATCAGTGAGGACAAGGAACGGGACATGGCTAGCTTGGTATCCAACCTTGTGCAAATGGGGAGTTTGTGGTTGTGCAAATGGACTGTTTGCGGTTGTTTGCGGTGCGTTAAACGGGGAGTTTGGTCTGTCACTGTGAAGCGGGCGTAACCCTTACACTACCTGAAAGATACAACATCATACCTGATGTTTTAAAGCACGTTGTTCCAAACAATTTAGGAATTTTAGGTGATTTATGCCCTTTATGGCTTAAAAACAGACTCTGCATCAACTATGTAATTTTCCATGGGAGTTTTGCTATGGATCCCCCTCCGGCATGCCACAGTCAAGGTGTTAGTCCCCTTGAAACAACTTTTCCATCACTTTTGTGGCCAGAAAGAGTCCCTGTGGGTTTTAAAATTCGCCTGCCTATTGAAGTCAATGGTGGTTTGCCCGGTTCGCCCGTTTGCGAACTTTTGCAGAAGTTCGTGTTCGCTGTTCGCGAACGCAAAATTTTAGGTTTGCAACATCACTAATCTTGACTAAGATGTGTGATCTTCCATCTAAAACAGACATAGACTCCCTGAAAGACCTGATTAAAATAGAGATCTCAGAACTCAGAAAAGACATAACATACATCGGCAACAGGGTAGACAGCCTGGAAACTACACAAGATGAAACAATAAAAGATATAAAAGACATCTTGGATCATCAGAAACAGCAATCTCTCCTGATTCAGGACTTAAATAATAAAATAGAAGACTTAGATAATTGAGGTTGTAGAAACAATTTAAGAATCAGAGGGATACCTGAATCTGTCGACCCGACTGAACTAGAAAATGACCTACAATCATTATTCCAACATCTATCAGGCTTGGACCTACAGTAATTATACCACTAGAGAGGGCTCAGAGAGATCTTAGAGTGAAACCTCAGAGTCAAGCCCCCCTTGTGATGTTATCATAAAATTCCTCAATTTTAAAGATAAGGACATTATATGGCAACATTTTCAGAACAACCCCGACCTTAACTACTAAGATCATGACATCCAAGCATACCTGGATTTGAGCCCCCTCACTGTACAATATAGGAAAGACTCCAGATTTATCACATCAGTTTTGCAAAAAAACTATATAAAATCAGTGGCGGCTGGTGAATTTTTAAGATGGTGGTGCACAAGACCCCACCCCTTTGAGAAAGTCACACCCCTTTGAAAAAGTCACGCCCATTTGATAAAGCCACGCCCATTTTATAAAGCCACGCCCATTTCAACCAGCAGTGATTTTGGTCGTTGTCTTGTTGAAATATCCAGACCCAGCGTAACTTCAACTTTGTGACTGATTCCTCAACATTATTCTCAGTTTGTAGGACACAGTACACCCCTGTATGAAAAGCAGCAGTGAATTGCACTTCCCCAGTTCCACCCAGGACATGCCTTACTCCACCCATAACACACCCAAGATGCACTACCATGACCCCAAAACTTTAGCTAAGGACCCATCCATAAAACACTAGTGATCCAGCTCATAAGTCTAATGTTAATCTTAGTTACTAGGTGTCAGAGTAAAAGATGTTTGTATTTAATTAGCACGCATTACGAATTTTTTGATTGACATCCCTGGCTGACATATGTATTTAGTACTTATGTACTAAATACATATGTCAGCCAGGAGGCATGTCAATAAAAAAACAAGGAGTCTTTTAGAATCAATGTAGGGTGAGAAGAAAAGGTATTATTAAAAGGGTAGAAAAATGTACAAAAAATGTACAAAGGTTACTACTGACTAACAGACCTAAAAACTGCCAGGATTCTTAAAACCATTGGGGTGTGCGTGACCCACGTGCGGTTAAATAAACATTGCAATGTGGTTAAACACATAGGTAAAGTCCCATATGGAGCAGAAAACAGATGGTTATTGGCAGTTACATGGAACTTCTTCTGATTGGGTGAACAGCCATGCCACTTACCAATGCATGTGCCTCCCGAATGGAACTTTACCCATATGTTTAACCCTTTTGTGAAGTGTTAAAATGATTGTGATGGAAACATAACATGCTCTAACAAATGAACACAGTAATTAGAATGTCCCATTAATAACAACCAAATTATTAGTTTTTAAGCACATATAAGGTAAAGATTTTTCAATATAAATAGGCATTTCTTCAGAATATGTATTATCATAAGAATAACGTATTGAAACAGCTGCACAGAGGAGTAATCATTACAATACGTGCCACAAATTTTTCATTAGAACAAATCAAGAAGTAAAAATTTAATCCAAGAAACTACCATTTTAATTCACTTGTGATAAAGCTAAAAAACAATGCAAAATTAATGAATCAGCAAGTTCCTTTTTAAAGTGCATTTTCAATTGACTAATTCCTCCTGAGATTTTGAGATACATAGAAGAAAACAAACTCTTGGCCTCTTAGTTTGTGCTGTCAAAATATATTCAACTATTTATGCTTCAAATCAAATTAATTACAAATAAAATGTCAAAACACTAGTAGTATATATATCAATACTGTGACCATTAAAAACGATCCATCTGTGTAACTGACAAAGCATTATGCTTGTGCTGACATCTGTGCAAGCTTTTACCGAGTGCATGTGCCAGCACACAGCAGCTAGCTACTAAAATTAGCCATATCACCTTGCATAAAGAGGGTGCAGTGCAGTGTCCCTGACAGACACACAATGTATACGATCTGTATACTCACACCACAAGCCTGGAGATAATCCTTGAGACCATGGTGGTGTATTACCAGGAGATGCGCCTGCCGCCTTCTAGACTGGAGGATCTGCTGTGTGCCTTGTTCTATCTGTCAGCAGACTTGGAGGATCCCTCAGCCATTAGTGTGTGTGAGCAGGTTGTGAGCAGCAGCAGCAGCAGATAACAGTATGTGCAGTGTGGCTAATACAGCTGCTTGTGACCCTGAGCACTGACACACGGCTCCCAATACTGCCTCCCGTCTCCTAACCCTGGATACAGATCATTTCACAAGCCTTTTACTGAAGGGGCTATAGGGATTACCAGTGTAAGCAGCAGCCCAGCTACTTCAATGATCAAATTCTGAAAGGAGTGAAGGATAGGGGTGGAGACAGGGACAGCGTTCTTCTTGTCCCCTCCAAGCTGCTGCTACCTCCATGAGCAAACCGCAAATAGATGATCTCCTCTCAGCTCAATGGCTTCAGTTCTATTAAAAAAAAAATTGCCCACTGTTGAGGGGGAGGAGCCTTGCAAAGCATCATCACGTGACTTCAGTGATGACTATCCGGACTCATGTGACTGTGAGCGATGACGTATACTGTGTCACAGCCTGTCTGATCAGTAAACACCTCCCACCCTTGCATAGGCTGAAGTGTGCGATCAAGAGAGTATGGGGATGGGTGGTGGCTGGGAGTGGCCTCTGCAGGCAAATTTAATGAGGCGCATAGACACTGGCATATGTTAGCTACCACACATGCGGTTAGGAGTTAGTTACACTTAAAAAAGTAAAAAAAAAAATTACATTTAAAAATAAAAAACAGTTTGGCTTTTAATTTTTTTGGGGCTACAAATTAAATATAATTTTTCCAATAGGGGGGCTATTGGAAAAATTATATTTTATTCATATTTTTTTCTTCTTGTGGGCTGGGGGGGCACGTGCGGGTGTGCACAAATGGAGGAGCCTCCACTGTATAAAATACCATTGGGATACCCTTCAGCCTAATTTTAAACTTAGATGGCAAAACATGGATTTACAGAAACATGAGTGACTTGGACTCTTTTCTAAAGGGCTCAGTCTAACATTCTCTATCCCTCCTGATCAAACCAAATCCACAGCCGTACAAGGGGAAACATCCCAACCAAGAGATGCCCAGAATGGGCCACAGTACAACCTCGAAGAAAAAAGACTAAATAGTCAAAACTCCAAACCGATTTAGCCACTGAATCCCCTACCTGAATCTCCAGAATGAAGATTGATGGTACAATATTAGAACTTTCGCCCCAAAAGGGCAGTATGTATCCTTTAATTGACATTCAATTATAATGTGACACATATCTGTTTAATTTGTTTTTCACTATAATTGTTATTTTTTTGTCAGGACTATGTTGAGTATAACTAATTATCACCTAGATTACATGTTTTGTGCTATAGGGTGCTAAACGAACGCAACAAAAGTTATTTCACCCTCCATAATGCTGCCATTACAAGTTTCTGAAAAGCCTCCTTGTGCGTGCGATATGGTGGCGATAAGCTCAATACCTGCACAAAATCCAAGGGCTGAGAATACATGCTCATGCACGCTTTCCCCATAGACATAAATGGGGAGAGAGTGTTAGAAAAAAACCTAGCACCTGAAGCTCAGAATAAAAATCTCCATAACGCAACCCCTTTGATTTATATGGGGAAAAAAGGTTACGTTTAAACACCCTGACATAAACCCCATGTTTAAACACCCCTAATCTGCCGCTCTGACATAGCCGCCACTAATTAAAGTTATTAACCCCTAAACCTCTGGCCTCCCACATAACCTCCACTAAATAAACCTATTAACCCCTCAACAGCCGGCCACCCACATCCCTAAAAACTAAATGAAACTATTTACCCCTAAACCTAACAACCCCCTAACTTTAAATTAAAATTACAATATCCATATCTTAAAATAAATAAAAACTTTCCTGTGAAATTAAAAAAAAACAAGTTTAAACTAACCAATTAACCTAACATTACTATTATACTAAAATTAATATAACAATTAAATAAACTAAATTACACATTAAAAACAACCTAACACTACTAAAAAAGTGTACGTCTAAAATTACAAAAAATAACAAACACTAAATTACAAAAAATAACAAACACTAAATTACGAAAAATAAATGAAATTATCCAAAAAAAAAAACAATTACACCTAATCTAATAGCCCTATAAAAATAAAAAAAGCCCCCCCAAAATAAAAAACCCAAGCCTACAATAAAATACCAATTGCCCTTAAAAGGGCCTTTTTTAGGGCATTGCCCTAAAGAAATCAGCTCTTTTATCTATAAAAAAAACAACAGTAAAACCCACCACCCAACCAACCCCCCAAAATAAAAAACCTAACTAACAAAAACCTAAGCTACCCATTGCCCTGAAAAGGGCATTTGTATGGGCATTTCCCTTAGAAGGGCATTTAGCTCTTTTGCATTGCCCTTAAAAGGGCATTTAGCTCTTTTAAAAAAGCCCAAACCCTAATCTAAAAAAAAAAAACCCACCCAAAAAAGTTAGAAAAAACCTAACACTAACCCCCCAGGGAGGCCAGAGCTTTAGAGGTTAGTAACTTTATTTAGTGGCAGTGATGTCAGGGAGCGGTGAAATAGGGGTTAATAGCTTTATTATAGTGTCAGCGATGTTGGGGTGCGGGGGAATAGGGGCTAATAACTTTATTATAGTGGTGGCGATGTCGGGGAGCGACAGAATAGGGGTTAATAACTTTTATTAATGGTGGCGATGTCGGGAGTGGCAGATTAGGGGTTAATAAGTTTAATATAGTGTTTGCTATGCGGGAGGGTGGCGGTTTAGAGGTTAATAGGTAGTTTATGGGTTTTAGTGTACTTTGTAACAGTTTAGTTATGATTTTTGTTAAACATTTTTGTGGCGCAAAACTCATAACTACTGGTCTCAGATAGCGGAACAGATTGTGTCGGTATAGGCTGGAACACAAGCATTTTAGCCTCACCGCACAACTTGTAATAACGGCGCTATGGAAATCCCGCTCAAAAACGTCTTTTTTTGAGTGCTGAATTGACATTGTGTTACAGGCTAAAATGCTTGCGGTACATCTATACCAACAAGACTCGTAATCGTATTACTGATTTTACGCTGAAATGGCCATTTTTTCAGCATTAAAGCCGTAACACACAACTCGTAATCTAGCCGTATGTTTGTAGTAATGGTTTAAGAGGATTTAAAATTGCAGAGAAACTTACACAAATTAGAAATATTTAGATATACTTTAGAATGTGTAACCTATGCACTGAATGCCTAAATTCAATGCGAACAAAGACTTGAAATGGTCATTAGAACTTTAGGCATGAAATCTTCAGGCATATAGCTACCACATTTAGGTTGCAATGTTCCACAATTGTTAAAAAGTTTAATTTTTGTTGTTAACACCTATACTAGGTTCCCCCAGGACTATTTAAGTGGGAGCCTCTGGTACCCAACTACTCTTTCTTCAGCTTACCTATATTTTCTAACTTACGACCTGTTAAAACTACTTTATTTCTACTTCCTCTCTCTTCCTATGATTGTCTTAACCTGATAGACTGCAAACTCTCACTCATTAGCCCATACTCATTACCTAAACAGATTTCTATGTTTACAAAGATACTAAGCCTCTGAATGATTATATTAACTCATGACAGATAAACAGAATAACCAAGTCAAGGTGATCTCAATTAGTGCTAAAGGACTAAATTCCCTTATAAAGAGAAACTTACCCCTCAATGACGTTAAACTCACGAAAAGTGATATTGTAAAGCTCCAAGAAACACATTTTAATAGGGGTAGAGAATAGAATAGATTTAATAGATTTTTATTGAGGTTTTTTCTAAACATACATAAAGTAAAAGGACTAAACATTTCTAAGACATGTCACTTTTAGACATATATAGGGGAGTCTTTATCCAAAAACATGTAAATTGATAACCTTTATATCACAATAGCATGGATGAGAAGAAAAAGAAAATCTATTTCTAAGTTATAATGTGGTCAGCTTATAGAATGTGCTGTGTGAATTAGTTGCACTTAAAATAGGATGGAAGATAGTCTAAAATAGTGTTAAGCCTATGTAGATGGAACCTCATTTTCTGTAATGGAAATTGTATTATGGAAACTACAGCTCAGGTTACTTAAGGACTATATGAGTAAAAACACTTATTGTAATTAATATTTACATGAAAGGTCCCTTTTGGGCTAATCAGTAGGTATGTTATTCCATAGGGACTATGAAATGAATATATAATGAGCTGAGTGATTCTGTATGGTATTGAGTTGAAGGATATAGCGGGCAAGAGCCGCTCAAATAAGGGTAGGGAATAATATAGTTACTATTCTATTGCATAACTTGGACCTCTGGTATACTAAAGAGCTGAAGAAATGCGGAGGGGATACAGAACAGTCATCTGACATTTGGTTATGTACATACATATGCATGAGTATAGCCACATTCTTTAGCAATCGCATTAGTATAGACAGTTAAACACAACATAGCTTTTAAAAAAAAAAAAAAAAGCAAGCTAATGGTGCTATAATATATAGGGAGTTATGGTGGTGTTCCCAACAATTTTGGGGACTCACACATACACACTATGAAGATCAGCATAATGTTATTTAGCTATATTACAGTGACATTCTAAAGAGTTGTTGATAACCAGTGCAGGAACACTGGGCAGTATTTTGAAGCTGTGAATAAGGCATTACAGCAGTTTTCCTTATGGCTGCGGTGATGTATGTGAAAGATTAGAATCAGTCTAATGCAAGCTGGCTGTGACATGAGTAAATTGTGTAGGGGCTTACTAATAAGGACCATAGTGTTCTGAATGATCAGAAGCAAAAATATAGGGCAGCTGTGTAAGGTGTTTGAGACATGGGTCTTAAAATTAGGAAGTGTATTAATATTAGAGTCACTATTCTGAGACACAGAGGAAATGGGGAGGGGGGACAGAAGTCCCTATAGAGTTAGCTAAGTCTCGCAGGTCCTTGATACTACGAAAGGACTATGGTAATTTGATGAAAGTTGCGTCATAAGTTTGTTATGGTACGTGACGCCTGCATTGAATAAGTGAAGGGTCCTCAGACAAGGTGTCTATTGTTATGGAAGGGTATGGGGCCAGAAAATGATAAATCTAATATAAATAGCAACATAATAATAAATATACTTCTAACCAAAATGGACATCTCATTTGTAATCTTCTTAACTTGTGAGAGAAAAAGTAAGCATGTGGTTTAGGAATACAACGGTTGGTAAGATTAGAGCCCCATGACAAAAAAAAAAGAAAAAAAGAAAGAGAAGCAACATGGAAAAAGTTCTAAACTCTACACGTATATTGAGAACTTACTAAAAAGAGTCACTGAGGCTGTGGGCGATTTCTTAAATACAGAACAGCAATAAATACAGCCAAGAAGTCTATCAGAGAACCGTCATTGTCCACATATAGCATATAACATGCTGATTCTCTGCATTCAGTGTCCCAAACCCACGAACAGCATTGCGGAGATGACCATGGTTGCTACCCGACTCCCCTTCTAGCGTGCATGAGAAACCGAAGCAGCCTGGAGTCGATTATTGGGAGTATATCTGGGAATGTAGGAAATAGTCCCTTGATCTTTCCCGCAGTAGCGTTGTCACCAAGAAGGGTCTGTATTCTGTGTCTCATAGCTTGGATCGGCTCCTGGGATGTCACTCATTGTCCTATATGAGAAGTTGCCTCTAGAAGTAAGATCCACAGATCAGGTGCATGATAAAAGCATGTCATTGTGCTGACTTGATCCTCGCTGAGGCTGTTCCATGAGCCAGACTGGGATCCATGCGCTATAGATGCATCTTGAGAGTCGCCATCCAGATGGGGATCTGGCTTCTGTTTGCCCCCAGTACCTCCAATGAAATTCCCCTCCAAAGCTTGTAGATAACCTTCTGTCTCCACCCGGGGGTCGGCCGCATCCCCGGGTGCATATGTAGACAAGAGGCTGGAGGTATTCAGGATCTGTATTCAGGATCTGTGGAGGTGTATGGGTTGTGGCACCGCTTTGAAAAGTTGAACAGAATGGTTTAGTCACAGCACGTGCACACCATTCATCCACCTTATCCGACTCCTCCATTGTTGTTGTTAATTTACCCCCATGGTCTGCGTCAGGCTGAATTAACTGAGATAGATCTTCGAATTTGTTGAGCATCTTCATTTCCAAAGCTGCAAAAAGGGCTTGTATTTCTTTATAAAAGTCCTCCATTATTTGGTTAAAAAAAGTATCCAGATTATCCAGAGATGTTTTGTTGTTTTCTGTATACCCAGTTGCCCGGGGGGGGGGCTGGAATGACGTCTTCCAATAAAGCGATTGTAAGTACCAGCAGTCCGGTTAAGAACTCTTAAAAATATAATAAGGATGTCATTTGATGCAGAAAAACCCTCTCTTCAAGTTAATGCCAACATCTATGTTGGATGGTTTAAGAAAGTTTATGTTTCCTAATGGATTAAAGATCTTTAGTAGAGAGCTCTGAAAAGAGTGGCCATCTTAGTCGATGGTCCAGACACGCCCCGAGAACGCCAAACTTTTAAATATAAATTTGGACAGAGCTTTTACTCCTCTAACTTGACCAAAACAAACGGGGTAGGGATACTGATAAAAAACAATGTTTAATTTAAAATGATTGCTACCCACAAAGACAAAGAAGGGAGATTTTTAGCAGTTATAAGCAAACTATATGGAAAGGTGGTGACATTAATATGTATGTATGCCCCCAACACCCAGCAACACCTATACTTCAAAACTATTTCTCATAAATTACTTGAGATTACAAAAGGTTCTTTAATAATAGGGAGTGACCTTAAAGGTAAATTAAACCCAACATTTTTCTTTTATGATTCAGATAGAGAATACAATTTTAAACAACTTTCTAATTTACTTCTATTATCTAATCTGTTTCATTCTCTTGGTATCATTTGTTGAAGGAGCAGCAATGCACTACTAGTTTCTAACTGAACACATGGGTGAGCCAATCACATTCAATATATATGCAGCCACCAATCAACAGCTAGAACCTAGGTTCTCTGCTGCACATGAACTTGCCTAGATAAACCTTTCAGCAAATGAAACAAGAGGAGGAAGCAAATTAAATAATAAAAGTCAATTGGAAAGTTGTTTAAAATTGTATTCTCTATCTAAATTATGAAAGAAAATGTTTGGGTTTCATGTCCCTTTAATGTTCCACTCGATCCTACCATTGACTGCTCTACACAATCATCATCTATCTCCTCCAAATGGTTGACAGCAATTAAACAATATACTCAATCCATCAATTAAAGATTACACCTTCTACTTTGCCCCTCACAAAATATTATCGAAATATTATCGAGAATAGACTATATATTTATGGTTTTTCATATTTAATAATAAGCAAAATTCTGCCATGTACCTGATCAGATCACTCTATCTTGAGTTGCAACTTAAAATGGCCTAATATCCCTAAAAATACTGCAAATGGAAATTTGATCCCTCCTTAATAGAGGACCCTTTATAGCTGAAAAACTGGGAAAATCCATCAATGAATACTTTGATCTAAATAACACCCCCCAAATAGATAACAGAATTATCTGGAAAGTGCAAAAAAGTGTAATAAGAGGTGAATGTGATTAGCCTTAAAACCACACTTCTCATACAAAAAAGAGCCAGACTGGAAGAAACACTAAATCAAATAGCTACACTAGAATCCCAACATAAACAACACCCAGAAGATGAACTCATACATGAAGAGCTTCATAAAAAAAGACAAGACATGAATACACAACTAATGCATATATATATTGGAGGAAATCTCTGAGTTCAGCTGACTTTCTTCACTACAAGTTCATTCTGAACTCCTACTATTCTGCCCTTAATCTTTATAAGCAACAATATTTTTCTAATCTCATCTCTACTCTTTCCTCTAACCCTAAACGTCTGTTCAACACGCTCATCACTCTTCTCCGCCCACCCCCACCTCCTAACACAACCTCTCTCTCAGCTCAAGATTTTGCAAGCCACTTCAACAACAAAATTGACTCCATCAGAAGTGAAATCAGCTCTCAACATACTTCCAATCTCCCACCCCCTCAAAAGCTCACGATCACCCAAATATCCAAAAATGCAGCTCTTTTGCCCCTGTTAATGAGGATGAAGTTTCTGCCCTTATACTGTCCTCCCACCTCACTGCCTGTCTACTCGACCCCATCCCCTCACAGCTACTCCCCTCCCTCTCTTCTACCCTCACCCCCATACTCACACACATTTTCAACCTCTCCCTCAGCACTGGTATATTTCCCTCATCTCTAAAACATGCACTGGTCACACCTATCCTCAAAAAACCTTCCCTTGATCCAACCTCCCATTCCAATTACCGCCCTATTTCCCTACTCCCTCTTGCCTCAAAACTCCTCGAAAAGCTAGTTTACGCACGTCTATCCCATTTCCTTACACTAAACTCTCTTCTTGACCCACTGCAATCTGGATTTCGTTCCCATCACTCTACAGAGACAGCAATTGTCAAGGTTACCAATGACCTACTTACAGCAAAATCCAAAGGCCACTTCTCTCTGCTTATCCTCCTTGACCTGTCTGCAGCCTTTGACACTGTTGACCACCCTCTTCTGCTCCAAACCCTCCAATCCTTCGGCATCTGTGACAAAGCTCTCTCGTGGTTCTAATCCTATCTTACTAACCGTACATTTAGTGTAGCCTTCTCCGGAGCATCCTCTGCCCCGTTACCACTTTCTGTTGGGGTACCTCAAGGCTCTTTCCTTGGTCCCCTTCTCTTCTCAATCTACACGTCGTCACTAGGTTCCTTAATAAAGTCCCATGGGTTTCAATACCATTTGTATGCTGATGACACCCAAATCTACCTCTCTGCACCAGACCTACCTCCTTCCTTACTAACCCGTGTCACTAACTGTCTTTCTCACATCTCATCTTGGATGTCCTCTCACTACCTTAAGCTAAATCTCTCCACAACTGAACTCCGTATTTTTCCCCCTTCTTCCAATGTCTCCACCCCCAAAATGTCTATAACTGTTGATAATTCCATCATTACCCCTACCCCGCTTGCCTGATGTCTTGGGGTCACACTTGACTCAGATCTTTCCTTCACTCCTCACATCCAGTCCTTGGCTAAAGCCTGCCGCTTCCACCTTAAAAACATTGCTAAAATTAGACATTTCCTTACACAAGATACAACCAAGATTTTAATCCACTCTCTCATCCTTTCCCGCCTCGACTACTGCAATTTCGTCCTCTCTGGCCTACCTAGCTGCCGCATAGCTCCTTTACAATCCATTATGAATGCCTCTGCCAGGCTCATCTTCCTTACTCGTCGCTCTTCATCTGCTGCACCTCTCTGCCAATCCCTTCACTGGCTTCCTCTTGCCTCTAGGATTAAACATAAAATCTTCACCCTGACATATAAAGCTCTCAACTGCACTGCCCCCCCTACATCTCAGAACTTGTCTCTAGATACTCTCCCTCCTGTCCCCTTTGATCAGCTCAGGATCTCTTCCTCTTCTCCTCTCTTGTTACTTCCTCACATTCACATTTACAGGACTTCTCCAGACTGGCCCCCATCTTGTGGAATTCCCTGCCTCGCTCCATAAGACTCTCCCCTAGTTTTAACAGCTTCAAGCACTCCCTAAAAACTCTACTATTTAGGGATGCATACAACCAACACTAACCTTTCCTAACGCCATTGCTTTCCCCTTGAACCCCTTAGATTGTAAGCCTATGGGCCCAGCTGTTTACAGATCCGACTACAACAGTGAAACTCTCAGCAGGGCCCTCTACCCACTTGACCCCTACAAATGCTATCCTGTACATCGACTATGTTTACAGCGCTGCGGAATCTGTTGGCGCTCTACAAATACCTGATAATAATAATAATATATATATATATATATATATATATATATATATATATATATATATATAAACAGAAAGCCTTACATCTAAAACAAATTTACTTCAATAGTGATAATAAAAGTGGAAGATTCCTGGCTAGGAAGCTCTGCAGGCACACTAACAAATATTTTATTATGTCAATTAAAAATGCAAAAGGACTCCCATATCTTAATATATCCACCATAGCGAAAGCGTTTAGGGACTATTTTGAAGGCTTATACAATTTGAAAGAAACCGACCCCATTGCCCCCTCCCATGACAAATCTATACATAATTAGATTTCTAGATACTTAGATAATCTCCAGATCCCTAAACTATCAAAAGAACAACAGGAACATTTAGACTGACCAATTCAACTGGGGGAAATAATGAATGTATTAAACATTTATCTAATGGTAAAGCTCATGGTCCAGATGGATTCACTAATTTATATTATAACATTTTTCAAACAATGTTAGCCCCCCCCCAGTTATGCAAGCTTTATAATGGAATAGACAAAAATAACCCCTTCCTAAGTCACTCACTAGAGGCTACAATAGTCTTATTGCCAAAACCAGAAAAACCCACTGATCAGGTAATAAACTACAGACCAATTTCCCTTTTAAACACAGATTCAAAGATATTTGCCAAAATATTAGCAAATAGAATATGCCCCATTTTACCCCAACTTATACATAGAGATTCAGATTTAATCTTATTAGGGAAGTAAAAGATAATACAATTTATACTCTACACGTAATACAATATGCTCTCACCTCCAACACTCAAATAGTTTTAATCTCTACGGACACAGAGAAAGCATTTGATCATGCAGATTGGACATTCCTACATCAGTCATTAAAACGATTTGGTTTTAGAGAAGGCATACTAGGAAAGCTTTTCGCCCCAATCAAAACCCAAGTGCACGAATGCAAATAAATGGCACAATTTCCAGGGCCGGATTTCCCATTAGGCACAGTAGGCATGTGCCTACAGGCACATTGCAGTAAGGGGTGTCTGCCTGTAGTCAGTGTATTTAAAAAAAAAAAAGAATTGTGCTGCCAGCTGCTTACAGAGTCAAGTGTTTCATTGGGAATATGTTACAGCAGTCCAGGGAGCCATGAAGGAGAGAGGGGCAAAGACTAAAACTAAACCCCTCCCATTTTTGCCAGGCATGTTTACTGTTAAAGTTTCACTTTTATTTCATGTACTTCTGTTGCCTCCCTCACACAGCCAAGCTCCATGCTGATAACTGTGGTGCAGACACTTTTATTTTATGTACTTCTGTTGCCTCCCTCACACAGCCAAGCTCCATGCTGATGGGGAGCAGACACTTTTTGTTGAAGGAATGAAGGCTTCAGGACAGGTTAGGACTGTACAAGGCTTCTAATGCTGCCTAGAATGACAACATAACAAGCAGAGAACACTTTAACCCCTTGGCTACCAGAGAGGATTGCAGTGTATTCACTTGTTATGTGCTGTATTCCTTTTTTATAGCCAGGGGGTTAAATTCTACTTCAGGATGAATGTTTTTGTTCTATAAAGGCCTTGGAGATGAGGAGATTATGTGGGACTAGCTGCTCTGCTCTTTATTACAAGATGCGATTGTGATTTACAGCCTTTAGGTCACTTTGACAATGATGTTTGTAGACTGTAAGGCTGTTGCTATAAATGAAGAGCTTGATTACTAAAGGTTAACTAGCAAAATAAAAATGTGTATGTGTGTAAACCACTCACATGGCATATTTGTGTGTGTATATATATATATATATATATATATATATATATACAGTATATACATACACATCACATTAAAAATTGTTCATCTGTTATTTTATCAAGTGAGTGTGGTATATTTGTGTTTTGTTTTTTTTTGGCGCCAAACTTTCGATGCTGGAACGCATACTGCGTTCCACCAGTATTGCGAGCCGGAAGCAGTGCGCCACGTCACTTCCGGTTTGCATACTTACTCGCTAGGTCTATTCCCTATTAAACAAATATAATGTACCATAAAACAGAGGTGTGCCCCTTTGTCTCTTGACATTGTATCAAAAAGGATTAAACAAATGTGTTTTAAGTGAAAAAAAAGTTATTTTGTGATAGTACAATTTACACATCCCCTACTTTCTCGTTGCCATGGCAACCTATGTACACTTACTTCCCCGTTACAAGCTTTAGGGGAACTAAACTAATTAACTTAGGTGATCCTCAAACTTGTATGACTTTACTTAACATGTATTTTCGCCATACTGTATTATATGCCTTGTGTGCCTCACATGAAGAAAAGAAAGATATATTTTGACTATACTACTCTGTGCCTGAAATGGATTCATGTGGTGTGCTCAAGATGTGGCAACCTTATGTTTCTATAGTGTATAGTAAGAGGGATTCTTTATGTATATATTAACAATTGCCAAAATTAGCGGATCATATTAGTTTAAGATCCTAGCTGGCTCATACGGTATTTGTTTCTCTAGGTGCCCAGTGTATGTTAATTCACATTAGATAGATAGATGGTTTCTGGTTGCTGTTTTTCATAAGGTGTCTAAAAATGGATTGTTGTGTATTATGGGGTTTTGTAGAGACTGATAGTCCCTCCCCTTGTGTTCCTGTGTACTCTAAGATAATCTTAAACCTTATAACATGTACCAAGAGAACCTATAAGAACCACTCCTCATTATTCACTGATCTGAATAGTAATCTAAATGCCCCACTAGGGAGTAACCCCCCATATGTAAAGACAAATAATTATAAAGCCCCCCTATTTTAAATGATGATTGCTTATAGGGATTCAACACTTTACTAATAACCTATGGCATGTAAGTTAAACCATCACACCCATACCGCATCCACACTTCTTATAAGGATCACATATCGCTAAAAAGGAATACCTAAAACAAAAAGAAAAGAGAGCAAGAAGAAATTTTTTTTTAAATTAAAAACAAATTATCAGGGTCCATATGTTCATGATATGGTACCCCGCAGGGTAATGTCTCAACTGTATGAGTTCCAGGTTTGCATATTGAACAACAACATTTTTTCTAATGATGTAATCAATCAAGTGACTGCTATCACTCCAAGTTATCTTCTTTTTTCATTGGATTTTTTATTGGATTTTTTATTCCAGGCCCTTCCTTGTTGATGTCATGTCAGACTGCTATAAGGTCCTTCTCTCGGTGGAATATCCTGTGACCCTTACACACTCCATATGGTGTATCTTCTGGGTTATGTGGATCTTACAAATACCGTCCCTTCATTGATTTTACCAGAGCCAAAGCTGTTCCCTCTCGCTCGCACCTTGATGTGTATTCAATCCTTGTCAATGTACCCATACAATGTATTCCGAGCGACCAGTGCCCAATAGGCTTTATATACCTTATAGTAAATTATTGGTTATGTGTGTTTAGAGATGGTAACACAAAGCACCACTACCTGACTTCCACACAGTCAATGGGAATAACACAGGCCCCCCTGACTGGTGCTGTGTACTAACATGGTTGGGAAACCCTCCAATAAGGAGATCACATACCACTGTAATCACAGAGTCATGGTAGTAAAGGCGCCGTACCCCTAGATTGTACCACACATTGCAACCGCACTATGTTAAGGCTTTAAAGTCAGGTGCTGTATTGAGCTCACCTGGGTGCACTGTTCCTAATCGATACATCCACTGTGCCTCCCAGTGAAGGAGTATCTTACTCCTGTCACCTCCCCTGTCCAGAGGGGGGACATGATCAATCAGCGTGTACCTTATTGATGCTACGGAGTGTTTGTACTGTGCACAGTGCCTCGCTACAGGTTGGTCCGAGTCCCCAGATTTAAGTGCCGCCCGGATGGCATGTCGGTGATTTGCCATTTTTTCCCTTTATGTACCTGTCGTTTTCCCAACGTAAAAACGAGAACAGGGACAAACCAAGAGATATATAACAAATGTGGTTGTGCATGTTATAGAATGGCGAATGCCAAATTGCCTGTTGGTGTGCGGATGATGAAATGTTTTCGTACTGATGAGTCTGTGACAGGTAGTGCACCCTAGGCATCGATAAGATCCCCTGATGTTGATATGAGTCTTGGGTCTATAGCTCGCTCTCGGGTCAGTCCTGATCAGTAAGTAACGTAAATTTGTGCCCCTCCTGTATCCCACCATAGGTGTGAGATGATTACTGAAGTGTAACTTTGGATCTGTATTTATAATGGGCCAATGTGTCCTTAAAGATTGTCCTGCATTTCTGGTAGTGGGGGAGAAGGTGGTGGCCATAATTAGCTTTTCATCTGTAGTGTGTCTTTGTTTCTTGGCCAGCAATTGTGCCTGTGTATATTGTGACACTTCATCAATCATTTCCTTGATTTGATTTGTCTTGTATCCCCTCTCTGCAAACTTTTCTCCCATCTCCAACAACTGGGAGGCTCCCATAGTGGGGTCTGAATTATTACGCACCGTTCTAATTAGTTGTGACTTAAGTATGCCTTTTAGTAATGCTGGGGGATGACAACTATCAGATCTCAAAAGGGAGTTCCTGTCCGTGGGTTTATTATATAGTGTACAACCCAAACCCTGTGATGTCTTGTATACTTTAAGGTCAAGAAAGTTGATAGATTGCAAATCGGCGGTAATTTTAAACCGAACCGTTGTTTGTGTGCTGTTGAATGATTAAAACCACACATGGAGATCATCCAGGCCCCCTCTCCAAATCAGAAAAATGTCATCTATATATCTACGGTAAAATGTAATAAATGTATCACATTTACCCCATAGGTATAGATTTTCAAAGTGTGACATAAAAATGTTTGCCTACGAGGGGGCCATGGAAGATCCCATGGCTGTACCTGCTACTTGCAAGAAAAACTTTTCTTCAAATCTGAAATAATTCTTTCGTAGACAAAAGTCTACCAATGTCAGTAGATACTCGACCGGGGGTCCCTCATACAGGGGGTTATTAATGAGGTGTTCCTTAACTGCTTCTAACCCTTCCATATGAGGAATGATTGTGTAGAGGCTGTTCACGTCCATGGTGACCAAAATGTCACCTGGTTGGACGTGAACAGCCCCCAGCAATCGAATAAACTCGCTAGTATCAAGCAAAAAAGACCGTGTTTCCTTGACAATCGGCTGTAGTAGCAGATCAATATACTGCGCCACCGGTTGACACAAGGACTTCACCGCAGAAACTATGGGGCATCCCAGAGGTCTCTCTGGGTTCTTATGGACCTTCGGGATCGTGTAGAGAATTGGTATCCTGGGAAAAGGTGTAGTGCAAAATTTCTTTATGTGCTCTGAGATAAAACCCTGTTCACAACCCATACATATCAGATCATCAAGTTGTTTCTTGAATGTCACTGTCAGGTCAGATGTCAATGTCATGTAGGTGGATGTGTCAGAAAGTTGAGTCATGATGTCATCCCTATAATTGTGGTAGTCAAGGAGGACAATAGCCCCTCCCTTGTCCGCCGGCCTTATTATAAGGGAAGTGTCATTCTGGAGTGTTGTAATAGCCCTTCTTTCTTCTGACGTGAGGTTCTGTTTCCATTTTGGCAATTGTTAATATATACATAAAGAATCCCTCTTACTATACACTATAGAAACATAAGGTTGCCACATCTTAAGCACACCACATGAATCCATTTCAGGCACAGAGTAGTATAGTCAAAATATATCTTTCTTTTCTTCACGTGAGGCACACAAGGCATATAATACAGTATGGCGAAAATACATGTTAAGTAAAGTCATACAAGTTTGAGGATCACCTAAGTTAATTAGTTTAGTTCCCATAAAGCTTGTAACGGGGAAGTAAGTGTACATAGGTTGCCATGGCAACGAGAAAGTAGGGGATGTGTAAATTGTACTATCACAAAATAACTTTTTTTTCACTTAAAACACATTTGTTTAATCCTTTTTGATACAATGTCAAGAGACATAGGGGCACACCTCTGTTTTATGGTACATTATATTTGTTTAATAGGGAATAGACCTAGCAAGTAAGTATACAAGCCGGAAGTGACGTGGCGCACTGCTTCCAGCTTGCAATACCGGTGGAACGCAGTATGCATTCCAGCATCGAAAGTTTGGCGCCAAACAAAAAAAAAAAAAAAGGGGGTATGGTTTGAAGTGGTGAGTGTGAGTGTTTCACTATTTAAATGTGTGTATTGTATTTTTGAATCATGCTGATGAAGGAGGCGAGACCTCCGAAAACGTTACAAATAAAGTAACCTTGTTTGTTGTGAAAGACCAGAGAGTACACTTCTTTTTGGCTGATATATCATTACAAAGCTGCACCCAGGCGTTTTCCTTACTGAGGGCAAGATCTGATATTTGGATACCTATACTGATGACTGGTGCCCCTTTTGTTTAACCTTACAATTCAAACCATCCAGTTTTGGGTCTACTCACTGTACATCGGTTTCAATCTTTCAGGAGTTTGCAATTTTTACTGTCACCTGCTGTTTATCTTTGGGATTTTTTCTCATTTGTGTCCACCATGTTATCTCAAGGGGATGGCCATCAAGATATACCTGACGTTGCTGTGGAAATGGTTGAAGATCCGGCAGGACAAGCCAGGGCAGCACAAACAGGGACTGCTTCCTATACTCAGGATGATGCTGACCGCATACTGTTCGCCCCATTATCCAGAACAACTGGTGAGACTCCCTTAAATTTGTATTTCACATTATTAAAGCTTAAGAAACGTGAAATAGATTTATCTCTGCACAGCAGTTATCTCTCAGACTATCATAGGAATGGGCATATACCAAGGGGATTTAGAGTGCATAATATTCCAACAATTGGTAGAGAAAATCCTGAATTTAGGAAAAAGTGGTGCTACATTTTAAATAAATGCTCCTTTGACCTAATTTTATTAGTTATTGAGGAGGTCACATCTATCCTGGCTAAAGTCAAAATAGAAATTCAACAATTTGAAACTACACATAGTACATTACTTGCTAATGATCAACAAGAGAATTGGTTGTCTAAAATTAGCACACAAATTGAAAAATATAAGATTGATTTAATTACATTTAAAAACAGAAAATTAGAGGCTGTGAACTCAGACTACACACAAGGTAAGGTTTATAAGTGGCTCACAGGCACTAGAGAAATTCAACCTAGAAGGAGGCAACGTGACAGACGTGTACGCTTTGACACGGTTGACACAAGTGGCGCAGAGTCCACAGACACAGAGAGAACACATAGCACTAGATCTTATGCCTCACCGGGACCAGTGGATACATTCGAACAATACAGTACACAATCCACCCCTAGACATTTTTTAGGGGTCACAACACGGTCACAGGGAGGTACCACTCTAGACCCCATATAAGGTGGGCAGGGACCAAGACACAGACCTCCAAGAAGGGGGAGACGCAGAATGCAGTAATTAATTTAAGCTCCCACGTTCTGTCAGCAGGTGAACTACAACTGCTCAATAAGGGACTTATTTCTCTCTCTTTCGTCCCCAGTACTATGACTACTGAATACGAGCAAAGGGTGGACGTGCACAAACTGAACAGAACTCTGAAACTCAAGGATTTTTTTCAAAACACAATGTCTGACAGCACAAAAACATCTATAGAATGTAATTGCCATGTGCAAAGCACATTTGAACCTGTTAACTGTAGTGCCAGCACAAAAACTTTCATACGTATGGTCTCTCAAGACCTAGACTGGGAAAGGTAACATACAAAATGGAAACACAACCTCACGTCAGAAGAAAGAAGGGCTATTACAACACTCCAGAATGACACTTCCCTTATAATAAGGCCGGCGGACAAGGGAGGGGCTATTGTCCTCCTTGACTACCACAATTATAGGGATGACATCATGACTCAACTTTCTGACACATCCACCTACATGATATTGACATCTGACCTGACAGTGACATTCAAGAAACAACTTGATGATCTGATATGTATGGGTTGTGAACAGGGTTTTATCTCAGAGCACATAAAGAAATTTTGCACTACACCTTTTCCCAGGATACCAATTCTCTACACGATCCCGAAGGTCCATAAGAACCCAGAGAGACCTCCGGGACGCCCCATAGTTTCTGCGGTGAAGTCCTTGTGTCAACCGGTGGCGCAGTATATTGATCTGCTACTACAGCCGATTGTCAAGGAAACACGGTCTTTTTTGCTTGATACTAGCGAGTTTATTCGATTGCTGGGGGCTGTTCACGTCCAACCAGGTGACATTTTGGTCACCATGGACGTGAACAGCCTCTACAAAATCATTCCTCATATGGAAGGGTTAGAAGCAGTTAAGGAACACCTCATTAATAACCCCCTGTATGAAGGACCCCCGGTCGAGTATCTACTGACATTGGTAGACTTTTGTCTACGAAAGAATTATTTCAGATTTGAAGAAAAGTTTTTCTTGCAAGTAGCAGGTACAGCCATGGGATCATCCATGGCCCCCTCGTAGGCAAACATTTTTATGTCACACTTTGAAAATCTATACCTATGGGGTAAATGTGATACATTTATTACATTTTACCGTAGATATATAGATGAAATTTTTCTGATTTGGAGAGGGGGCCTGGATGATCTCCATGTGTGGTTTGAATCATTCAACAGCACACAAACAACGGTTCGGTTTAAAATTACCGGCGATTTGCAATCTATCAACTTTCTTGACCTTAAAGTATACAAGACATCACAGGGTTTGGGTTGTACACTATATAACAAACCCACGGACAGGAACTCCCTTTTGAGATCTGATAGTTGTCATCCCCCAGCATTACTAAAAGGCATACTTAAGTCACAACTAATTAGAACAGTGCGTAATAATTCAGACCCCACTATGGGAGCCTCCCAGTTGTTGGAGATGGGAGAAAAGTTTGCAGAGAGGGGATACAAGACAAATCAAATCAAGGAAATGATTGATGAAGTGTCACAATATACACAGGCACAATTGCTGGCCAAGAAACAAAGACACACTACAGATGAAAAGCTAATTATGGCCACCACCTTCTCCCCCACTACCAGAAACGCAGGGCAATCTTTAAGGACACATTGGCCCATTATAAATACAGATCCAAAGTTACACTTCAGTAATCATCTCACACCTATGGTGGGATACAGGAGGGGCACAAATTTACGTGACTTACTGGTCAGGACTGACCCGAGAGTGAGCTATAGACCCAAGACTCATATCAACATCAGGGGATCTTATCGATGCCTAGGGTGCACTACCTGTAACGGACTCATCAGTACGAAAACATTTCATCATCCGCACACCAACAGGCAATTTGGCATTCGCCATTCTATAACATGCACAACCACATTTGTTATATATCTCTTGGTTTGTCCCTGTTCTCGTTTTTATGTTGCGAAAACGACAGGTACATTAAGGGAAAGAATGGCAAATCACCGACATGCCATCCGGGCGGCACTTAAATCTTGGGACTCGGACCAAGGATTGAATACACGTCAAGGTGCGAGTGAGAGGGAACAGCTTTGGCTCTGGTAAAATCTATGAAGGGACGGTATTTGTAAGGTCCACATAACCCAGAAGATACACCATATGGAGTGAGTAAGGGTCACAGGATATTCCACTGAGAGAAGGACCTTATAGCAGTCTGACATGACATCAACAAGGAAGGGCCTGGAATAAAAAATCCAATAAAAAATCCAATGAAGAAAGAAGATAACTTGGAGTTATAGCAGTCACTTGATTGATTACATCATTAGAAAAAATGGTGTTGGCTGTTGTTCAATATGCAAACCTGGAACTCATACAGTTGAGACATTACCTTGCGGGTTACCATATCATGAACATATGGACCCTGATAATTATTTGCTTTGAAATTAAAAAAAAAATTCTTCTTGCTCTCTTTTCTTTTTGTTTTAGGTATTCCTTTTTAGCAATATGTGATCCTTATAAGAAGTGTGGATGCGGTATGGGTGTGATGGTTTAACTTACATGCCATAGGTTATTAGTATAGTGTTGAATCCCTATGAGTAATCATCGTTTAAAATAGGGGGGCTTTATAATTATTTGTCTTTGCATATGGGGGGTTACTCCCTAGTGGAGCGTTTAGATTACTATTCAGATCAGTGAATAATGAGGAGTGGTTCTTATAAATTCTCTTGGTACATGTTATAAGGTTTAAGATTATTTTAGAGTACACAGGAACACAAGGGGAGGGGCTATCAGTCCCTACAAAACCCCATAATACACAACAATCCATTTTTAGACACATTATGAAAAACAGCAACCAGAAACCATCTATCTATCTAATGTGAATTAACATACACTGGGCACCTAGAGAAACAAATACCGTATGAGCCAGCTAGGATCTTAAACTAATATTATCCGCTAATTTTGGCAATTGTTAATATATACATAAAGAATCCCTCTTACTATACACTATAGAAACATAAGGTTGCCACATCTTAAGCACACCACATGAATCCATTTCAGGCACAGAGTAGTATAGTCAAAATATATCTTTCTTTTCTTCATGTGAGGCACACAAGGCATATAATACAGTATGGCAAAAATACATGTTAAGTAAAGTCATACAAGTTTGAGGATCACCTAAGTTAATTAGTTTAGTTCCCCTAAAGCTTGTAATGGGGAAGTAAGTGTACATAGGTTGCCATGGCAATGAGAAAGTAGGGGATGTGTAAATTGTACTATCACAAAATAACTTTTTTTTCACTTAAAACACATTTGTTTAATACTTTTTGATACAATGTCAAGAGACATATGGGCACACCTCTGTTTTATGGTACATTATATTTGTTTAATAGGGAATAGACCTAGCGAGTAAGTATGCAAACCGGAAGTGACGTGGCGCACTGCTTCCGGCTCGCAATACCGGTGGAACACAGTATGCGTTCCAGCATTGTTTGAAGTGGTGAGTGTGAGTGTTTCACTATTTAAATGTGTGTATTGTATTTTTGAATCATGCTGATGAAGGAGACGAGACCTCCGAAAACGTTACAAATAAAGTAACCTCCTTTGTTGAGAAAGACCTGAGAGTGCACTTCTTTTTGGCTGATATATATATATATATATATGTAGTCACACAAATTCCTACTCTAACACATATACAAATATTTTAGAGCATGAAAAATAGATGAACAGATCCAGCTATGAATTTTGCACTTTGCTGCATATTTTCTGTCTTTGAATTGTACTAAAGTTCTAAACAAGGAATATCATTGACTCCCTGTGACACATACAAGGAATAAAACACAATTAGTGAGGCTGTGTTTGAGGGGTCAGACAAGCTGTTGTGTTTGCATACACTGTGGCTGGAAAATCTCATAGGAGTGAGTAACAGTAAACTTAACTGTAAGTAAGTCAGTGTGTTTAATTTGCAAATTGATCTATCAGATGCAGAATTATTTGTCCAAGGGGCCATAAAAGGGTGTGACTGAGGGGTAAAAAAATTAACCCCAAGAGGCTGAAGAAGTCCTGTGGAGCCTCTGTCAATAAATACACAAAATAAAATACCAGAGATATCTGAAATACATTTCATAGGTGTATGTTCCATCCATTTTTGATAACGGTCAGTTTTAATTGTATGGCCCTTTGAGTTAAGTGAATATTGATTTGTATGTATTTTTGTATCTCCATAAAAGGGAAAATGTAATTACCTTAAGCTCTAATGTTTTACATCTAATATTTATTTTTAGTTGTCCTAAATAATAATAATAAAAAATTCCTATTTTTTCCCACTTTTTTTGTGTGTGTGTGTGTGTGTGGGGGGGGGGGTGTTGGGGGCACTTCAGGTGTTTGTGCCTACAGGCCACCTGAGATGGCCCTGACAATTTCTGATTATTTTTATATAAAAAATGGCACTAGACAGGGGTGCCCTCTATCGCCACTCCTATTTACGTGCGCCATCAAAATCCTAGCCATCAAAATCCGGGAAAATAATGCCATCAGAGGCATGAAACTTCATACAGATGTTTGCACTGTCCCTTTTTGCAGACGATATACTACTAACCCTAACCAAACCTAGCATATCAATCCTGGAACAAATGAGAGAGTTTAATGATTTTACAAATATTTCAAACTTTCCAATTAACTTTTTTAAGTCAGAAATTATTAATCTTAATTTAAGAATGAAAGAAGTAGACCATGCACAAAAAAATGTTCCTTTTAGATGGCAGAAAGCATCTATCAAATGGCTCACAATCTCTCAGACCTAATAACTTTCACCTATGACACTCTTAAAAAGAACATAATAGCCGACCTCTGTTCATAGAGATCTAAATGCATTAGCTAGTTGTGAAGAATGGGGGTAATAACCATGAACATTTTACCTAGACTTTAATATATTCTTCAAACTATACCAATCCCTCTTCCATTTTCTTACATACCCTCCCTACAGAAACTTATCACTGACTATATATGGGACAGAAAACACCCCAGGATCAATAAAAAATGTATGTGTCTCCCTAAATCATCAGGGGGACTGGGAGTTCCGGACTTGGAAAAATACAGACAATCAATCTTCCTACAAAGAGTGGTAGACTGGTGTACTAACTACCAAGAAAAGATATGGGTCAGGATAGCAGACCAAATATACCATTATCATAATCTAGGCTCCCTGTGCTGGCTAGATAACACTGAGAGATCGGTAGATTCCCCTGACAACTATATAATTTTAAAAACATATAAAATGTGGGATAGATTAACAGTTAAATATCCACTCCTTTCCTCTAACCCATCACCCTTAACACCAATTCTTGGTAATCCAGAATTTCCCCCTGGAGATGACATAATTAAATTAAACCCAATAAAAAGACAAGTAACCTCCCCCTGTTTATTCTATCAGAGGCTGGACAAATGCATTCTTGATCGAAATTCCTAGAAAAAAATCTACACATCTTTGATAACTGGTTCTTTCAAATGTATTGCCACAAGAGGAAAAATAACCTGTTACGCTCTCCAACGAACTATGAAAAATGATGCATGTCACAATCACCAGCTAGACAATCTTATCTATCATTTATAATATGATACCCACTAGGCACAGAACCAATATACTCCCGGACACGTCCCCTCCTTCCCTAAACTTAAAGCAGCTCTGGTCTGCTGACTCACTCTATCACTTACAAATAGGCCCAAGAGTGGCCTCCTAGTAACTACCATTCACCATTCATTTACCACTTCACCTGACCCCTTAGAGGTCAGTAATGTAGTTACCTCAATTCTGTTATTCTTAAGAAAAAAAGAGGTTCCATTTAAGTGTACTTTATCTTGCCATTAACGCTTGATTGCATGCTCCTGCATATTTTATCTTGATATATATGTATAATTTACAAGCTATTATTTGTACTTCACAATTTTTGAAGCAAGGCAATGTTTTGATTTGACAATATTCTGTACACCTATTTAATTGTTGGCATTATATGAAAACCTAAAAAAAAAATTTATTTAAAAAAAAAAAAAAATATATATATATATATATATATATATATATATGTAAAAACAGACTGACCAAATAGGGTGTTGCTAAACCTGTAGATTAATTATAATTATATATATATATATATGCAAACAAGAAAAGCGAAAAATCAATAATATGTGTATGGCGCACAGATGAATAATGTCCCTGTAATACAGTCAGAAATACTTAGAACTTCTGTTAGCAGACAGATATTATAGTTCGTTTCTTCAAAAGATCTTATTAGCGAAATAAGAGAAATTTCTGCTTACCAGAACTGACCCCAATCATATGAGGTAAGTTGGAGACGTTAGGGGGAAGTGGTGGTCCAGGACTCAGTCAGTCTGTTCCAGACAAGGTCTGTCTTGACTTGGATATGAATAATTCCCACTATAGTCTATGTAGTTTGCTTGTTTCGAATGAAATTGTTGGATTCTTTAATCTTTCATGTGGTGAGAATCTGGCGGTTGAGAATCTTGTCCACCTCTGGAAACAGGGGTGGATAGCCCCAGTGTAGAAACGTCTCAGCGTGAAAACACTCCATCGGGTACTACCCACCACATGTAGGACGCCTGCAGCTCCTCTGACAACGAGCAAGGTATCGTTGTGATGACGTCAGACGTGACATTGACACAAGCAGCCAATAGGGGAGGAGGTGTGTAAGAAATGACAGGCGGATCCTGGTAAACTTCGGGGCAATATCCAAACACCAAAACAATGGCTGCAGCCTTAAAACACCTGACAATGCACCTTGTCAGGTGTTTGGTTATTGAAGAAACGGACTATAATATCTGTCTGCTAACAGAAGTTCAGCTGTTCTAGTAGGTCTTTCCTGACATTTTGTTAGTCACATCCTACAGCAAAAGCCATGGTCCGCAGAGAGCTTCTAAAGCATCAGAGGGATCTCATTGTTAAAAGGTATCAGTCAGGAGAAGGGTACAAAAGAATTTCCAAGGCATTAGATATACCATGGAACACAGTGAAGACAGTCATCATCAAGAGGAGAATATATGGTGCAACAGTGACATTACCAAAAACTGGATGTCCCTCCAAAATTGATGAAAAGACGAGAAGAAAACTGGTCTGGGAGGCTGCCAAGAGGCCTACAGCAACATTAAAGGGAGCTGCAGGAATATCTGGCAAGTACTGGCTGTGTGGTACATGTGACAACAATCGTCTGTATTCTTCATATGTCTGTGCTATGGGGTAGAGTGGCAAGATGGAAGCCTTTTCTTACAACAAAAAAAATATCCAAGCCCGGCTAAATTTTGCAAAAACACATCTAAAGTTTCCCAAAAGCATGTTGCAAAAGGTGTTCTGGTCTGATGAAAGCAAAGTTGAACTTTTGGCCATAATTCCAAAAGATATGTTTGGCCCAAAAACAACACTGCATATCACCAAAAGAACACCATACCCACAGTGAAGCATGGTGGTGGCAGCATCATGCTTTGGGGCTGTTTTTCTTCAGCTGGAACTTGGGCCTTAGTCAAGGTAGAGGGAATAATGAACAGTTCCAAATACCAGACAATATTGGCACAAAACCTTCAGGCTTCTGCTAGAAAGCTGAACATGAAGAGGAACTTCATCTTTCAGCATGCCAACGACCCAAAGCATACATCCAAATCAACAAAGGAATGGCTTCACCAGAAGAAGATTAAAGTTTTGGGATGGCCCAGCCAGAGCCCAGACCTGAATCCAATGCAAAATATGTGTGGTGATCTGAAGAGGGGTGTGCACAGGAGATGCCCTCGCATTCTGACAGATTTAGAGTGTTTTTGCAAAGAAGATTGGGCAAATCTTGCCAAGTCAAGATGTGCCATGCTGAAAAAAATCATACCCAAAAAGACTGAGTGCTGTAATAAAATCAAAAGGTGCTTCAATAAAGTTTTAGTTTAAGGGTGTTCACACTTATGCAACCATATTATATTATTTTTTTATTTTTATTTCCCTTTACCTAAAATATTTCAGTTTGTTTTTCAATTGAGTTGTACAGTTTATAGGTCACATTAAAGGTGGAAAAAGTTCTGAAATGATTTATCTTTGTCTCATTTTTTTACATCACAGAAACCTGACATTTTAACAGGGGTGTGTAGACTTTTTATATCCACTGTATATAAAAATACAAGAAGCGAACTGTGTAATAGCACACAGCGAGATCCAGTCATATGTATCAACAATTAGGTTTTACCTGTAGTTTCGCAGGAACACGGCACCATGGAGAATGGGAGTGAAGGTAGTCAGAGGAGAAGTATAGCAGGTGCGATCAAAGCCAGGTCTGTTAGCCACGCCAAATCAAATAATATAAATCCAAAAAACAAGAGCGCACAAGAGCTGAAGAAACTTCTGAAAATGTAAAAGCACACATTTATTATTAAGGAGTTAAAAGCATAACAGCATACAAGCTGATAAAGCACACATTTTAAAACAAACACAATGTTAGAGCGGTCAAGACCTTACGCAGACATGTTTCATGCGCATGTCTATGTGTGCTTTTACATTTTCAGGAGAAGTTTCTTCAGCTCTTGTGCGCTCTTGTTTTTTGGATTTATATATATATATATATATATATATATATAAATATATATATATATATATATATATATAAATATATATATATATATATATATATATATATTTGCATATATTTAGGACATAAGTCCATCTAAATAAGGTGTTACTAAATCTGTAGCTTAATTATACATTTAAAAGCAGTCGATAACTAATATTGAATTAAAATGACCTGTATCTGAATTATATATATTAAATATTTTGGATATATTTTGGATAGCAATCCGTTCAAATAGGGTGTTGCTACACCTGTTGTTTAAATATATATATAAAAGCAGACTGACCAAATAGGGTGTTGCTACACCAGTAGCTTAATTTTGTGTGTATATATATATATATATATATATATTTATATAAAAAATATTTTGGATATATTTAGGACAGCAGTCCGTCTAAATAGGGTGTTGTTGTGTTAAGCTGTAGCTTAATTACATATATAAAAGCAGTGTATAACTAAAAGGGAATTAAAAGTTCTGTTTAAAGGTTCTTTTAAAATAAGCTTTATTTAATGTATACCATTCAATTTAATTAAGATTTATTGTATTTATTAACTAGGCGGTAAGCCTGCCAAGAGGGCAGTCTATTTTTTTAAATTGTTTTTTTTTCCAGAAGCGTTTGCAGGAAATTTAAAGTAATTCTTGTGCGTTGTCCCCAAGCCTGTATGATGCTTCAATTATTTTAAATAGATCGCAACTGCGAGAGCTGAAAAATAATTTTATTGTTTCACTTTGATTGCAGGCTATTGTAACAGCATAGACTGTATTTATAAGTGAAGATTTTAATATGAAGAATTTCAAGTTACATACTTCCTGAACTGTATGTTGCAGTCAGAGGTAGAAATGGAAGTCAACAGGGTTAATAATAAGGTAATGGGAGTCTTTCTTCCAATATTATCTTAAGTCTGTTAACAGTCTGAAAGTAGTACGTTCACTGGGCAGTTATAAGTTAAACAGCAGGCTGTGTGTTACGATTCAGGCTCCTGTAGTGCTCTGAACAGAGGATCTGTGACTGTTTAATAACCCCGCCCTTACCTCAATGTAAACTGACAGTCTCAGTAGGCGGGGCAGGGAGCTTTGAGACAGCGTGTGACGTCAGCGAATCCGGAGCGATCCGACAGATCCTCGAGTTAACCCCTTTCAGTTCCGGTATTTGGCAAGCAGTGTCTCCTATGTGGAGAGCGAAGGAGGTTGTGTGCCACTTAAGAATCACGGCAAGTGCGGTCTGTGTTGAGTCTGGTAGCTTTACAGTAAGGAACCAACTTCTTAACGTAGCTTGATGAAAGACAGGAACCCCGGATAGGGATATGTAATGCGTGCAGTAACAAGCTGTTAGTTATGACATGCCAGTCCAGGCAGGCTGATACAGCTTTAGTTGTTTTCCGTGTACAGTAGCGTACAAAGTCAAATACACACTTCAGAATTCTTGCTCCAGTTAATGAATAGGTTGATCTCGTGCTGCAGCAGAGATATTTGTATATCCAAAGAATAAACTATTAATGACAATATTTCAAAAAATAGCAGAGTGGAATACACTAACTGATGCTCATGAGCTTAGTACCTAAAGACAATAACTAAGCACTTGTTTGGGGCGTGGTAAAGAGTTATATAGCCAGTTGAAAGTAGGTAATTGCAAGATGAGTGGAATACCAGTAAAACCAGGAGTGGAATCCTCACATACCCCCCTCCTCAGATCAGCCATCCACGGCTTGATGTTTTGGTCTATGAGGGTAACGCCTGTGAAAACGAGATACAAGCCTTGGAGCGTTGACATGAGAGTGTGGTTCCCAGGTGTCATCATCTGGAGAGAAACCTTTCCATCTTACGAGGTATTGTAATTCACCCTTAACTAGCCTTGAATCGAGAAGATCCTGTACCTCAAAAGTTTCTGAGTCCAGAAGAACAGGAGCAGGAGGAAGAAGAGGTTTCATACCACGATCCCCAGAAAAGGGCTTCAGTAGGGATACATGGAAAGACGGATGAATGGCCAAAGTAGGGGGAAGTGTAAGCCTGACTGCATTAGAATTGATAATTTTGTTGATGCTAAAGGGGCCGATAAACAATCCAGCTAGTTTTTTACTCGGGAGATGCATCTTGATGTTCTTTGTTGAAACCCAAACCATATCTCCCACCTTGTATGAGGGGGATGGTCTACGCCTCAAATCGTAGAATTTCTTCTGGTAATCCTGAGCTAGTTGGATGTTTTGTTGTAGAAGTTGATGATTTTCTGCAAGTTTTTGGGTAAATTCATCTACTGATGGAGTGTTTTCTGGTGAAGAGGTTTGCAGAGAGAATCGTGGATTAAAGCCATAATTCGCAAAGAAAGGAGTGAATTTAGTGGAACTGTTAAGGGTGTTATTATATGCGAATTCTGCTGTAGTCAAATACTTCGACCAATCAGATTGATGATACGAACAGTAGCAACGGAGGTATTGCTCTAACCACTGATTCACCCTCTCTGATTGACCGTTCGTTTGAGGGTGAAAAGCAGTGCTTAATCTGTGTTCAATCTTCAGCGATTCCGTGAGAGCCTTCCAGAACCTCGAAGTGAACTGGGCACCTCTGTCAGTGGTTAGTATTGATGGGAGGCCATGATAGCGGACAATATTATCAATGAACAACTGTGCTGTTTGGACAGAAGTAGGTACATTATTGTAAGGAATAAAATGAGCCATTTTGGTTAGGTGGTCAATGACCACAAAGATGGTATTAAACCCAGAACTTAGAGGTAAGTCAACAATGTAGTCCATACCAAGATGTGACCAGGGAATTGACGGGGCTTCCAATGGGATAAGGTGCCCGTATGGTCGCTTTCTTATGGGTTTGGAAACAATGCAGATAGAGCACTATTGAATGTACTCCTTTATGGCGTTATCCATGGACGGCCACCAATATGTTCTGCTGATCAAATCTTTAGTACGCATGATACCCGGATGTCCTAATAGAGGGGAGTCATGGTGTTGCTTGATCACTTCTTTCCTTAATTGTTCAGGTACATATAGATTTGAATCGTGATAATATACGTTATCACAAAATGTTAAGTCTTGTACTGGTATGTGGACGTCAGATGCTAAAGCTGCTTGTAAGTCCTTGTTAGGAATAGGGAGTAAGCCTAGGAAGCGTTCTTTAGGTAAAATGGATGATGGATGCTGTTCAGGTGAAGGTATAGGGTCTCTCCTTGATAGGGTATCTGCCTTTCTATTTTTTGATCCAGGTCTGTATATTATGTGATAATCGAAACGACTGAAGTAAAGGCTCCACCTTACTTGCCTAGAGGATAAGGTTTTATTCTTTTGAAAGAATTCTAAATTACGGTGGTCCGTGTAGATGATAATGGGACTACTAGCACCCTCCAAGAGATGTCTCCAAAACTCAAAAGCGCGTTTAATAGCGAGCAATTCTTTGTCGCCTATGGAATAATTAATCTCTGATGGAGACATTGTTTTGGAAAAGAAGCCGATAGGATGTAATGGATCTTGTGGACTCTTCCTTTGAGATAGGACTGCGCCAAGAGCATAATCCGAGGAATCCACCTCCAGTACGTATTGCAGGTTAGGGTCTAGGTACTTTAGCACTGGTGCTGATGAGAAAGACGTTTTCAAATGATTAAAAGCTTCAGCTGCCTCATTTGACCACTGGAAACGACAGTTGGGACTGGTAAGTTTGGTAAGTGGTTTAGTGAGTTTAGAGAAATTGCGGATACATTTCCTGTAGTAGTTGCTGAAACCGAGAAATTTTTGCAGATCCTTCCTATTGGTAGGTACTGGCCAAGACTTAACTGCATGAACTTTATTTTCTTGCATTCTAATTCCCCGGGGACTGATGGAATAACCCAGAAACTCTATTTTGACTGTATGGAAAATGCATTTCTCTAATTTGGCGTAGAGTCTATGCACTTGGAGTCTAGCTAGGACCCAACTTACATGTTTGATATGACTTTCGAGATCAGGGGAGTAGATTAGTATGTCGTCTAAGTAAACGACTACACAGGTGTCCAGGAGATCATGAAAGATGTAATTTACGAAGAACTGGAAGGTTGCTGGTGCATTAGTCAAACCAAAAGACATGACTAGATATTCAAATAGCCTGTATCTTGTCCGGAAAGCAGTAAGCCACTCATCCCCCTCTCTGATGCATACGAGGTTATAAGCACCCCTCAGGTCTAACTTCATGAAGATGGTAGCATGCTGAAGTCTTTCAATGAGTTCCGGAATGAGGGGAAGAGGGTACCTGTTCTTGATGGTCATCTTGTTAAGTTGTCTGAAATCTATGATGGGTCTCAAGGACTGGTCTTTATTACGCACGAAGAAGATGCCAGCACCTGCAGGAGAAACTGAGGGTCTAATTAAGCCTTTTTTTAAGTTTTCATCCAGGTACAATTTTAAGTGCTCCAGTTCTGGCTGACAAAGAGGGTACAGGTGCCCAACAGGAGGTGTAGATCCGGCTTTCAGCTCAATAGGGCAGTCATATGAGCGATGAGGGGGAAGCGTATCAGCCTCCTTTTTGCTAAATACTTCCGAGAAGCGACTATAACCCTCAGGAGTAGCGGATGTGACTGCATCTGTGGAGGTGGTGGATAACAATAATGTATTCTTATAACAAGACTGTGAACAATAGGGTGACTTGAGTTGTATCTGTAATGTTTTCCAGTTAACCTGTGGTTCATGGAGTTGTAACCATTTTAATCCTAACACTACTGGAAACAGTGGTGTGGAGATGATATCAAAGCTAATGTATTCATGGTGTGAATTCAATGTAACAGTAGAGAGAGGAATGGTGTGGTGTGTTATAGGACCAGATGAGATTTCAGTACCATCAACTACGTGGAGAGAAATGGGAGACAACTTTTTCATTATAGGTATTTTATTTTCAAACACAAACGCTTTATCGATATAGTTTTCTTGAGCTACGGTGTCCAGGATGGCCTCTATCGTCTTGCGGTTGTTTTCCCCCTGTAAAGACAGGAATAATGAACAGTGAAGTGGTTTATTATGTACGATTAAGGAAGATACATTAGTGTTACACTTACTGTTCTTGCTTCTTGATAGAGAAGGACATTCCTTTACTGAATGGGAGGAGGAACCGCAATACATACAGAGCCCGTTCTTTCTTCTCGAACTTTCCTCAGGTGTTAGAGGACCCCTGAAGAAGCTGATATCCATTGCTTCTGTAGTATTAGGTACAGAACTCTGAGATGTAGAGGGCGACTGGTAGGGAATATTGACCTTCTTGTAAGTAGGTTCGGTTTGTTGACGTTCAGATTTCCTCTCCCTGAGCCTCCTATCGATCTGGCTGCAGAGCTTCATTAAAGCATCGAGAGTATCAGGGAGATTGGTGCGGGCGAGCTCGTCTTTAACTGCATCAGAAAGACCAAGCCTGAACTGGTTTTTTAACGCTATGGCATTCCATTGAGGGTCTATAGAGTATTGCTTAAACTCAGTTATATAACTTTCTACAGGACGAGTCCCTTGCTTGAGTTTTCTCATCTTTCTCTCAGCGGTGTATTGTAGGTTAGCATCAGAGTACAGCTCATCCATTACCTCCAGAAAGTTGTATAGGTTAGAAAGTATCAGATTTCTTGTCTCATATAGCGTATCTGCCCATATACGGGGTTCACCTCTCAGGTAGCTGATGATTGTTAGAACCTTTATGTTGTCATTTGGATACGTTTTTGGTTTGAGGTTGAAAGTTAAAAGGCAGGCATTTTTAAAATGGCGGTATTGTCGTCTATCGCCATGGAAGAAATCCGGAGGTGCTATTTGTGGTTCTGGGGTATGGTCCATTGGGGTCTGCTTAGCAGCAGCAGTATCTCTTATGACTTTTCTGAGGGTCTCGTTTTCAACTTGTAGCTCCCTTAGTCCCTGACTGAGCTGGTCCACTCTTTGGGACAAATTATAGATGAAATTTGGTAACTCCGCTGGATCCATTATCTTTTATGGCTTAGTTATTATATGAGGCTTCAATTATTTTAAATAGATCGCAACTGCGAGAGCTGTAAAATAATTTGATTGTTTCACTTTGATTGCAGGCTATTGTAACAGCATAAACTGTATTTATAAGTGAAGATTTTAATATGAAGAATTTCAAGTTATATACTTCCTGAACTGTATGTTGCAGTCAGAGGTATGGAAGTCAACAGGGTTAATAAGGTAATGGAAGTCTTTCTTCCAATATTATCTTAAGTCTGTTAACAGTCTGAAAGTAGTACGTTCACTGGGCAGTTATAAGTTAAACAGCAGGCTGTGTGTTACGATTCAGGCTCCTGTAGTGCTCTAAACAGAGGATCTGTGACTTTTTAATAACCCCGCTCTTACCTCAATGTAAACTGACAGTCTCAGTAGGCGGGGCAGGGAGCTTTGAGACAGCGTGTGATGTCAGCGAATCCGGAGCGATCCAACAGCTCCTCGAGTTAACCCCTTTCAGTTCCGGTATTCGGCAAGCAGTGTCTCCTATGTGGAGAGCGAAGGAGGTTGTGTGCCACTTAAGAATCACGGCAAGTGCAGTCTGTGTTGAGTCTGGTAGCTTTACAGTAAGGAACCAACTTCTTAACGTAGCTTGATGAAAGACAGGAACCCCCGGATAGGAATATGTAATGCGTGCAGTAACAAGCTGTTAGTTATGACATGCCAGTCCGGGCAGGCTGATACAGCTTTAGTTGTTTTCCGTGTACAGTAGCGTACAAAGTCAAATACACACTTCAGAATTCTTGCTCCAGTTAATGAATAGGTTGATCTCATGCTGCAGCAGAGATATTTGTATATCCAAAGAATAAACTATTAATGACAATGTTTCAAAAAATAGCAGAGTGGAATACACTAACTGATGCTCATGAGCTTAGTACCTAAAGACAATAACTAAGCACTTGTTTGGGGCGTGGTGAAGAGTTATATAGCCAGGTGAAAGTAGGTAATTGCAGGATGAGTGGAATACCAGTAAAACCAGGAGTGGAATCCTCACAGCCTGTACCGCTAAAAGGCAAAATGTCTTTATTCCTCAAATAGACTTAGCCCCAAATAACACAGAACTTCCTTTTATATTACGAAGAAGACAATTTCCTTTTAAATTGGCATTCGCTATGACTATTAACAAGTCTTAAGGTCAAACTTTGGATATAGATAGTATCTATTTGCCTGAACCTGTTTTCAGCCATGGTCAGCTATATGTAGATTTCTCTCGAGTAAAAAGCTCTGCTGATGTTAAAGTTAAAGTCATAGATGGATGAGAACAAGGCTGCTTTTTAACAATAAGTGATCTACTCAAATTAGGCATAATTAGATGAGCACTTAAAAAAAAATAAAAAAAAAATAGGACAGTGTGCAGAAGGTGGTCCATATTCCTTGCCCTGGGTGGATTTCAATTTCCTGCAAAATAAATATGTATGTGTATGTATATATATATTTTTGATTATATGTGTGTACATATGTATTTATTTATGTTTTTATATATGTATATATGTATTTACAGACATATATACACATATAAACACATATATACATATGTACACATATATAGGCATATATACGTGCATTGGAGCCCTTTGCTGTCAAGTAGATGAAAACACGTCAAAGCATATGTATGCAATATTCATATTTAATAGTGTTGTACTGTGTTTTTACTGTATATATTTCACATTCCAATGTTCTGCACACAGCAGAATATGTATTTTTAAATATATATTCATATATATATATATATATATATATATATATATTTATATATATGAATATATATTTATGTATATATATATATACATATATATATATATATATATATATATATATATATATATACTGTATATATATACACACTCACCGGCCCCTTTATTAGGTATACCTTGCTAGTATCGGGTTGGACTCCCTTTTGCCTTTAGAACTGCCTTAATTCTTAGAGGCATAGATTCAACAAGGTGTTGGGAACATTCCTCAGACATTTTGGTCCATATTTTTAAAGAAGAATTTTCCCGTTTTGAGGGGGGAAAATTAGTGGTGGGAACAAAATAGGACTCTCAAAAATTCCCTGAAGGGTAAACCTGTGTATCTCTGGAGGGCAGTGCCTGGATACCGTTATGATTTGTAAATTAGAAAAAAAAGAGAAAAAGAGGTATCATATGGCACACTGGAATTGAGAGCCTAACTTAACAAAATTATTGTAGGCAAACACAAGAACACGTATTAGTTAAAATGTAACTTTTATTAATTTATTTATTAACAAATAAAAGGAAAGTATAGATATATTTAAAATAGGGTATCACTTGTAGTAGGTAGGTGTTTGAGTGAATTATCATACATTACAGTGAGGAATTGTTGAATCCTGTTTCTGAACCATCATATGAGCAGTGTAAATGATTGACGTGGACACATAGTGTATCATATAACATGTGCCACGTTTACTTATTGTAGAGTTCAATTAGAACACTGGACACTAATTGTATTGGTGTGTACCTTATACAAATGAGCTACAAATGATCCCTAAAATGACATAGACTGTAATAATTTAAATAACTCGAATAAAAAAGGTATAATCCCAGAATTGAAACATACAAATTTAAACTGGTTAAAAAATTGCTTCTCTTGAGGAAAAGAAGAGATATTGGGGGGTAGTTATCAACGTGTCTAATTTACCTGCCTTCGCCGGTTCAATACGCCCGCCTAAGTTCGCCTACCATCGCCGCCGCGGACCTGTAAAATTTCGCCTAAGTTATCAATAAATCTGTCAAAAAGCCGCGCACCAAGTACGGGGCGATGAGCAGCGGACTGTGATAGTTATCACTCATCCGATCTCGCTGCTCTTCGGCTTTTTGACAGCTTTATTGACAAGCTGTCACTAAGCACCCACACTAAACTACACTGTTCTACACCCTATACCGGCGCCCCCGGAGCCCCCCCGCAACTAAATAAAGTTACTAACCCCTAAACCGCCGCTCCTAGACCCCGCCGCAACTCTTATAAATGTATTAACCCCTAAACCGCCGCTCCCGGACACCGCCGCAACGCTTATAAATGTATTAACCCCTAAACCGCCGCTCCCGGACACCGCCGCCACCTACATTATACCTAGTAACCCCTATCCTGCCCCCCCTATACCGCCGCCCTCTATAATAAAGTTATTAACCCCTATCCTGCTGATCCCGGACCCCGCCGCAACTAAATAAATAGTTTAACCCCTAAACCGCCGCTCCAGGACCCCGCCGCAACCTATATTAAACTTATTAACCCCTATCCTACCCCCCCTACACCGTCGCCACCTATAATAAATTTATTAACCCCTATCCTGCCCCCCCTACACTGCCGCCACTGTAATAAATTTATTAACCCCTAAACCTAAGTCTAACCCTAACCCTAACAACCCCCTAACTTAAATATTAATTAAATAAATCTAAATAATATTTATTTATTAACTAAATGAATCCTATTTAAAACTAAATACTTACCTATAAAATAAACCCTAATATAGCTACAATATAAATAATAATTATATTGTAGCTATCTTAGGATTTATTTTTATTTTACAGGCATCTTTCAATTTATTTTAACTAGGTACAATAGCTATTAAATAGTTATTAACTATTTAATAGCTTACCTAGATAAAATAAAGAGAAATTTACCTGTAAAATAAAAACTAACCTAAGTTACAATTACACCTAACACTACACTATACTTTAATAAATTATTCCTATTTAAAACTAAATACTTACCTGTAAAATAAACCCTAAGATAGCTACAATGTAATTAATAATTACATTGTAGCTATTTTAGGATTTATATTTATTTTACAGGTAACTTTGTATTTATTTTAGCTAGTTAGAATAGTTATTAAATAGTTATTAACTATTTAATAGCTACCTAGCTAAAAGAAATTCAAAATGACCTGTAAAATAAAACCTAACCTAAGTTACAATTAAACCTAACACTACACTATCATTAAATTAATTAAATAAATGAGTTACAAATAACTACAATTAAATACAATTACATAAACTAACTAAAGTACAAAAAATAAATAAGCTAAGTTACAAAAAATAAAAAAAATAAGTTACAAACATTTCAAAAATATTACAACAATTTTAAGCTAATTACACCTAATCTAAGCCCCCTAATAAAATAACAAAGCCCCCCAAAATAAAAAAATGCCCTACCCTATTCTAAATTAAAAAAGTTCAAAGCTCTTTTACCTTACCAGCCCTTAAAAGGGCCTTTTGTGGGGCATGCCCCAAAGAAAACAGCTCTTTTGCCTGTAAAAGAAAAATACAACCCCCCCCAACGTTAAAACCCACCACCCACATACCCCTAATCTAACCCAAACCCCCCTTAAATAAACCTAACACTACCCCCCTGAAGATCATCCTACCTTGAGTCGTCTTCACTCAGCCGAGCCACCGATGGAACCGAAGAGGAGATCCGGAGTGGCAGAAGTGATCCTCCAAGGGGCGCTGAAGAAGTCTTCCATCCGGGCGATGTCATCTTCCAAGCGGCGCTGAAGAAGTCTTCCATTCGGGTGATGTCATCTTCCAAGTGGGGTCTTCAATCTTCTTTCTTCAGGATCCATCTTCATCCCGCCGACGTGGAACATCCTTCTTCCCCGACGGACTAATGACGAATGAAGGCTCCTTTAAGGGACGTCATCCAAGATGGCGTCCCTTCAATTCCGATTGGCTGATAGGATTCTATCAGCCAATCGGAATTAAGGTAGGAAAAATCTGATTGGCTGATTGAATCAGCCAATCAGATTGAGATCGCATTCTATTGGCTGATCGGAACAGCCAATAGAATGAGATCTCAATCTGATTGGCTGATTCAATCAGCCAATCAGATTTTTCCTACCTTAATTCCGATTGGCTGATAGAATCCTATCAGCCAATCGGAATTGAAGGGACGCCATCTTGGATGACGTCCCTTAAAGGAGCCTTCATTCGTCGTTAGTCCGTCGGGGAAGAAGGATGTTCCGCGTCGGCGGGATGAAGATGGATCCTGAAGAAAGAAGATTGAAGACCCCGCTTGGAAGATGACATCGCCCGGATTGAAGACTTCTTCAGCGCCGCTTGGAAGATGACATCGCCCGGATGGAAGACTTCTTCAGCGCAGCTTGGAGGATCACTTCATCGGATGGAAGACTTCTTCAGCGCCCCTTGGAGGATCACTTCTGCTGCTCCGGATCTCCTCTTCGGTTCCATCGGTGGCTCGGGTGAGTGAAGACGACTCAAGGTAGGATGATCTTCAGGGGGGTAGTGTTAGGTTTATTTAAGGGGGGTTTGGGTTAGATTAGGGGTATGTGGGTGGTGGGTTTTAACGTTGGGGGGGTTGTATTTTTCTTTTACAGGCAAAAGAGCTGTTTTCTTTGGGGCATGCCCCGCAAAAGGCCCTTTTAAGGGCTGGTAAGGTAAAAGAGCTTTGAACTTTTTTAATTTAGAATAGGGTAGGGCATTTTTTTTATTTTGGGGGGCTTTGTTATTTTATTAGGGGGCTTAGATTAGGTGTAATTAGCTTAAAATTGTTGTAATATTTTTGAAATGTTTGTAACTTATTTTTTGTAACTTAGCTTTTTTTATTTTTTGTACTTTAGTTAGTTTATGTAATTGTATTTAATTGTAGTTATTTGTAACTAATTTATTTAATTAATTTAATGATAGTGTAGTGTTAGGTTTAATTGTAACTTAGGTTAGGATTTATTTTACAGGTCATTTTGTATTTCTTTTAGCTAGGTAGTTATTAAATAGTTAATAACTATTTAATAACTATTCTAACTAGCTAAAATAACTACAAAGTTACCTGTAAAATAAATATAAATCCTAAAATAGCTACAATGTAATTATTAATTACATTGTAGCTATCTTAGGCCTAGATTTGGAGTTTGGCGGTAGCCGTGAAAACCAGCGTTAGAGGCTCCTAACGCTGGTTTTAGGCTACCGCCGGTATTTGGAGTCATTAAAAAAAGGGTCTAACGCTCACTTTTCAGCCGCGACTTTTCCATACCGCAGATCCCCTTACGTCAATTGCGTATCCTATCTTTTCAATGGGATCTTTCTAACTCCGGTATTTAGAGTCGTGTCTGAAGTGAGCGTTATAAATCTAACAACAAAACTCCAGCCGCAGAAAAAAGTCAGTAGTTAAGAGCTTTCTGGGCTAACGCCGGTTCATAAAGTTCTTAACTACTGTGCCCTAAAGTACACTAACACCCATAAACTACCTATGTACCACTAAACCGAGGTCCCCCCACATCGCCGACACTCGATTAAATTTTTTTAACCCCTAATCTGCCAACCGCCACCTACGTTATACTTATGTACCCCTAATCTGCTGCCCCTAACACTGCCGACTCCTATATTATATTTATTAACCCCTAACCTGCCCCCCACAATGTCGCAGCCAGCTACCTGCAATAATTAACCCCTAATCTGCCGACCGCAAAGAGCCGCCACCTACATTATAGCTATGTACCCCTAATCTGCTGCCCCTAACACCGCCGACCCCTATATTATATTTATTAACCCCTAACCTGCCCCCCACAACGTCGCAGCCAGCTACCTACAATAATTAACCCCTAATCTGCCGACCGCAAAGAGCCGCCACCTACATTATAGCTATGTACCCCTAATCTGCTGCCCCTAACACCGCCAACCCCTATATTATATTTATTAACCCCTAATCTGCCCCCCACAACGTCGCTGCTACCTATCTACACTTATTAACCCCTAATCTGCCGACCGCAAAGCGCCGCCACCTACGTTATCCTTATGTACCCCTAATCTGCTGCCCCTAACACCGCCGACCCCTATATTATATTTATTAACCCCTAACCTGCCCCCCACAACGTCGCCGCCAGCTACCTACAATAATTAACCCCTAATCTGCCGACCGGAGCTCACCGCTATTCTAATACATTTTTTAACCCCTAAAGCTAAGTCTAACCCTAACCCTAACAACCCCCTAAATTAAATATAATTTTATTCTAACGAAATAAATTAACTCCTATTAAATAACTTATTCCTATTTAAAACTAAATACTTACCTGTAAAATAAATCCTAATATAGCTACAATATAAATTATAATTACATTGTAGCTATTTTAGGATTAATATTTATTTTACAGGCAACTTTGTAATTATTTTAACCAGGTACAATAGCTATTAAATAGTTAAGAACTATTTAATAGTTACCTAGTTAAAATAAGTACAAAATTACCTGTAAAATAAATCCTAACCTAAGTTACAATTAAACCTAACACTATACTATCATTAAATTAATTAAATAAAATACCTACAATTACCTACAATTAAACCTAACACTACACTATCAATAAGTTAATTAAATACAATACCTACAAATAACTACAATGAAATAAACTAACTAAAGTACAAAAAATAAAAAAGAACTAAGTTACAAAAAATAAAAAAATATTTACAGACATAAGAAAAATATTACAACAATTTTAAACTTATTACACCTACTCTAAGCCCCCTAATAAAATAACAAAGCCCCCCAAAATAAAAAAATGCCCTACCCTATTCTAAATGACTAAAGTTCAAAGCTCTTTTACCTTACCAGCCCTGAACAGGGCCCTTTGCGGGGCATGCCCCAAGAAGTTCAGCTCTTTTGCCTGTAAAAAAAAACATACAATACCCCCCCCCCAACATTACAACCCACCACCCACATACCCCTAATCTAACCCAAACCCCCCTTAAATAAACCTAACACTAAGCCCCTGAAGATCTCCCTACCTTGAGTCGTCTTCACCCAGCCGAGCCAAATTCTTCATCCAAGCGGAGCAAGAAGAGGTCCTCCATCCGGTAGAAGTCTTCATCCAAGCGGTGCAGAAGAGGTCTTCCATCCGATTGAAGTCTTCATCCAAGCGGCATCTTCTATCGTCATCCATCCGGAGCGGAGCGGCAGCATCCTGAAGACCTCTGACGCGGAACATCCATCCTGGCCGACGACTGAACGTCGAATGACGGTTCCTTTAAATGACGTCATCCAAGATGGCGTCCCTCGAATTCCGATTGGCTGATAGGATTCTATCAGCCAATCGGAATTAAGGTAGGAATATTCTGATTGGCTGATGGAATCAGCCAATCAGAATCAAGTTCAATCCGATTGGCTGATCCAATCAGCCAATCAGATTGAGCTCGCATTCTATTGGCTGTTCCGATCAGCCAATAGAATGCAAGCTCAATCTGATTGGCTGATTGGATCAGCCAATTGGTTTGAACTTGATTCTGATTGGCTGACTCCATCAGCCAATCAGAATATTCCTACCTTAATTCCGATTGGCTGATAGAATCCTATCAGCCAATCAGAATTCGAGGGACGCCATCTTGGATGACGTCATTTAAAGGAACCGTCATTCGTCGTTCAGTCGTCGGCCAGGATGGATGTTCCGCGTCGGAGGTCTTCAGGATGCTGCCACTCCGCTCCGGATGGATGACGATAGAAGATGCCGCTTGGATGAAGACTTCAATCGGATGGAAGACCTCTTCTGCACCGCTTGGATGAAGACTTCTACCGGATGGAGGACCTCTTCTTGCTCCGCTTGGATGAAGAATTTGGCTCGGCTGGGTGAAGACGACTCAAGGTAGGGAGATCTTCAGGGGCTTAGTGTTAGGTTTATTTAAGGGGGGTTTGGGTTAGATTAGGGGTATGTGGGTGGTGGGTTGTAATGTTGGGGGGGGTATTGTATGTTTTTATTTACAGGCAAAAGAGCTGAACTTCTTGGGGCATGCCCCGCAAAGGGCCCTGTTCAGGGCTGGTAAGGTAAAAGAGCTTTGAACTTTAGTAATTTAGAATAGGGTAGGGCATTTTTTTATTTTGGGGGGCTTTGTTATTATATTAGGGGGCTTAGAGTAGGTGTAATTAGTTTAAAATTGTTGTAATATTTTTCTTATGTTTGTAAATATTTTTTTATTTTTTGTAACTTAGTTCTTTTTTATTTTTTGTACATTAGTTAGTTTGTTTCATTGTAGTTATTTGTAGGTATTGTATTTAATTAATTTATTGATAGTGTAGTGTTAGGTTTAATTGTAGGTAATTGTAGGTATTTTATTTAATTAATTTAATGATAGTATAGTGTTAGGTTTAATTGTAACTTAGGTTAGGATTTATTTTACAGGTAATTTTGTACTTATTTTAACTAGGTAACTATTAAATAGTTCTTAACTATTTAATAGCTATTGTAACTGGTTAAAATAATTACAAAGTTGCCTGTAAAATAAATATTAATCCTAAAATAGCTACAATGTAATTATAATTTATATTGTAGCTATATTAGGATTTATTTTACAGGTAAGTATTTAGTTTTAAATAGGAATAAGTTATTTAATAAGAGTTAATTTATTTTGTTAGAATAAAATTATATTTAACTTAGGGGGGTGTTAGGGTTAGGGTTAGAATTAGCTTTAGGGGTTAAAAAATTTATTAGAATAGCGGTGAGCTCCGGTCGGCAGATTAGGGGTTAATTATTGTAGGTAGCTGGCGGCGACGTTGTGGGGGGCAGATTAGAGGTTAATAAATATAATATAGGGGTTGGCGGTGTTAGGGGCAGCAGATTAGGGGTACATAAGGATAAAGTAGGTGGCGGCGCTTTGCGGTCGGCAGATTAGGGGTTAATAAGTGTAGGTAGGTAGCGGCGACGTTGTGGGGGGCAGATTAGGGGTTAATAAATATAACATAGGGGTCGGCGGTGTTAGGGGCAGCAGATTAGGGGTACATAGGGATAATGTAAGTAGCGGCGGTTTACGGAGCGGCAGATTAGGGGTTAATAATAATATGCAGGGGTCAGCGATAGCGGGGGCGGCAGATTAGGGGTTAATAAGTGTAAGGTTAGGGGTGTTTAGACTCGGGGTACATGTTAGGGTGTTAGGTGCAGACGTAGGAAGTGTTTCCCCATAGCAAACAATGGGGCTGCGTTAGGAGCTGAACGCTGCTTTTTTGCAGGTGTTAGGTTTTTTTTCAGCTCAAACAGCCCCATTGTTTCCTATGGGGGAATCGTGCACGAACACGTTTTTGAGGCTGGCCGCGTCCGTAAGCAACTCTGGTATCGAGAGTTGGATTGGCGTTAAATATGCCTCTACGCTCCCTTTTTGGAGCCTAACGCAGACATTCTGTGGACTCTCAATACCAGAGTTATTTTAAAGGTGCGGCCAGAAAAAAGCCAGCGTTAGCTACGCGGGTCGTTACCGACAAAACTCTAAATCTAGCCGTTAGGGTTTATTTTACAGGTAAGTATTTAGTTTTAAATAGGAATAATTTATTAAAGTATAGTGTAGTGTTAGGTGTAATTGTAACTTAGGTTAGTTTTTATTTTACAGGTAAATTTCTCTTTATTTTAGCTAGGTAAGCTATTAAATAGTTAATAACTATTTAATAGCTATTGTACCTAGTTAAAATAAATTGAAAGATGCCTGTAAAATAAAAATAAATCCTAAGATAGCTACAATATAATTATTATTTATATTGTAGCTATATTAGGGTTTATTTTATAGGTAAGTATTTAGTTTTAAATAGGATTAATTTAGTTAATAATAGAAATATTATTTAGATTTATTTAATTAATATTTAAGTTAGGGGGGTGTTAGGTTTAGTGTTAGACTTAGGTTTAGGGGTTAATAAATTTATTACAGTGGCGGCGGTGTAGGGGGGCAGGATAGGGGTTAATAAATTTATTATAGGTGGCAACGGTGTAGGGGGGGCAGGATAGGGGTTAGTAGGTATAAGGTAGGTGGCGGCGGGGTCCGGGAGCGGCGGTTTAGGGGTTAATACATTTATAAGAGTTGCGGCGGGTCTAGGAGCGGCGGTTTAGGGGTTACTAACTTTATAAGGTGTTGGGGGGGTCTCCGGGGGCGCCGGTATAGGGGGTTAACATATTTATTATAGTGGCGGCGGGTCCGGGAGCAGCGGTTTAGGGGTTACTCAATTTATTATAGTTGCGGTGGGCTCCGGGAGCGGCGGTTTAGGGGGAAAACACTTTATTTAGTTGCGGCGGTGTAGGGGGGGGCAGATTAGAGGTGTTTAGACTCGGGGTACATGTTAGGGTGTTAGGTGCAGACATCTCCCATAGGAATGAAGGGGATGTCGGGCAGCAGCGAACATGAACTTTTGCTATGATCAGACCGCCATTGATTCCTATGGGATCCACTGCCTCCAGGGCGGTGGATTGAAAACCAGGTACGCTGGGCCGGAAAAGTGCCGAGCGTACCTGCTAGTTTTTTGATAACTAGAAAAAGTAGTCAGATTGTGCCGCAATTGTGTGCGGAACATCTGGAGTGACGTAAGAATCGATCTGTGTCAGACTGAGTCCGGCGGATCGAAGCTTACGTCACAAAATTCTACTTTTGCCGGTATCTAGCCTTTGAAAACTAAGGCGAATCAGCCTCGCCACAAATACGCTGCGGAATTCCAGCGTATTTGAGGTTGACAGCTTGATAACTACCCCCCATAGTCTTGAATAGACAACTATAATTGATAAGTCATGTAAACAAAAAACAGTAGGGTCTGTTAGTGAATTAGAGAATAACCATGTGTAAAGTAGGTTAAATTACCCCGATGTTATGAGAATCGCATGAGCGTAGGTATAATAATGTAATTATATAACAGGGTGTTACTCGAAATAACCGCTATTAAATTATTGACAGTTATCACACTAGTGTCATGTGTACCACCGGTAATCTCTGACAAAGTATTGACAGTATATAGCTCAATATATTTGCACTCTTTAGCTATAGTATTGCTCTCTGGTGTGATATACACCATTACATACTATTGGTATAATCCAAGCAATACTATAGCTAAAGAGTGCAAATATATTGAGCAATATACTGGTGACCAGAAACACGGTCCATCTGTGTAACATTTTACTAAATACCACCGGTGACATATATAAGTGTAAAAACCTTGATTGACTCAATAGTGGTCACACTGAATGGTATAATTAGTAACCAATACATCGAGCAATAACGTGCTATATATCCTCTATAGTGACAAATTGGGTGATCTTTGAATTATCAGTTAATCTGTCAATACTTTGTCAGAGATTACCGGTGGTACACATGACACTAGTGTGATAACTGTCAAAAATTTAATAGAGGTTATTTTGAGTAACACCCTGTTATATAATTACATTATTATAGCTACGCTCATGCGATTCTCATAACATAAGGGTAATTTAACCTACTTTACACATGGTTATTCTCTAATTCACTAATAGACCCTACTGTTTTTTTGTTTACATGACTTATCAATTATAGTTGTCTATTCAAGACAATATCTCTTCTTTTCCTCAAGAGAAGCAATTTTTTAACCAGTTTAAATTTGTATGTTCCAATTCTGGGATTATACCTTTTATATTCAAGTTATTTAAATTATGACAGTCTATGTCATTTTAGGGATCATTTGTAGCTCATTTGTATAAGGTACACACCAATACAATTAGTGTCCAGTGTTCTAATTGAACTCTACAATAAGTAAACGTGGCACATGTTATATGATACACTATGTGTCCACGTCAATCATTTACACTGCTCATATGATGGTTCAGAAACAGGATTAATTCCTCACTGTAATGTATGATTGCTCACTCAAACACCTACCTACTACAAGTGATACCCTATTTTAAATATATCTATACTTTCCTTTTATTTTTAATAAATAAATTTAAAAAGTTACATTTTAACTAATACTTGTTCTTGTGTTATATAAATAATTTTGTTATGTTAGGCTCTCAATTCCAGTGTGCCATATGATACCTCTTTTTCTCTTTTTTTCTAATTTTGGTCCATATTGACATCATAGCATCACGCAGTTGCTGCAGATTAGTCGGCTGCACATCCATGATGCGAATCTCCCATTCCACCTCATCCCAAAGGTGTTCTATTGGATTGAGATTTGGTGACTTTCGAGGCCATTGGAGTACAGTGAACTCATTGTCATGTTCAAGAAACCAGTTTGAGATGATTTGAGCTTTGTGACATGGTGCATTATCCTGCTGTAAGTAGCCATCAGAAGATGGGTAAACTGTAGTCGTAAAAGTATGGACATGGTCAGCAACAATATAATGATTCGCAATTGGTACTAAGTGCCCTAAGTGGCCCAAAGTGTGCCAAGAAAATATCCATGCTTTCATGTTGTTTATGCCAAATTCTGACCCAGCTGAAATAGAGACTCATCAGACCAGGCAACATTTTTCCAATCTTCTATTGTACAATTTTGGTGAGCCTGTGCAAATTATAGTCTCAGTTTCCTGTTCTTAGCTGACAGGAATGGCACCCGGTGTGGTCTTCTGCTGCTGTAGCCCATCTGCTTCAAGGTTCAACCTTTTGTGCATTCAGAGATGGTATTCTGCATACCTTGGTTGTAACAAGTGGTTATTTGGGTTACTGTTGCCTTTCTATCATCTCAAACCAGTCTGCCCATTCTCCTCTGACATCAACAAGGCATTTTCGTCCACGCAACTGCTGCTCACTGGATATTTTCTCTTTCTTGGACCATTCTCTGTAAACCCTAGAGATGGTTGTGCTTAAAAATACCAGTAGATCAGCACTTTTGGAAATAGTCAGACCAGCCCATCTAGCACCAACAACCATTCCACGTTCAAAGTCACATAAATCCCCTTTCTTCCCCTTCTGATGCCCGGTTTGAACTTCAGCAAGTCGTCTTCACCACGTCTAGATGCCTAAATGCATTGAGTTGCATGCTGGGCTGGGTGTCTTTTTCCCTTTTTTTTGCTCCATTGGCTTCTATGGGGGAATACTTTAAAGTGATTGCTTACTTCTAGCAAAGTTAGCACTTGAGCGGGACCGTTAAATACCACTCCACTTGTAATGTGACCCTATACAGGAATATAGTAACAATATTGAAGATCTTTATTAAGATCATATTTTAAACTAAACAATGCTCCTCCCAATACATTGAGAAAATAAAAACGTAACATGGGCATTCTATGGGTGTAACTTTTAATAATCTTGGTATGTACATATACCAAGTGATGCAAACATTTACACACATACATATCTCACCACTTTTTCAGTGGCGCAATTAATATTTTTTGAAAAATGTATTCAATATAACTTGAATTTTAATAAAGAAATAGATTAATTTAATGCAATACATAAACCATTTTAATTTTTTTTATTATGCACTTTAAATCATACTTAACTGTAATTTAAAAATATGCCTGGTATAAGCCACTTAAAGGGACAGTCTAGTATAAATTAAACTTTCATTATTCAGATAGGACTTTTAATTTTAACCAACTTTACAATTTACTTTTATCATCAAATGTGCTTTTTTCTCTTGGAATTCTTAGTTTAAACTAAACCTAGACAGACTCATATGCTAATTTCTAAGCCTTTGAGGGCTGCCTCTTATCACATGCTTTGTAAATCTCTTTTCAACACAAAGAGACAGAAAGTACACATGGGCCATATAGATAACACTGTGTTCAGGCACAGAAAGTTATTTAAGATTTAGCACAAAACAATGCTAAATTTAAGACAATAGATAATAAACAGTCACAGTCATGTGATCAGGGGGCTGGAAGAAGGTTCCTAGATACAAGGTAATCACAGAGGTAAAAAGTATATTAATATAACTGTGTTGGTTATGCAAAACTGGGGAATGGGTAATAAAGGGATTATCTATCTTTTAAAATAATAACAATTCTATGGTAGACTGTCCCTTTAACTGTGGCAAGGCTTGTAGCTTACTTTGGACTGCATCTTGTGTATCGTATCTATGGCAAGGAGCAGCCCTTTTTTCTACAATCATTATGCATGGAATAAAAAATTGTGAGACTGCCAGGACTGAATTGAAGATTTCTCTTTGGCTACAATGAAACATTGATCATTAGGCCCTATGAGTGAAATGGAGACCAATATTTCTAGAACTAAATTTTTTTTTACATCACTTTTTTTCTTTATTAGCAGTATTTTGCACCTTCACAATGACCTACTTAAATTGTGAACACTGTATGCGTTTATGATTAACATAATCTATCTCTTTATGCCCCTTGGTGGATCTAGTTTATTGTTGATTTTTAAGGATTTGTTCAAATATACCATTTTTTTAAAATTTTTTAGCTATTTATTATTATAATTATTTTGCAAAACTATATTCAACTGTAGATATAACTAATTTTAGCATTGTGGTGCAGTCACAGTTTGGTCCACTAGGTGTCAGAACTATATTATCCTATATCCAATTTTTACTTTAGAAATGCTTAAAACATTTGTCATATTGCTCTATTTATAAAATGCTTTAAAAGATTTGTGTTACAGGGTGCTTTTGTATTATTCTTATTTTTAGATTGTTTTGCATTTTATACACTGGGGATCACTAGTTATATACTTGAAGTTTAATCATAATTATTATAGGCATCCAAGGAATTTATCAACAATGTGAAACAACAGTCAGCAAGCTCTGTATATTGTGCAGAAGTTGCAGCTTTATTAGGTCAGCAAAGTATGAGTATTCTTTTACATTTTTTTTTCTCTGAGATGCGTGTTTTTTTTTTCTATGGGGCCCTATCTATGAGTCTATCTAGGTTTAGCCTTCAACAAAGAATATACCAAGAAATCAAAGCAAATTTGATTATAAAAATTAACTGAATAGTTGTTTAAATTGCATGCCCTATCTGAATCATGAACGTTTAATTTATTGTCCCTTTAAGATGAATTAAACCCTTTGCTATGGGGAATTTAAGAGCAGAACTTGCCCAAAACACCAGAGGCTTGTTAGCATTTTTGCTGTCAGTCCATATAAACAGAAACATATCCTTGTTTTTTTTATTTCCCTGTCAAAACTATATATTTTTTTAAGTGGACAACCCAAGGTATTGATCTAGGCCCATTTTTGTATATTTCATGCCACCATTTTACCACTGAATGCGATCATATACAAAAAAAAAGTTAACTTTTTAGAAAAAATGTGGGTTTATCGCTGAAATTATTTACATAACGCTTGTGCATTCATGACACCAATTATTGTAAAAGCTTCTCTGGTATCTGCTATGTTCAGAAATAGCAGACATACATATATATATGCCATTGGTTTTTGGTAATTAGAATGCCACTAATTGCAGCTGTGCAACACATTTCTATTATTCCCAACAGTAAAGGGGTTAATCAGGTAGCTTGTAAGGTTAATTGTAACTGTAGTGTAGACATTACCCTCCCACCTGACACTTCCCACCATCTGAACCCTACCTGATCCCTCCCAAACAGCTCTCTTTCCTCCCTCACCCCCACTGGTCACCACCATCTTAGGTACTGGCTGACAGGAAAGCACTCTCACTTAGAAAACAACTGCCAGGGTGCTAGTACAAAATAGATAATAGTAACAAAAAACTTGCACTTGCTGGTCTTTTTTAAACACACTCTTTTACTGTGAAAAGTAGTAACGTTTCGGGGAAGAGGAAACAATACTACTTTTCACAGTAAAAGAGTGTGTTTAAAAAAGACCAGCGAGTGCAAGTTTTTTGTTACCATTATATATATATATATATACATTTATATATATATATATATACACACGGTATATATATATATATTATTTCTTTTGCAGTGTAGTGATCCTCCTCAACCCTCACATCTACCTGATCCACCAAATAGTTCTCTAATCCTCCCACTAATTACGATCATCTTTAGTACTGGCAGCTGTTTGCTAGTACCTATAGATACATTTTTTTCCTGTAGTGTAGTGATCTGCACAACTCCCCCCTCCAGTGATCATTAGTTAGGACCCCCATCCCATCTTTTTCTGTAGAGTAGCTCCCCATCCCTCCCTCTCCCATAAGTGAAGGGCCCATCCCACTCCCTCCCCCTCCACCACTGGGCCATCCACCCTCCTCCCACTTTCCTTCTTATACCTTTTACAGGCACCAGCAGATGATCGCTACAGTCACCATCTGGCATCTGCCTTCATATGTAACCGGAGCACTGATCGGCTCTGGTTCCATATGCAGGCAGATGCCTGTAGATCAGGAACTACAGCTCTCAGCTTAACTTTACAGCCAAGACGGCTGGAGCTTCCTGGAGCTCTGACATACATACATGTCATGCGGTACGATGAACTTCATACCGCATGACGTATAGATATACATTAGATTAGCTTAAGGGGTAAAAACAGCATCTTCTTAGCATCTCCACAACCTAAAGCAGTTTATGCAAAGACAGATGCAGGCAGTGAATGCCACAAAGCCAGGCGGACAACGTTCCCAACGTCTGCGAGCCAAATGATAAATTTAGAACTATATGTGTTGAAAAGTTATGCTTCCCCCAACATGACACATTAAAATTAGTCCTATAAAAAGTGAAAAAGAAAAAGTGTCATAACACCAATGTGTACTCAAAAAATATATTAAATAAATAAACATGACAATACTACACTGTGAACAAATACAATGACAAGTAAAAACCTGTCTGCAAACAATAAGTGAATGAGTCTTCTTGCAGATATGTATCCACAAATAAATATGTTCTTCCTGATCTTTAGAACCTCAAAAGAAAAAGGAAAAACTTCCATACTATAGCTGTATAATTGCACAGGCATTCAACAAATGGAATGGTTCTCACATGGAATAGAGCTACTTTAGCTCTAAGTATTGTTCTTAATAATGATGAAACACAGGTAAGTACAAAAGTTTCCAATTTATTGCCACATATGTATTTATATACAATACACAATCACTCTGGGGTCAGGTTACTCTTGAAGACACCTACTGTGTACCCTTATAGTTTTAACATATAGGATACCAAAGTTCTGTTACAATGTAACCATCCGGTTTACAGAAGTGACTTTTGTAAAATAGTCACCCCTCCTAGTCACATAATGGCATTATACTTTATCACTTTCTGTAAAGTATATAAAAAAGCCCAGTACTTAGGGCCAGGTGATCAAAAACTCACCCGAATGGAGAGAATAGTCACAAAATCTTTGAGGGGGGGGTCTTTTTTACAATGCAAGTCTCCCGGCTTCACATCCAGAACTCTGAGCAGTGAGATAAACAGCTCTCAAACTAGAGTTTGCCTTTCTAAAATTATTTGAGTAACCTTGCAATGCTTACAAGACTTCATAGACAATCTCACAAGAGTGGAGAGCATTAGATTATTTGAAAATTAACATTTTAAAAATATTTCTCCTACCCCTGTAATTTCTTCTGCTGGCAACGTTTACTTAGCTTTTCCTTTAGCCAATAATGCATATTTGCAGCAAATACAAATTAAACCGAGATGTTTTCACTAAAATGTAACTGGCATTTGCTTCTAGTTTAAATCAAATTACTTTTCTGACGGTTAAATAAGTGTATTTGTGTATTTTATGCTAACTTCACTTGCATACAGCTGGCGAGATAAATATGTGAGATCTGCAGCGATAAAATCCTTAGAGAATATCATGAGAATTCTGAGAGAGATTCAGACACACCCTGGAACCACCCATGTTCAGCCCAGAGCACGTTCCTGTACCTCCAACATTCTGTATCTGTAAGGCTTTGTTTCAAATAGAACAAAATACAAAGTGCAATGTAATTTGTAAAAGATATACATAAATATACAAATAATAATCCTTATTTGCTAAAGAAATGCAGAAATTTTGAAAGTATAAATAGAATTTGAAAACTCACAATTCTAAACACAGTGCTGTATACAGAATGTAAGTGCAAAGATTAATAAATAAATAAATAAATAAATAAAACTTAAAGAACAAAATCAAAAGTAATACAAAATACACAGCTCAGAGAGTATTAAATATAACACAACTCTTATGTCATGCAGTGATATTGTAGTGGGTTTGTCTCTTCTTCACATCCAAAAATATTGGTAATACCCTTTAAAGATGTATAGCAAAATTTGCCTGTCTAGAATCTTGAGAAGGATCTTGTAGAGCAGAGAGCTTTAGATCATCCGGCCCTTAAGATCAAGCACTGTGGGGACGTCCAGGCATTTTTCAGCAAGACAACGCCAAACCACATTCTGCCTGGATTACAAGCACATGGTTGCATAAGCAGATAGTGCGGGTGCTAGCATGGCCGGCCGGCCTGCAGTCCTGACCTGTCCCTGATTGAGAATGTGTGGCGCATTATGAAGCACAAAATAAGGCAACGAAGGCCCTGTACTGTTGTGCAGCTGAAGATATGCATAATAAATTAATGGTGGAAAAATCCTCTTGCTAAACTTAACCAACTGGTGGGTTTAGTGCCCAAACACTTAATAAGTATTATTAAAATAAAAGGTGATGTTACATAGTGGTAAACCGTTGACTGTCCGAACTTTAATAGTGTGTTGCAGTCATCAGCTTTAAAATTAGTGTATATTTTAAAAAATACATTAAATTCACAAAGTAAAACATCAAATAGTGTGCTAATAATGTGTTTTCAATATAGTACAGGGTGAATTGAATTTTCAAATAACTCTTTTTGTTTGTTTTTTGCATTTTCCATACTGTCCCAACTTTTTCGGAATTGGAGTTGTTCATGTACCTACTTAAGCATTTGCACATATTTAGACTGGAACAGAACATGTAGACCAACAGGTACACATTAGATACTTGTAAATACATGTCCAGAATAAGCAGTCTGTGTATACTCACAAAGTAAATATACAATATACATTGTAAATGAAAATATTCATAATTAATGCTCAGTGTCTGCATGATAAACGTATGTGAATACATGTAAATCACTTATACAATGGTATAAAAGAGATACCAATATATCTAATCTCTAAAGGATCTCTACTACTGATAGTGAAAATATTCCTGATCAATGTTCAGTATCTGCATGAAAGAACCTTTGTGAATTGAAATTACAAATAACATAGGTATAAAAGAGATAACAATATATCTAATCTCTAAAGTATTTTCACTGTTGTATCAAAATACAGATAAATCCTGCAGAACTGAATTTGGAAATAAACATGCAGAGTAAAATGCATGAAAGGTATATAGCTAGAGGGGCATATACTATAGAATTGTGTACAATAATAGCATAGGAAATGTAATGTCTTGCATATCAACAGAGACAGAAGTTCTGCCTAGGTAAAAAAAAATAGTAGTTTTAGTAGTTTCCCCGAGTGACAAGTACAGAACAAATTCCCCATGGAAAGTGCACAGTAGCGGCTGATATGTATGACAAATTTGAGGTATACAATTCTCATAGATTTGAGTGACCTGGCATACTGGAACATGTTTGCAAAAAAAATGTGTATGCAGACAGAGGGATATCAGAAACTGACTCCTCTATGAAGATATCAGTGTTGACAGAGACATTTTGTTCCAGCTTTCACTTATAATAAAGTATGCAATGACATTGCATATAAGATGGTGCTTTAGAAAAGCAAAAAATATAACGGCTAGATTTAGAGTTCTGCGGCCAAAGGGGTGCGTTAGCTACGTGTGCTTTTTTCTGGCCGCACCTTTTAAATACCGCTGGTATTTAGAGTTCACAGAAGGGCTGCGTTAGGCTCCAAAAAAGGAGCGTATAGCATATTTACCGCCACTGCAACTCTCAATACCAGCGGTGCTTACGGACGCGGCCAGCTTCAAAAACGTGCTCGTGCACGATTCCCCCATAGGATACAATGGGACAGTTTGAGCTGAAAAAAAACCTAACACCTGCAAAAAAGCAGCGTTCAGCTCCTAACGCGGCCCCATTGTTTCCTATGGGGAAACTCTTCCTAAGTCTGCACCTAACACCCTAACATGTACCCCGAGTCTAAACACCGCTAACCTTACACTTATTAACCCCTAATCTGCCGCCCCCGCTATCGCTGACCCCTGCATATTATTATTAACCCCTAATCTGCCGCTCCGTACACCACCGCAACCTATGTTATAGCTATGTACCCCTAATCTGCTGCCCCTAATCCCCGCCGACCCCTATATTATATTTATTAACCCCTAATCTGCCCCCCACAACATCGCCGCCAGCTACCTACAATTATTGACCCCTAATCTGCTGACCGGACCTCACCGCTACTATAATAAAGTTATTAACCCCTAATCCGCCTCACTCCCGCCTCAATAACCCTATAAGAAATAGTATTAACCCCTAATCTGCCCTCCCTAACATCGCTGACACCTATCTTCAATTATTAACCCCTAATCTGCCGACCGGACCTCACCGCTACTCTAATAAATGTATTAACCCCTAAAGCTAAGTCTAACCCTAACCCTAACACCCCCCTAAATTAAATATAATTTTATTCTAACGAAATAAAATAATTCTTATTTAATAAATTATTCCTATTTAAAGCTAAATACTTACCTGTAAAATAAACCCTAATATAGCTACAATATAAATTATAATTACATTGTAACTATTTTAGGATTAATATTTATTTTACAGGCAACTTTGTATTTATTTTAACCAGGTACAATAGCTATTAAATAGTTAATAACTATTTAATAGCTAAAATAGTTAAAATAATTACAAAATTACCTGTAAAATAAATCCTACACTATCAATAAATTAATTAAATACAATACCTACAAATAAATACAATTAAATAAACTAACTAAAGTACAAAAAAATAAAAAAGAACTAAGTTACAAAAAATAACTAAGAATTCAGTCTTGATCCAAGCGGCAAATGAAAAAGTCCATCTTCGGGCAGAAGTCTTCATCCTATCCGGGCAGAAGAGTAGATCTGGACCGGCAAACATCTTCATCCAAGCCGCATCTTCTATTTTGTTCCATCTGATGACGAGCGGCTGATCTTGAAGACCTCCGGCGCGGATCCATCCTCTTCTTCCGACGACTAGACGACGAATGAAGGCTCCTTTAAGGGACGTCATCCAAGATGGCATCCCTCAAATTCCGATTGGCTGATAGGATTCTATCAGCCAATCGGAATTAAGGTAGGAAAATTCTGATTGGCTGATGGAATCAGCCAATCAGATTCAAGTTCAATCCGATTGGCTGATCCAATTAGCCAATCAGATTGAGCTCACATTCTATTGGCTGATCGGAACAGCCAATAGAATGCGAGCTCAATCTGATTGGCTGATTGGATCAGCCAATCCGATTGAACTTGAATCTGATTGGCTGATTCCATCAGCCAATCAGAATTTTCCTACCTTAATTCCGATTGGCTGATAGAATCCTATCAGCCAATCGGAATTCGAGGGACGCCATCTTGGATGACGTCCCTTAAAGGAACCTTCATTCGTCGTCTAGTCATCGGAAGAAGAGGATGGATCCGCGCCAGAGGTCTTCAAGATCTGCCGCTCGTCATCGGATGGAACAACATAGAAGATGCCGCCTTGATGAAGATGTTTGCCGGTCCGGATGTCCTCTTCTGCCCGGATAGGATGAAGATTTCTGCCCGAAGATGGACTTCTTCATTTTCTGCTTAGATCAAGACTTCAACCGGAGGATGGACGTCACTCTTCAGCCCCCGCTTGGGCTTGGATGAAGACTTTGGAGGCTCTTCTGGACAAATCGGTGAACCCGTGTGGTGAAGACAAGGTAGGGAGATCTTCAGGGGCTTAGTGTTAGGTTTATTTAAGGGAGGTTTGGGTTAGATTAGGGGTATGTGGTTGGTGGGTTGTAATGTTGGGGGGGGTATTGTATGTTTTTTTTTCCAGGTAAAAGAGCTGAATTCTTTGGGGCATGCCCCGCAAATGGCCCTTTTAAGGGCTGGTAAGGTAAAAGAGCTTTTCTATTTTAATTTTAGAATAGGGTAGGGCATTTTTTTATTTTGGGGGGCTTTGTTATTTTATTAGGGGGCTTAGAGTAGGTGTAATTAGTTTAAAATTGTTGTAATATTTTTCTAATGTTTGTAAATATGTTTTTATTTTTTGTAACTTAGTTCTTTTTTATTTTTTGTAGTTTAGTTAGTTTATTTAATTGTATTTATTTGTAGGTATTGTATTTAATTAATTTATTGATAGTGTAGTGTTAAGTTTAATTGTAGATAATTGTAGGTATTTTATTTAATTAATTTATTGCTAGTGTAGTGTTAGGTTTAATTGTAACTTAGGTTAGGATTTATTTTACAGGTAATTTTGTAATTATTTTAACTAGGTAGCTATTAAATAGTTATTAACTATTTAATAGCTATTGTACCTGGTTAAAATAAATACAAAGTTGCCTGTAAAATAAATATTAATCCTAAAATAGCTACAATATAATTATTCGTTATATTGTAGCTATATTAGGGTTTATTTTACAGGTAAGTATTTAGCTTTAAATAGGAATAATTTATTTAATAAGAGTTAATTTATTTCGTTAGATTTAAATTATATTTAACTTAGGGGGGTGTTAGTGTTTGGGTTAGACTTAGCTTTAGGGGTTAATACATTTATTAGAGTAGCATTTTCCGCTTGGATCAAGACTTCAGCCGGAGGATGGACGTCACTCTTCAGCCCCCGCTTGGGCTTGGATGAAGACTTTGGAGGCTCTTCTGGACTGATCGGTGAACCCGTGTGGTGAAGACAAGTTAGGGAGATCTTCAGGGGCTTAGTGTTAGGTTTATTTAAGGGGGGTTTGGGTTAGATTAGGGGTATGTGGTTGGTGGGTTGTAATGTTGGGGGGGTATTGTATGTTTTTTTTTTTCCAGGCAAAAGAGCTGAATTCTTTGGGGCATGCCCCGCAAATGGCCCTTTTAAGGGCTGGTAAGGTAAAAGAGCTTTTCTATTTTAATTTTAGAATAGGGTAGGGCATTTTTTTATTTTGGGGGGCTTTGTTATTTTATTAGGGGGCTTAGAGTAGGTGTAATTAGTTTAAAATTGTTGTAATATTTTTCTAATGTTTGTAAATATTTTTTTATTTTTTGTAACTTAGTTCTTTTTTATTTTTTGTACTTTAGTTAGTTTATTTAATTGTATTTATTTGTAGGTATTGTATTTAATTAATTTATTGATAGTGTAGTGCTAGGTTTAATTGTAGATAATTGTAGGTATTTTATTTAATTAATTTATTGCTAGTGTAGTGTTAGGTTTAATTGTAACTTAGGTTAGGATTTATTTTACAGGTAATTTTGTAATTATTTTAACTAGGTAGCTATTAAATAGTTATTAACTATTTAATAGCTATTGTACCTGGTTAAAATAAATACAAAGTTGCCTGTAAAATAAATATTAATCCTAAAATAGCTACAATATAATTATTCGTTATATTGTAGCTATATTAGGGTTTATTTTACAGGTAAGTATTTAGCTTTAAATAGGAATAATGTATTTAATAAGAGTTAATTTATTTCGTTAGATTTAAATTATATTTAAATTAGGGGGGTGTTAGTGTTAGGCTTAGACTTAGCTTTAGGGGTTAATACATTTATTAGAGTAGCAGTGAGGTCCGGTTGGCAGATTAGGGGTTAATAATTGAAGTTAGGTGTCGGCGATGTTAGGGAGGGCAGATTAGGGGTTAATACTATTTCTTATAGGGTTATTGAGGCGGGAGTGAGGCGGATTAGGGTTTAATACATTTATTATAGTGGCGGTGAGGTCCGGTCGACAGATTAGGGGTTAATTATTGTAGGTAGCTGGCGGCGACGTTGTGGGGGGCAGATTAGGGGTTAATAAATATAATATAGGGGTCGGCGGTGTTAGGGGCAGCAGATTAAGGGTACATAAGTATAACGTAGGTGGCGGCGGTGTGCGGTCGGCAGATTAGGGGTTAAAAAAATGTAATCGAGTGGCGGCGATGTGGGGGGACCTCGGTTTAGGGGTACATAGGTAGTTTATGGGTGTTAGTGTACTGTAGAGAACAGTAGTTAAGAGCTTTATGAACCGGCGTTAGCCCAAAAAGCTCTTAACTCCTGTCTTTTTTTCTGCGGCTGGAGTTTTGTCGTTAGATTTCTAACGCTCACTTCAGCCAAGACTCTAAATACCGGCGTTAGAAAGATCCCATTGAAAAGATAGGATACGCAAATGGCGCAGGGGGATCTGCGGTATGGAAAAGTCACGGCTGGAAAGTGAGCATTAGACCCTTTAATGACTGACTCCAAATACCAGCGGTAGCCCAAAACCAGCATTAGGAGCCTCTAACGCTGGTTTTGATGGCTAATGCAAAACTCCAAATCTAGGCGTAAGTTTTGGATATTTTAATCAAAATTATTGCACCAAGCATAAAACATCTCCTAAATAAAAAACTGTTCCCCTGCCTAACCGGAGCCTCCTCTACTCACTGCACTAAGCAGATGGCCTTTTCTTAAAAGACCATACACCTTAATTATAAAAAGTGCCCAAAAGGTGTCAGAGGACTGAGGGTAGTTATGGCTGAAATCCCGTTAGGAAAATGCTGTGCACATAACAGATTATTCCTATGTCCCTCTATCATTCAGATGCTATGAAGAGTCTTTTCTGTCTTCTTTGTAAATTATACTCTCCAGGGACTCTGGGTCTCACATAGGTCTGAGCTCCCAATTTGTATTAGATAAGCAAGTAGCTGGGATAAACTCTATTCTCAACCAACTCCCATGAGTCCAAGAACAAAATTAAGAGATGGTGGGTGGGAGGTATTTTAAGCTGTGATATGGGCTCTTAACCTCCTCCTAGTGACGGGAAATATATCCCATATGTTATGGAGGACTGTGGACCATCATCATTTTACGAAAGCAATAGCATGAACTGTCTGAATCATAAAATACAAATTTGGGGTTTCATATCCCTTTAATTGCTGAATTTCATTTAAATAAATTAATTAACTTCCTTGCCTTACATTAAAAAAAAAACAACAACAACAAAGAAGACCTAAAATCAATCTGTCTTGAAATGTATTGATGCCCATCGCCTAAACATTTATCTGTTTTGGCATTTGCTTTGTTCCATAACAAATGTTACCATCTGTTATCTACTTAAACAGCATTAGGATTCAAAGGAAATTATAGACCACAGTTTTCACTAGTCACTTGCAGTTTCACCCATGATTAAAAACTTCATTACAAATGCCACTGCTGTCAAGCAATCTGTTCTCATATACTTAGTTGTAATGTTTCAAAATTGTTTTTTTATTCTTTGTATCATTGGTTGCTTTATATATGTACTAAAAACTACAGTACTGCATAATACTACAACTAATACTACACAATGATAAAACAAAACATGCAATGCAAAGGATACAGTATAGGACTGTTGAGTAATTATTCTTGAAGATTGCCAGGACTTTTTTTGTAGCAGATTGGATCAGTAGAATCCAGCAGAGTCAGCACATCATTAGCAATATACTGTTGACATACAGATAAAATCTTTCCAGAATGATAAATATTTAAGGAGACATATTGTGAGCCAGAAAGAAATTAATGAAACAGAAGTTAATGCTTTATTGGAAGGAAATGTTAGTACTTAAAAAAAATGAGTCTGACATTAATACAACACCACCAAGAACATTCACAGTTCCTCTGACATGATTTAGATGCATCTATTTTTATTTCATGTAAAATGTGCTTGCCTTTTAAAGTAAAACGATAAAAAATGGATATAAAAACTGATTGTTATTTCAATAAACATTTATTATATTTATCATAATATACTTTTATATTGATCTTATAATATTACCTCATAAAAGTATTTGTTTAACATTTTTAATTTTTTTTCTTAAATAAGTGTTTTTCTATATGTTTTCGGTGTTGAAAAGGATCTCTCTATCTTTCAACTATCTATCTATCTATCTATCTATCTATCTATATTGTTGGTGTTGATATGAGTCTATCTATCCATATAGTGCACAGGCAAAAAATTATTTTGTACAAAAGATTTGTTTTGAATTTTTTTCAAACGTATGGTTTGACCGAATTTTGTCCATGCAGACATTTGGTTTGGAGGAATGTATGCAAAAAGTCCTGGAAGACAAGAGAGAGGCGCCTAATCGTGTGATAACATCTATCACCAATACATAAAAGGACAGACAAGTGGCAACTCACAAGTTCCAAGAGCACACACAGTGCTATAGACAACAAGCCGAGACCTCTCAGTCGCTCAACTGACTCGTATCCGGCACCACTTAACTGGTCATGTGGGGAGGCTTCCACGAATCACCAAGGATCTCACTGGTTACCACAGCTGCAGCTTCCGGAAACAGCAGACAATTGTTATAGTAGATGTATATACTGTTACTTCAGAAGTGTTAAGTAGGTGAAAAGTACAGCAGATTGCATGGATGTAAGCGGATTGTGTACAGGCAGCGTGTAACAACAACCACTGGAAACGCTCAAGGGGGCGTGTCCTTGCTACAGCACCTGTAGCACAAGTAATCAGTGTAATCTATCTTGTTTGGTCTGGTTTGGATGAATATTGGATTCAGATTATGTACAATTATTTCTAATGGTAAGAGCTAATATAGACAATTAATATTAACACAAATCTTACATTATAGGAATGGAACAATTAATAAAACCTATTTTTCAATTTTAAAATAACATACAACCATGGCTAAAACCCAGCAATTAGTTCTTGACTTTTTGTCCCTAATGTCAGTCATTAGTAATACTATAGCAGTATTGGACAAAGGACGATGGACAAATGAATGGTAAGACATTTACATAATTACAAACAAAGGTGCTTACTAACCAAACAATATAACTCCTTCCCCCCATTCATGAGCACATGAATTAATTGTTTCATAGGAACATAGAAACATAGATATTAACAGCAGATAAGAGCTATAGGCCCAGCAAGTTTGCCCAATATTGCGTCAAGCAATCACTCATTTATTTCTATTTTACAGCATTTTGCCATCTAAGTCAGTGCTGGCTATTGTGTGTGCTGTGTTGTGATATTTTTATTCTATTTTTCCTATTGTGTTTCGCATCCAGGTTTTTGAGTTAACTGTCTAAGTCACTGGGTGTAAACTCAACTTTCTGTGAGTACCTGTGAGTTTTGGCAGTTGAATAGTATGCGTTTCCACTCTGGTTTGAGAGTGCATTCCACCACTGTGTATTATATGTGTCTAAGAAAATGAAATGAGGCTGTGACACGGTGTGACATCTCAATGTGTTTGATTTGAAGGTAACATGGTTATGTAAATGTAAATGATAGATTGTTAATGCAATAGAGTACCTAGGGGTCCATTTATTAATGTGCAGACCGACATGATCCGTTATAGCGGATCATATCTGCCGCACATCGATAAATGCTGACAGCATATGCTGTCAGAATTTATCATTGCACCAGCTGGTGCAATACCACCCCCTGCAGATTCGCGAGCAATCGGCCTCTAGCAGGGGGTGTCACCTCAGAGGTGGCAGATGAGTTAAGGAGCAGCAGTCTTAGGACCACTGCTTCTTAACTTCCGCTTCAGCTGGAACTGAAGTGGAGTGGGTCAGAGGCAGTATCCGCTGCTTCATACATAGACCCCCTAGAGTCAGTCAATATATGTTAGTATCCAGGTATTAGAGTTCATACAGAAATGTCTAAAACTTGCAAATGGACTTACAGCTCATATAGTGTATGTTTAATTTACATGTAGAAAATCCTTTGTTGAAATAACCGTAGCTGTCTGACTGCAGGGGTGATGCATTATAAATAATTAATCTAAGGATAGTTCTTATTTTAAAAAAAAAACCACTAAGGGGGAAAACTTTGAAATCCTTGCAGAGCAAGCACACTCATGTGAATCCTACTGACTGTGAGTTTAGAATCAGCAGTCGCTTCCTAAACTTTCTGCCACCTCTGAAGTGCAGAGTTAAATCAGCCCAAACTCGTTCATCTGGTGAGATTGACATGTCAGCGAGAACAGGGAGCGGCACTGCATGAGCAGTTTCTTGTGAAATAATTAATGCAGACGGAGGACAAACACAAGTGAACAGGTTACCTAGTTGGGAACATTGTCTATTTGCAAATGATAAATGGAGCCCTAATAATTTATGCAGAGATCATATTGAAAGAAAAAGAGACACACAACTGTGTTGTATAGAGAATATAAAAATGAAATATGGATATCAAGCCAGACCGACTAGGAAGTAACAAAGAAGAAAAGATCCAACTTATTTGTCAAAGAAAGAAAGGTAATCTAGAGCTATGAAAGACTATACTCTTACTGAGTCAAAATGTAACCAGGTAATAAATAAATGAATCAGTTTAAAAAAACTCCACTACAATTACAGATCACTTAAAAGTTCATGTTTCCAAAAGTACAGATTTTCTTTAAAAAAAAAAAAATTGCAAAAAAATGATGATATTTAAAACTTGATATACCTTTATTGACTATCTCATAATAATGTAAATCATTGAGCTTAGGGTTCAAAAGGCTCTTACTATTGTCTTCCTTGTGCTTCTGCTCACATGGGCCCTGAGCCAGCTTAAGGATATGTGTACTGCACACACATATAATACAACTACAACAGCAGATATACTGTTGTCCCTTCCCAAAAGTTGTCCCTTCCCAAAAATTCTATAACATCTGCTATTAAACCTAAGACAAGTTACGGGTTAGCAGGGCCGCCATCAGGGGATGACATGGGGTGACTGCTGTCAGGGGCCCAATGGGCCAGGGGGGCCCCATGAGGCAAGAACTAAAAAAAAAAAATAATAATAATTTTGGCAGCCACCAGTTGGTACTACAGCAGAGTGCTAATTGAGCATGGGAAATGTTATTACAAGGAGTAAAGTATTAGCATTTGAGAGGATTTCTGAGTGTGCACTAAATCACTATGCACAGTGTGAGACAGACTTGGCACTTTGTTTGTACAGTGTGTGCCTGAGTCAGACGGCAGATCACTTTCATTTGCAGAGAAGGTAGGACTTACTTAACAAATGTTTTTTATTTCTTTGTGCAATTTCAGATTGTAACTTCAATGTGGTAGTAATTGTATGGTGGGGCCAGATGTCCATAAAAACACATTTTCTTTTAGCAGCAGTGTATTTATGATTATTTGACAATGCTGTAAAAATTCTATATTTAAAACCATGCAGAAATGTTTCCTCCTCAATACACAAATGGTAGGTGCCCTTTTGGCAGCTATATATATATATATATATATATATATATATATATATATTACATTCCAGTTTACTGCCCCTTTATGCAAGGACTTTCCAGATGCAAGGAGGCATTTTATCATTTATATTTTTACATCTGCATAAAATGTTATACTCTCAGACTAAGATTGTTCAGTGTTTGAAATGAGACAGGTTAACTTAAAACTGGTCAGTTTACACTACAGCTGACTGAATTTTGAAATACATACCAACAAGCCTAAATCCTGCATTTAACCAGATCTAATGGTATGAGTACCACAGCTTATGGTTCCACCAAGACCATATAGAGTACAGCATTTTCAGAATCCATAAGTACAGCTGACAGATGGGAACATTTGTACACTATATTTGAAGTGGTGCTCTTGGTTGGGGAAAATGGGGGAAAAACAAACATATGTCAACCTTTTAAAAGTACTTTTCTTCATCTAGCAATCTACCCAGATTTAATGTACAATTTTGAATTCACAGAATTATTTTTGTTTGCACATTTACGAATATGATTCTTTAAAAAGTGATCTCTTAATTGCTGCAATTTTTTTATTATGCGTGTCACACACTGTTGATTTAGGGGATGCAAGGTGCATAAATCTTTACTCCTGTGAGTGTTTCTGTGGGTGTCTGTGTTTATGTCTTTGTGCTTTGGTTTGTGTCTCTATGAGTGTGTATGTATTTTTTTTCTGTGGGTCTCTCTGTGAGGGTGTGTGCATATGTCTTTGAGATTTTTCTATGGGTGTCTCTGTGAGGGTGTGTGTATGTTTGTCTTTGTGTATTTTCTCTGGATGCCTCTGTGAGGGTGGGTGTGTATGTCTGTGTTTTCTGTGGATGTCTCTGTGAGGGTGTCTGTTTTTTGTGGGTGTCTCTGTGAGGGTGTGTGTATGTCTTTGTGTGTTTTCTGTGGATTTCTTACTGAGGGTGTTTGTATGTGTCTTTGTGTGTTTTATGTGGTTGTCTCTCTGTGTGTGTATGTCTTTGTGTGTTTTCTGTGGGTGTCTCTGTGTGTGTGTGTATGTCTTTGTGTGTTTCTGAGGCTGTCTATGTTGGTGTTTCCTTGGGTGTATGTGCAAGTTTGTGTGTGTGTGTGTGTCCATTGTCTGTTCCTTTTTAGGACATTTTGACCTTACTACTGATTATTCACATCTTTCTACCGACTTGAGCTAACAAGACCTTTCCGGAAGTCACTAATTCACCAATTAACCTTTAAATTATTGTTTAGGCAGTTCAGGGCCCTTCCTTTCAGCTACTGCATGCTGTTGTCATCATTTAGTTGGCATCTTCCTTTACAAAAAGATAATCAGAACTCCATATTTTGTTTTCTAAATCTCCTTTTTTTTTTTACAAAATTGTAGTTTACCTCATTACTTGTCAGGTCAATGTAAACAAGTGCTGAGTGTCTGTTTGGGTGTCTGTGTCTGAGTGTGTTTCTTTGCTTGTCTGCTAGAGTGTCTATATGTAAATCCTTATGTGTGAGTGTGTGTGTGTATTTCAGTGTATGAGTATGTCTGTGTTTGTGTATGCTACTACCTTTACAACATTTCCAAGTTTAAATAGACACTTAAGAATAAAGTGCATATACGTTTTAGTTACTTGGTAAAAAATTGCACATGTCAAATGAGGGGGGGGGGGCTGATCAATGGTTAAGTCAGGGGCCCCAAAATTTCTAGTGGTGGCCCTGTGGGTTAGTCCAATTTATTTTGGCGAGTTATCAGCTTTTTAAATTTGAGTTAATCACAATCACTGATTTTCTATTGTTTCTTTGATCCAAAAACATGTTATTGGAGCCTAAGAAAAGATCTTATATTAGGGGCTGAATTATCAAATGGCGGGTTGACATGATTTGCTGTAGCGAATCATGTCCGCCCGACATCGCTAAATGCCGACAGCATACACTGTCGGCATTTGACATTGCACAAGCAGTTCTGGTGAACTAATTGTGAAATGCTGCAAATTTGTGGCCATTCGGGTGCTAGCAGGGGGTTTCAAACAAACCGATCATATTCGATCGGGCTGATTGCTGTCTGACGAGTTAAGGAGCAGCAGTCTTAATTCCTGTTTCTGGCGAGCCTAAAGACTTGCACGGAAACAGGGGGATTAGGGGCCCCTTAATGTGGGACAGTCCTTTCTAAGTTATCACAGTCTGTTTTCTTGAAACTTTTCAAAAGCATTTCAGCACTTTTTTGCACTTTGCAATTTGATAACTGTTTGTGAGAAAATGCAAAACTTGCATTTTTCAACAAGTATTCCAAGATGTCTGGAGTAAATCAGTTATTTCAGACGTGTAATACTCATTGAAATATGAAACAGTGACGTTTTGGATGTACTTATGAATATATGGTCTTGGTCCATGAAACCTCACTTCAGCACTTTTGTATAGTACATTGTTAGTGAGAACAATTGAATTTAATGCGCATTGGGATAGTGTGACCTCAAAACTCTGCTTAACTGTTACACGACTAAAAAGTTACTCAAAACACATGAAAATTACATAAAAAGTAACATATGTATATGTATATATATATATATATATATATATATATATATATATATATATATATACATATATATATATATATATATATATATATATATACAGGGAGTGCAGAATTATTAGGCAAATGAGTATTTTGACCACATCATCCTCTTTATGCATGTTGTCTTACTCCAAGCTGTATAGGCTCGAAAGCCTACTACCAATTAAGCATATTAGGTGATGTGCATCTCTGTAATGAGAAGGGGTGTGGTCTAATGACATCAACACCCTATATCAGGTGTGCATAATTATTAGGCAACTTCCTTTCCTTTGGCAAAATGGGTCAAAAGAAGGACTTGACAGGCTCGGAAAAGTCAAAAATAGTGAGATATCTTGCAGAGGGATGCAGCACTCTTAAAATTGCAAAGCTTCTGAAGCGTGATCATCGAACAATCAAGCGTTTCATTCAAAATAGTCAACAGGGTCGCAAGAAGCGTGTGGAAAAACCAAGGCGCAAAATAACTGCCCATGAACTGAGAAAAGTGAAGCCTGCAGCTGCCAAGATGCCACTTGCCACCAGTTTGGCCATATTTCAGAGCTGCAACATCACTGGAGTGCCCAAAAGCACAAGGTGTGCAATACTCAGAGACATGGCCAAGGTAAGAAAGGCTGAAAGACAACCACCACTGAACAAGACACACAAGCTGAAACGTCAAGACTGGGCCAAGAAATATCTCAAGACTGATTTTTCTAAGGTTTTATGGACTGATGAAATGAGAGTGAGTCTTGATGGGCCAGATGGATGGGCCCGTGGCTGGATTGGTAAAGGGCAGAGAGCTCCAGTCCGACTCAGACGCCAGCAAGGTGGAGGTGGAGTACTGGTTTGGGCTGGTATCATCAAAGATGAGCTTGTGGGGCCTTTTCGGGTTGAGGATGGAGTCAAGCTCAACTCCCAGTCCTACTGCCAGTTTCTGGAAGACACCTTCTTCAAGCAGTGGTACAGGAAGAAGTCTGCATCCTTCAAGAAAAACATGATTTTCATGCAGGACAATGCTCCATCACACGCGTCCAAGTACTCCACAGCGTGGCTGGCAAGAAAGGGTATAAAAGAAGAAAATCTAATGACATGGCCTCCTTGTTCACCTGATCTGAACCCCATTGAGAACCTGTGGTCCATCATCAAATGTTAGATTTACAAGGAGGGAAAACAGTACACCTCTCTGAACAGTGTCTGGGAGGCTGTGGTTGCTGCTGCACGCAATGTTGATGGTGAACAGATCAAAACACTGACAGAATCAATGGATGGCAGGCTTTTGAGTGTCCTTGCAAAGAAAGGTGGCTATATTGGTCACTGATTTGTTTTTGTTTTGTTTTTGAATGTCAGAAATGTATATTTGTGAATGTTGAGATGTTATATTGGTTTCACTGGTAAAAATAAATAATTGAAATGGGTATATATTTGTTTTTTGTTAAGTTGCCTAATAATTATGCACAGTAATAGTCACCTGCACACACAGATATCCCCCTAAAATAGCTAAAACTAAAAACAAACTAAAAACTACTTCCAAAAATATTCAGCTTTGATATTAATGAGTTTTTTGGGTTCATTGAGAACATGGTTGTTGTTCAATAATAAAATTAATCCTCAAAAATACAACTTGCCTAATAATTCTGCACTCCCTGTATATATGTGTGTGTGTGCACATGTATATTTACAGACAAATATACACATATAAACACATTAAATACATATGTATACATATATAGCAATATATAGTGCATTGGAGCTGAAATATGTAAAATCATTTTTATGCAATATTCATATTAGTAAAGGTGTTAACTATGTATTTATTGTAAATATTTCACATTCCAATGTTTTTCACGTAGGGCAATATGTTCTATGGGGCCAATTTATCATAGTACTTCCCCGTTCCTCTCTCTGACCACCATCTACAAACTTTCTCACTTACTCTATCTACCACATCTGTGCAAGCCCCCAAGAAACTGCTATCTTACAGGAATTTAAATGACTTGGATCTCACAGACGTTTCCACTCAACTGAATCCTTTGCTATCCGACATTTCATCCCTCTCTTGCCCAAACCTTGTGTCTTTACAGTATAATTTGGCACTAATTCAACACTTGACAAAGCTGCACCCTCCCCTGTTTGCCATACATCAATCACTTGATGGCAATTGTGGCACACTAAACAGACCAGATATCTTCAGAGATGTTCACAGGCTGCTGAATGGCACGCACCTGTGCTGATTTCGGCATTATAAATTCATCCTTAAAGGGACACTGAACCCAAATATTTTCTTTCGTGATTCAGATAGAGCATGAAATTCTAAGCAACTTTCTAATTTACTCCTATTATCAAATTTTCTTCATTCTCTTGGTATCTTAATTTGAAATGCAAGAATGTAAGTTTAGATGGCAGCCCATTTTTGGTGAACAACCTGGGTTGTCCTTGCTGATTGGTGGATAAATTCATCCACCAATAAAAAAACTGCTGTCCAGAGTACTGAATAAAAAAAAAAGCTTAGATGCCTTCTTTTTCAAATAAAGATAGCAAGAGAACTGAGAAAAATTGATATTAGGAGTAAATTAGAAAGTTGCTTAAAATTGCATGCTCCATCTGAACCCAGAAAGAAAAAAATTGGGTTCAGTGTCCCTAAGTCCTACAACTCTGCGCTCAGCCTGGCCAAACAAATCTATTTCTCCTCCCTTGTGTCATCTCACGCATCCAACCCCAGAAAGGTGTTTTTAACCTTTAACCCCTTAAGGACCAGCGACGTACCCTGTATGTCGCTGGCCTTTTTTGGGGACTTGATTGTTTTATAGCGCAGTCTTTCCACCAGCATTGAGACTGCTCTATTCCACAAAGCCTGCTCTAGGGAGGGCATTAATAGCGTGTTCTTGCTAGACTTGTGCTATTATGTCCTGAAAAACCTCTTAACTACCAGTGACATACAGGGTACATTGTGGTCATTAAGGGGTTAACTCCCTTCTATCTCCGCCTGTACCCCCGCCCACTACCAACCTCACTGCTCAGATTATTGCTGATAGCTTCAAAAATAAAATTTATACCATTGGAAAAGATATCTGCACCTCCCACCCTTCAAACCCAGCAATCCTACCCACCCCTTCTATTAACAAAACTCTATGCTACTTCCCTCCTGTAACAGAGGAAGAAGTCTCTGTACTCCTATCCTTGGCTCATCTCACAACCTGCCCACTTGACCCTATTCCTTCACGATTTCTTCCCTCTCTCTCTGCTTCACTAACCCCTACCCTAACTCATCTCTTTGACCAATCTCTCACCGCTGGCACATTTCCTGATACATTCAAGCATGCATCAATCATACCAATCCTAAAAAGACCCTTGTTTGACCCCTCCACGTCTTCTAACTATCGACCGGTCTCCTTACTTCCCTTTGCTTCAAATTTATTGGAACGACTGGTCTATAATCAACTAACTCAATTTCTCACAACTAACTCCTTACTTGATCCACTACAATCTGGTTTCTGCTCTAAACACTCAACAGAAACGGCTCTTGCTAAAGTAACAAATTACCTGTTATCAGCTAAAGCAAAAAGCCACTACGCCTTACTAATTCTTCTTGACCTATCCGCTGCTTTTGACACAGTCGACCATCCTCTCCTCCTAAAAATACTACATTAATTTGGCATCCGAGACACAGCTCTCCTGGTTTGCCTCATATCTCTCCAACCGCTCATTTTCAGTTTCCTTTAACAACATATCTTGTGATCCTATGCCTCTCTCAGCTGGAGTACCATAAAGCTCTGTCTCGGGCCCCTTGCTTTTCTTTCTCTATACATCCTTCCTTGGGAAACTTATAGCCTCCTTTGGATTCCAGTACCACTTATATGCTGATGATATCTTTCCTCTCCTGATATCACTCCCTTTTTACTCAACCAGATTTCCAACTGCCTCTCTGCAATTTCCTCTCTGCAATTTTGGATGTCTTCACACTACCTCAATCTGTCCAAAACTGAGCTGCTTCTTATTTCCCCCTCTTCGAGACATCCAACACCTGACATTTCTCTGACAGTTGAAGACTCTATTCTCAACACCTCACCCCAGGTCCGTTGTCTTGGGGTCACACTAGACTCTCCTCCCTCCAATCTATTATGAATGCTTCTGTTAGACTCATCCACCTAAGTCGCCGATCTACATCAGCTGCTCTGCTCTGCAAGTTTCTGCGCTGGCTCCCCAGAATACAATTTAAAGCATTAACCCTAACTTACAAAGCACTCAACAGTCTGACTCCCAACTATATTTCCTCTCTCATTGTGAAATATTCCCCATCCCGTCCTCCTCAATCAACCTATGACCTACTCCTCTCCTGTTATCTCTACGTCCCACTCCCGCCTCCAAGACTTTGCATGTGTTGCTCCTGTCCTCTGGAACTCTCTACCCCACTCCATAAGACTGTCTCCAACCTTGTATAGCTTCAGACACTCCTTGAAAACCCACCTATTCAGAGAGGCTTACCATCTCTCCTACATCCCTCATCCGAACCAAACTAATACACAAACTGCCTGACTCACTGCTGCAACTACAACCGACAAGCTACCCCAACCTTATGTCTCTGCACCTAAACCTTTAGGGATTGGCGAATGTTTCACAACATTCGAAAAATGAAACTAATTTTATCACATTCGTTCGTCCGTTTCGAATTTCGAATGTTTGTACAACATTCTAACATTTGTTTAATACAATAGAATTTCTAATGTTTTTTTTAAATGTCATTCTATTCAAATTTTTCTAATAATTTTCTACAAATGATGCAATATTCAAATTCGAAGAATTCAAATTTATATATTTGTAATAGTATTTCTAATGCATTCTTTAAATGTAATATTAGAATTATGCAATATTCGAATTCAAAAAATTCTAATTTATATATTTGTAATAGTATTTATAATGCTTTCTTTAAATGTAATATTCGAATTATGCAGTATTAGAAATAGAAACATTCATATTGATATATTTGTATCTATAATGTATCAATTTACTAAATTCCCTACCACATGAACTATTGAACTTCTGAATAGTATTTATTAAAGTGAATGTTACATTCGAAATTTCAAATGTGGACATTCTATCTAATTATGAACATTCGAATTCTAAAGTGACATTCGAAAACTGTAAATAGCATACGATCATAACATTTTTAAGAACATTCATTCTTATCAACATTTGATTATGTAAATCGAATTTCTACAATAATATTTGTTCTAACATTCCAATTCGAATATAAACACATTCGCCCATCCCTACTTAAAGGGACAGTCAACACCAGAATTTTTGTAGTTTAAAAATATAGATAATCCCTTTATTACCCATTCCCCCGTTTTGCAAAACCAACACTGTTATATTAATACACTTTTTACTTCTGTGACTAACTTGTATCTAAGCATCTTCTGGCCGCCCCTAATCACATGACTTTTAGTTATTATCTATTGACTTGTATTTTAGCCAATTAGTGCAGTGTCTGCCACTAGCCACGGGCGTGATCACAATGCTATCTATATGGCCTACATGAGCTAGCTCTCCCCTGCTGTGAAAAGTAAATAAATAGAGGTGTCCTAAAAGGGCTTATAAATTATCATATGTGCCTTCCTAGGTTTGCTTTCAACTGGAATACCAAGAGAACAAAGCAAAATTGTTGATAAAAGTAAATTAGAAAGTTGTTTAAAATTACATGCCCTATTTGAAAAATGAAAGTTTTTTTTGGACTTGACTGTCCCTTTAACTTTCTTTACTTAAAGGAACACTGAACCCAATTTGTTGTGATTCAGATAGAGCCTGCAATTTTAAGCATCTTTCTAATTTACTCCTATTATCAATTTTTCTTCGTTCTCTTGCTATCTTTATTTGAAAAAGAAGGCATCTAAACTAAGGAGCCAGCCATTTTTTTATTTTTTTTTTAACTTAAATTTTTATAGACATTTTTGGCAATTACAATATAAATAACTTTCGTCCATTTACCGTAACAAAAAAGAAATATACACAATACTAGTATATATCCATTCACTGAAATAGGTAACATACATAATATAGTATGGGAAGGTGAATATAGTAAGTAGCTGAATATACAATATGTTTGTAAGTATATTATGACCACAATAGAAGCGAGAAGTGTTTTCTTGGAACATAAATGTCGATAAAGGCTCTTTTAGAAGAAATAACAAATAAATTGTCAAAGAAGTGCCCAACAGACATGTCATTTCACATGACAATCTCAGATTATGTGGTAAAATGTAATAAAACATTTTCCATTATGAGGTTTTTAATCTCACATCTATTAATTGTCGCAAGTCTCCATCATTGAATAAGTAAATGGACTTATATTTTTGATAGGGTTAACATTTAATATATAGTAGTTTATGAGGTGTTAGGGGGTTATCAGCAGGCAAAAGCTGCTCTAATTTGAAGGGGGGGGAGGGGCGTGTCCGGGAAGTTTAATGAAAAAGCAAACTGTTATTATGTAGCTCATAAGAAAACAGGACACTTTTTGGGCTTGTTATAGTACCAGTGTTGTATCCAGGGAAACGGCTAACTAATGTTTGGGGAATTCACCAAAAATAACTTTAGGGTTATAGAAAATTTGCACTAATCAGGATTGTCAAGATACTCTGCGCATCAGGTAACAGTAATAACACATATTCTGAAACCAAAATAATTAACTTACTAAACAAGAGTGAGAGTATATAAAAAAAAAAAACAATGGGGCCTCTTGAGCCTCTCTTGTACACTTTCAAGAGGTGGTGTAGGGCACTAACCATCATTGGAGAGGAATGAGGAACATGATGACAGAACTATGTGATACATAGAGCAAGTACTGTGCAAATTAAAAAAAAGTATAACTAGCTATCAAATTTTACCATAGGTTTTGTCTCAATTGAAAGTGTACCCTCCAGTGTACCCAGTACCTTCAAGCAAATAATGTGAGTAGATAGCCAGCATTACTAGCTATAGGCAAAGAGAGAAAACTATTAGATATATATAACAAGCCTATAGCATGGACAGTAGCCAGCCTAAGTCAGTTCTCTATCTTCCTGATTAGTTTCTAGCATATAGCTATGTATAAGAGGATGAGTTAGGAGCACTATAGAATAAGTAGGAGTGTTTTTGTTTTTTGTTTTATATCCACATAGCCTACTAAGCCTTATCTTGTGTACTTACCTATGTTAGAGGTAATGGTATATATCTCCTATGTAGATTCCCTGAATCTGGCTAATATAAAGTATAGCTCTGCCTCTAGTATTGCAGCAGCTGGTTGAGGATAGAGGACTTCTATATGTGCCCCCTCCTGGGGAGGTGCCACCTATAGGCGAAGTGGATAAAGGGACTGGGAGTAGGAGTATGACCCCCAGGCAATAAGGGCCGGCGGGAAAGGGAGGAAAGGGGCTTAACAACTGGTGTAGATGGTTTGTCCTGAAAATAACTTGTGTACAACAAATACAATTATCTAGAGTCAGAAATATAATAAAGCTTGCCAAATGGGATTGCTAAATGGGATTGCCAACTAATTCCAATGGTAACAGAAAACCATGAGTATAGGAGAGTAGCAATGGGTTACATAGTGGACTAGAAACTGTGGCTTATAACAATGCTACATGTATGGCGAGGGTGCAATGCTACAATCTAATAGCTTTGTAAAAATGTATATATATATATATATATATATATATAAAAGTAGTCATTATGTTTTAAATGTTAAGTACCCGCTGTATACAAAATAATAATGCAATGACATTATGGGCAAGAGCTTGATTAATTAGGTATTCCTACACTAGAAAGCAAACTGGGGCTAAGTAAAATGGCATTTCTCTGTTAAGGTCACATGGTATGAAGCAATACACTTTACAAATAAAATGCAGATGTAACAAGTGAAGATAAAACACATGCAATTATAACGCAGCAATACAACAGCTAAAACTTAGTAGGTAATACATGAAACTAAACTGTCCACTATTCTTTTAGGAAAACTGCAGTATGTGGGCATATAATCAAAGCCAGTATCTAGCATAACATACAAGAAGCAGCCCCTAATTTTTTGCAGGCAATCTCCATTTTGTTGCCCTACTCCGGTTTTCAGAGACTCCATATAAACTTGATAGGGGACCATAATCTACAATATACTAACCCTGGCATGAGACCCTTTTAGAAAACATCAGAGGTATGAAGCACCTTAGTAAGTGGGACACTGGTGAAATACAATAGTTTTTTTGGGGTTTTTTTTTAGACAACAGATAGAAGGAGTGATTATATAATATATTGCTAGATTACATAACGCTGAAAGGATAGGTCATTGCAACCCAAAATGAGTATGTTCTATCTCAGACTAGATCTAGTGTCCCTCAGGCAATAATGGGGCTATTCCTTGGGTATAGGGTAGTTACAGAACAAGCCCTATATTGGGGGTAGACTGTTAAAATATTGTAAGTAGGATAAGAAATAGCAATAGAGCAACACAAATAAAACAGCCAACACGTCTATTATATAAGTCTGGTCACAGTCACTTTAAATATACAAGAGTGTTCTACCAGGCAGTAGCCTAAGTGTGACCATGATAGTGGAGACTTCTCCATATCTACAAAAGCGTTCTCCATTTTAGCCTACACCGGTTCGATTCCAGCCATTTATGGCTAAATGTGGATCTGTTTCTTTCCAGGTCTGTGGTGTAGTGACCCAGCATAGTAAGGAGGGTGGGCTCTTCAACACTACCGGGTGTAAGAACTCTAGGCACAATCTCTCTGTCCCCGCCATCACGATTCTCCCGGGTACAGAAAGGACCATGTTGTAAGGGCCAGCCTCGGGAGTCGGCCACATCTCCCTGTCTCAGGGCCCCAGATGTAGAAACAAGTGCTAGTTTCTTCCCGGAAGTCACGACGGCCGTGAAAGCAGGCAGACCGACCAAGGAATAAACCTCAGATAGGTCTCTAACATCTTCTTGCTTGTAGCACAGGTTGTGCGTTGAGGCTAAAAAGCTTGCGTTACAGCCTATACCGACACAATCCCTACTGCCATCTGAGAGCAGTAGTTATGGATTTTGCGAACCAAAAATGTTTCACAAAACTCATAACTAAACTGTTACAAAGTACACTAACACCTATAAACTGCCTAAAATCATCTAAACCGCTGTCCTCCTGCATCTCAAACAACCCTAATCTGCCACTCCCTGACACTAAAATAAAGCTATTAACCCCTTAATATCCAGCCTCCCACATCACCACCACTAAATAAACATATTAACCCCTAAACCTCCAGGCCCCCACATCACCACCATTAAAAAAATCCATTAAAACCTACACCGCCAGCCCCCCCACATCGCAAAACACTAAATTACACCATTAACCCCTAAAACTAACACCCCCCTATCTTAAAACTAAAATTACAGTATAACTATCTTAAAATAAATAAAAACTTACCTGTGAAATAAAAATAAACCTAACATTAAACTATAAATAAACTAACATTACTATTCTAATAAAATAAAAAAATATTACCAATTAAATCTAAATTACAAATTTTAAAAACCTAACACTATGAAAAAAAATTAAAATCTAAAATTACAAAAAATAATAAACACTAAATTACGAAAAATAAAAAACACTAAGTGAAATTATCAAAAATAAAAACAATTACACCTAATAATAGCCCTATAAAAATAAAAAAGCCCCCAAAAGGATTTCAGAAGCTCTCATCCTATTGGCTGATTTGAATTTGAAGAATCAAATCAGCCAATAGAAATGCAAGGTACGCCATTTGCAAGGAACGCTCCATGCCGCTGGGATGAAGATAGAAAACAACCCCAGGATGGATGAAGATCTCACCGCCTGGATGAAGACTTCTCACCGCCTGTATGAAGGTGGATGTCTGGACTTTAGAAACCATGAGTAGAATTTACGTGGTTAGTCTTAGATTTTTTTAATTTTTTGGGTGTTTTTTTTTAGATTAGGGCTTTGGGCTTTTGTAAAAGAGCCAAATGCGATTTTAAGGGCAGTGAAAATGAGCAGAATGCCCTTTTAAGGGCAATACCCATACAAATGCCCCTTTAGGGGCAATGGGTAGCTTAGGTTTTTTTTAGAGTTAGGTTTTTTTATTTAGGGGGTTGGTTGGGTGGTGAGTTTTACTGTTGGCGGGACTTTGTACTTTTTACAGGTAAAAGAGCTGTTTAACTTAGGGCAATGCCCTACAAAAGCCCCTTTTAAGGGCTATTAGTAGTTTATTGTAGGATAGGGGGTGTTTTTATTTTGGGGGGCTTTTTTATATTATAGGGCTATTAGATTAGGTGTAATTGTTTTTATTTTTGACAATTTTGTTTATTATTTTTTGTAAGCTTAGTTTTTTTAAATTTTTCGTAATTTAGTGTTTATTATTTTCTGTAATTTTAGATTTTTTTTTTTTCGTAGTGTTAGTTTTTTTTAAAATTTGTAATTTAGATTTTTTAATTGGTAGTATTTTTTATTTTATTAGAATAGTAATGTTAGGTTAATTTATAGTTTAATGTTAGGTTTATTTTTATTTCACAGGTAAGTTTTTATTTATTTTAAGATAGTTTTATTGTAATTTTAATTTTAAGTTAGGGGGGTGTTAGGTTTAGGGGTTAATAGTTTAAGTTAGTGTTTTGTGGTGTGGAGGGCTGGCGGTTTAGGGGTTAATAAGCTTATTTAGTATCAGCGATGTGGGGGGGCCGGAGGTTTAGGGGTTAACAGGTTTATTTAGTAGCGCCGGTGTGGGGGGCCGGAGGTTTAGGGGTTAATAGGTTTATTTAATAGCAACAATGTGGGGGTCAGAGGTTTAGGGGTTAATAGGTTTATTTAGTGTCAGCGATGTCGGGGAGCAGCAGAATAGAGGTTAATAACTTTATTTAGGTGTCGGCGATGTTGGGGGCGGCAGATTAGGGGTTACTTTTTTTTAGGTGTCAGCGATGTCAGGGGCAGTGGATTAGGTGTGTTTCGACAAGGGGTTTATGTTAGGGTGTTAGTTTTAAACTATAGACCTCAATAGGGTTGCGTTACAGAGTTTTTTCATTTCGCACTTCAGGTGTTTTTTTCTAACACCTTCTCCCCATTGATGTCTATGGGGGAAAGTGTGCACGAGCACGTCAAATCAGCCTTTGGATTTTGTGCGGTATGGAGCTTAATGCCACCATATCGCAAGCACAAGGAGGGTTTTCAGTAACTCGTAATGGCAGCACTATGGAGAGTGAAATAACGCAACTTTTTTGGCATTAGTTTCACACCCTGTTTAGCTCAAAACTTGTAACCTAGGTGAAAGATACCAAGAGAATTAAGAAAATGTTATAATAGTAGTAAATTAGCCAATTTGGATCTGTCTGTTTTGCCCAAAATAATAATAATAATAAATCATGAAAGTTAAGCAGAAGGCAAAGAACTGCAAGTATTCTGGCAGTTCTTTGCCTTCTGCCTAATTTTGATGAAATATTATTATTATTATTATTATTATTATTGTTTTATAATTTTGTGCTGTATTATTATTTATATTGTTGTTGTTTAATTTGTTTGTTTTTATTCTCCTTTTTCCTTATTTGACCCCTCTTATTTGTGGGCACGCTGTACTTCCTTGTACTCTTAATCTTAGATTTCTTGCAGAATATGTCATTATTGCAATTATTTAGAATGGCTGATGTACCAGAAACTCTGCTGACCTAATTGCATGAGATAATAAATGCTACTTTGAATGCTAAAATAGATACATCTATTGATAAAGACTCATTAAACGTAAGCTGCACGAGTTTGCTCAATGTAAACATGTCTCTGAGTCTGAGGACTCTTCTTCTGGGGAAAGATGATCCCACTGTAGCAGGTGGGATTGAAGGCCTTCCTCTGGGAAGAGGTCCAAAGGCAAGGAGACTGTTAAAAGGCCTTAATCCTCTCACACTGCAATTTCTCACAGGGTTTTATGAACCTCTTCCCTGGAGGTAAAAAGGGAATAGAACCCTCTGGATCTGCTGCTGTGAGATTACTACAGGTTACAATGATGATTGTGGAAGACAATGTTTGATCTCTCTCTCCTGGATAAAATTTTCAAATATTTTGCTACATGGATCCAGTTAGGATAAGGACCCTCACTAAAGAACTTGCTCAGGGCAGCCCAGCACAAACTCCTTAATGTTACTAGCGCTCTAACCTTTTTATTAGCCAATAGTGCTTTAACCCTTTAACTATGAATGATGACATGTGGTTGCCATCAGCTCATTGTCTAAACTGTGGTTGACAACTAAGTTTGTCATTGGTGGGGGAGGGGGCATTTCAGAACTGATCACAGCCCCCCTCTACATTTAAAAGGCTTGTACAAGGAGGCCAAGGTTTCTGTATCACCTTGGATATACAGCATTGCTGATGATGTCATCATGCATGGGCATGGTAATTACATACATCTGGAGACTGGGAAGTGGATAGAAGAGCTTAAGGGAACTGGATGCAGGGTCATTATTCAAACCACTCAATTTCTACTCCCTTAAGCCCTAGAAACCACCAAGACCCACCATTTAAAAGACAATTGCCTGCTCTTTCAAATGGCCTAGTGACCCACAAGACCCCTTAATTAAAGACTTTACGCCCCTTTTTAAAATAAAGTCCCTCTATAGGTTTTAATAGCCAGATGATCACTAAAGTAATAGTGATCACCTGGGGGCAATAAATGTGCATTTATTTGAGTGGAGGCTAATGGGAGCCCCATATGTACACATCTAAGTTATATAACTATATCCAAAATTCTGTATTTACAAGAGGTTAACTTTTTATTTTATTCAAGGTTTACAAAACAAAACAGACACACACACTATTGTTTACAACCCTTTTGTATTAAAATGTATACATAAAAAATGGTATAGTGTAAGTCTGCTGGGTCTGCAGGACCCCCCCCCCCCCAATATATGCATTGGTTTCTCACTGAAAATTGCTTACAGAAAGGGTTAAATGTGTACACAACTTCTATAAACAGCTTAGCACAGGGGTGGAAATCGCTCAGCAGTTAAAGGGTTAAACTGATGAGCCCATAGACCCCAAGGTTAAGAGATAATGGGCTCAATTAGTGGTTTGTTTAATTTGTAATGCCCTAATGTCTTATCTGTGGAATACCACAGAGCTGCCCTTCTCAAAATTGACCCCAAATTGGGTAACTATGCTATTAATGAGTTTGTGTCTTCTACAAAAGGCTTGATCTTTAGCAAAGATGTTATTACATTTTTTAGAAGGAAAGTTTTTACATTTACTGCCCTTGCAAAGACATAAACTTATATTAAAAAGGCTCTTCAGACACTAGACAGTGGAATAAAGAACTAGCCCCTCACCCCACAGACAGGGAATGGCAGCGAATATTTTCAAACCGTGCAAAAGCCTCTGTCTCAGCTAAGCTCCTTGAGTCAAATTATAAATTCCTATCCCGCTGGTACCTTACCCCCAGCAGAATAAAAAGATATATAAACAGACAGATGAGAAGTGCTGGAGAGGTTGTGGGGATCATGGAACTCTTTCTCCCATTTGGTGGAACTGTGGGCTAATACAACCATTCTGGCAGGGAATTCTGGATATGATTGAGGCTAAATTGCAAATTACAGTAAATAGAAAACTTGATCTCCTTCTATTTCATGGTCTCCCTAAATTACCTGACAAACCCAAACAACATCTCTTGTTTATTATGCTTAACAGCGCCAAATCACTCATTCCCAAACATTGGAAGTCCACTGCGGTTCCCACTCTTAGTGATTGGACAAATCAGGTAAATAGGCATCTCCAACTGGAGCGCTTTAGATATCTGAGAGATGATAAAATTGAACTCCATGAATATATGCTGGAGCTCTGGAATCCTTTGGGCACATAAAACCCCAAAAAATAGCTAACTACTACAGGCTGACACGAAGCTCATCCTCAATGATGTAAGTCCTTCCCCCCTCCCACCCCCCTTTTTTTTTTCTTTTTTTTTCTCTCTACTCTTCCACTCCCAACTCTTGACCAATCATACCTTTCCCCCACCTCTACTTTCTCTCTCTTTACTCATTTCTCTCTCTATCACTATCTACTCCATAATAACAGCACGGAACACACCTAGCGGTCACCAGATATATGCCAATAGACTTGTACTACGCTGAGATTTGAAATATGAGTGACCTCACACACATATGTTGACTAGTCAATCAATTCTGTAACTTTTAATTATGATTACGAGACAACAAATGTAGGTGCATCTTTAAGAATTCTGAACTGTACTTATTTCTACAGTTTGTATTTTGTGTATCTTCTACACGTATATTTATATACTGTATTGCATATTAAGAGTTAATAAAGAAAACTTAACCATAGCTCTAAAGGTTTGATAATTTGTTTTATTTTTCTGTTTCTCTAGCAGCTCAAAATTTTAACGTCTCTTAAAATGTACTTTCTTTTTTTCCTATTTTTCCTTTGATTTCATATTTATATTCATCTCACTTTCCTCTTTTTTATTGGTCACTTTTACCCCCTCATTATTATTTTTTTATTCCTATTAAATTTTGGAAAGGATTTTGGAAAGGATCCCTCTCTTTCTCCTTTTCAAATAATCCTGATTTGATTATCTCCCTTATATTTCCTTTTATTAGTTTCTTTAACCTCAGTCTTAAATTTCTATAGCTCGTTTTAATCTATCTACTCATCTTATAACCATCTCTCTTTGCATGTATACTGATTTGTTCTTCTAAGATATTTATTTCCTAATCTATTGCTGTCAATGCTTTTTTTCTTTAAATTATTATTAATGATATTAATTATCTTGTACATTATTACTCCAATATTGAATTCCACCTCCTCATGAATTTGACATTTTCATGTCCAAAGGAGGGATTTGTCAGTACTGTTAGACCTCTAGGTGTGATACTTTCCTAAATATAGTATTCTAATGTAAAACCTTCTAAAATATATTTACTTTCTTTAAATAATAATTTTCTTAATTCACCTATTATATTTTCCAAATCATTATTATTATAGTGTAAATCTGCCTCCTCCTCAAGAATATTATCTTGTTCAGAGGTTCTCTTTCTTCTATATTTCTTCTATATCCAAATCCAGGCAGCACCTCAAAGGAGACAAAAGAAGAAATAGTGCAACCCCTTTGTGTTAAACAGGTATAATACTTCTATTGATTTACATAATTCTAAACTTTAACTTAGCTCTATCATGGCAACATTATTGTCGGCCCATAACCAGCCACACATCCTGTAAAGATTCTAAAATATTTATTAAAAGAATAATAATGAATACTCCTATTCGGTACATCAGTTGACAAGTGGTAATTGGTACTCGCTATAATCAATTGTCCCTTCACAGTACCACAGAGTAATTGTCCCTTCTGATTCTCCAGAACTGTCCAAAAGGGATGTTTGACTTCCATTGAGACAGGTATCCACACAGGTTTCTGATGACGGCATAAAGCCGAAACGCGTCAATACCTGTCCTCTTGTATTTGCACGTATTTTTTACTTTGTTTTTATCCTACTGCAAATAATATGCCTACTTAGTGCTATTTACCTGTGCTCCATTTTTTTTTCTTGCAAAGGATTACAGGTATGCACTCTTGGCATTCAAAAAGCCATTGCAGTGTAGTTTTTCTAAAGTGTACGCTACCTTGAATCAGGTGGTGCTTGTGTCTTGCTTTCTTTAGAATACAAAATCTGCATTGGAATCAAAAGCAACACTCTTTGGGGACTACAACTATGCTTCTTCACATAAGGATATGCAAGTTTGACTCAATGGAATAGAGACTCCTTACATTCCTATGGTAGGCTACATTTTTCTTCCTGATCGAGAGAGATTTTTAAGACTGTAGTGTATCTGTTTGACCCCATCCAAAAGGACCATTAATAATACTATGCAATTCTCATATGAACAAGACGTAGACCCATGGCTCACTGTGCCTAGAGGGATATAGCTGCACCTTCATTGACAAGACCCATATAGGTTAAAACATATGTCTGGTTAACTGTAAAAATCCTTTGTTCAGATGAGAATTGCCTGGTATGTTGAAGCTGAACCGTCCCTTTGGATGAATACTAGAGGAAAATTATCTTAGATATATAAGAAAGAAAGAGGCTGCACCCTGGTTGTGTACCATCCCGTAGGGTGGGCTATTAAGCACCAAACATGCCTAGTTGAGCATTTCTCTTATATATTTAATCTATTTATCATTTTAATTTACTTTTATTAGAATTACATTTTTAATGGTTATAAAACATATTGTTCAAAAGAAGCAGTATATTTTCATATACAGGATTTTCAATTTTAAATATGGTACATTCTTACTTAATGTCCAAGCCTGTAAATAAAAAAAAAATGTTTTACAATGGTAGGGTACACAGCTCCTATGATAAATGGTCATTATCTGAAGATTTAAAACCAATACTATAACTAAATGTGAAGGTATTCTGACAGCTATGCTCCCGTAGTAACTATAATCCCAAACAAGGGCTGACAAAAATAGATAACACACAGCTCTGCTTTTAAAGATCTGACAACACACATTAGATTACATACTGCAGACTGCACACTAAAAGCAAATCACCTGGCAGCTGCTGACCAGAATAATTCAATTCAACTGTAGCAATGTGTCATGGTATAAATTTAATTAAAATGACATTACAAGAATATAATTTACAATATATAAGTAAGTTTTAAAGAAATTTGGAAATTGGTGTTTTAATTATTAAATGATAGATTTTGTGTGTTAGTGAAATACTTTTTCAATCTAATTTATGAAAATAGCTTTAAATTATCCATTTTTAAATCATTACTGAAATATATATTTATTTTCATTTAATAATTTTTCATTGCTTTGCCTATAACAGAATGATTTAAACACAGTGGGCCAAATTACAATTGGAGCGGTATTTAACGCCATTAAGTTACGTTTTTGGTGCGTCATGTAGTGCTCGTATTAAGGTCGCAAGTGAACCGGATGGCATATTGTCAAATGCGCTAACCAAACATGAAAATATGAATATTTCTCATTCCAAAGTTCTTCATATAGCATATTATGTTCTATTTATTCATACATTCATGTATCTATCTATCTATCTATCTATCTATCTATCTATCTATCTATCTATCTATATACTGTATATATATATATATATATATATATATATATATATATATATATATATAATGGCATTTTGGTACAATGTATATCTAGGTGCATATTCTACCCGGCCACATTAGACCTAAGTTGCAAACCCTGATACACGTTGCATATATTTTACATCATGTACTTCTTCTTATTGAATATATATTTCTATATATACCTGATACTGTTCATGTTAAATACATATCTATACCTATATATCTATAGGAATAGATATACAAGTATAGGTGTATATATATATATATATATATATATATACGTATTTACAATAAAAAGTACATTATCCTACACAGTTGCGCAGCCACAAACTTTTCCAACATTTTAACAAATGTAAATGTTTTAAAGCTACTGCTGGAAACTTAATTTGTAGCTATAATAGACGCTAGCCAGCTGAGATCATGTTTCTCGCTTTTGTTATGTTTTAACATTTTGTCTACTTATATTAAAATTGCTATATTATCATAAGTACCTTGAGGATCGCTGGTTATTTGTCTCTTCTAGCTATAATACTTACATTAATCTACTCTGGAGAGCGCGCTAATCCAATTCTCTTCTTGTCAGAGCCCTAGTTGTGCTAACAGCTGGCTTAAAGGGATATGAAACCCACATTTTTCTTTTATGATTCAGATATAGAATGCAATTTTATGCAACTTTCTAATTTACTCCTATTATCAATTGTTCTTCGTTCTCTTGCTACCTTTATTTGAAAAATCAGGAATAGAAGCTTAGGAGCTGGCCCATTTTTGGTTCAGCACCTAGCTAGCCCTTGCTGATTGGCGGCTACATGTAACTGTAACGCTGCGGAAGAGAGACCTTGGCGTCCACCTGATGGAATGCTGATGCAGAAGCCCGTCGCGAGATCAGTTATGGTACTGTAAGTACCTGACAATAGGTTTAATGAATTTATGCATCTATGGCTATTTTGATGTGTATTGCACATGTGCAACATAATAGATTTGTTTTAAATTGTGTTTTGTTTAATCAATTTCTTAAATTTGTTGAATTGTCCGAAAAAACCTGTTGAAAAATATAAAAAAAAAAAAAAAATTAAAAAATATTGTGATTGATTCTATACATGCATTGTATGGGTAACTTTTCCGATATCCAAACCTTTTCAAATGGTGTTATCAATTTTTTTGCAAATTACATGCTCTGGTGAAATCATGAAAGTTTAATTTTGATTTTGCTGTCTGTTTAAATTGATATTTCTATTGGGAAGAAACCAACTTTTCTGCAACAGCGATCACCTTCAGCCAGTGAGACATTTATACCTAGGTAATCATGGTATCACCTGTTATTTTCTAATTCAATTTTAAACAGCTTTAGTTTAAGGTAAACTATTACTTTAATTGTCTTACACTATAAACATAGAAATAACTATAATCTTTATATTTCTATATTCATTTTTTTAAATTTCTTTATTCAATCATTTTTTTTTTTCCTACCCTTTAATGTTCCTTTTTCAATATCATTTTTTTCTGAGTATGTAAAAATGATGCCTATTTTTTTTCCTCTTGAGATAACATCAGTTGCAATATTATCTCTTTAATATAGATATCACCCATCTTACCCTCACACATAGCTTTAACAGTGGTTAATGGAAAGAACGATGCATATCTTTATCAAAGGCCAATCGGATCAAACCTAATACTACATAGCAGATTCTAAACTCTGATAAATACCATAAGCTCCTGTAGAAATCTAATGTTTTTTTTGTCATTTATATTTTCAGGCATAAAATAGTATTATTCATCACCAGCATTACTAAAAATATGCTTCTGTTAATAACACAGCTAACTTTTCAACAAAAAGAAATTTAGGACAAACTATTTTTCAATTTTAATTGATATTTTTTGCTACAGACACAACACGAAAATTGCATTAACAAGCTATTCAATAGATATTGTTATTGTAAAAACAGATTTAATAAGTTTTACAAGTATAATTTATGTATAACAAATTACCTGTAATAATAGTAATAATTTTGAGCCAGCTAATGCGCCACTATGTACTGTGTAATTAATAATAAATATTTTGCTATTGTTTATACAATAAATATTACAAACATAAAATATATTTTTCAGTGGATAAGACCTGGAAAGTTATTAATTTTTGTCATAATAACATCTTAATGGTACACACAGAAAATCCAAAGTTTGCCATGGCCGTTCATCAATTTTTACAGTATTTGGGGTAGACTTATTATGCTGCGGATGCCTGAAGGCTTGCCGAAAACAAAAGTTACGAAGCAGCGGTCGTAAGACCACTGCTCCTTAACTCATCTGCCACCTCTGAGGTGGCGGACAGCAATCATCCCGATCGGATAATCTAGCTGCTGATTGGTGGCTGCACATATATGCTTCTTGTCATTGGCTTACCAATGTATTTAGCTAGCTCCCAGTAGTGCATTGCTGCTCATTCAATGAAGGATACAAAGAGAATGAAGAAATGTTTATAATAGTAACTAATATTAAATAATAGTAAATTGGAAAGTTGCTAAAAACACTCTTTCTGGATCATGAAAGAAACATTTTTGGTTTCATGTCCCTTAAAGTAGAACTAGAAGAATGTACACAGTTGGTACCTAGATATCTATTCCTTATTAAATAATTGGGACAACTCCCACACAATATAATTTGTTTATTCAGCATATGAGCATACCCTTTTCAAGAGCCTGCAGACAATAGTTAAGAAGCAGCGGTCTTAAGACTACTGTTCCTTAACCTATCTGCCAGCTTTGAGCTGGCTGTCTAAAATCCCCCCGGACTAGTCGGACCATGGAGATTGACAGCCCCTGCTCTCTCACAATTGGTTGCTTAAGACCACGGGGCCACTTGTGCAAAGATAAATGTGGGCAGCACAATTTTCCCTTCAAGCCACAAGCATGGGAGGACAGATTCCCTAAATGGAAACATTTCTGCATGCATATTGGTAAATACATATAATGAAACTAAACTGTTCCAGGGCTGCTACTCAAAGCGGTTTCAGCGTTATTGGCACAGTTCAAAGGGAAAGAGAATAAAAAAAGGTAATGAAGCATCTGCAGTTACACTGATTGCTCTAGTGATGGCCAGCTAACAGATTATATTTTACTAGACTTCCCGACCATGCGGTCGATATAGTGATATTAAGCAACATCTGTCAGTGCCACCATCGCCAATGAGCAGACCACTCCTTAAGTGCCAGATTGCTATTGCTTTACTGCTTCATGTTGTAGGACCATTGTGTGAGCGCCAACAGGTGAGAGGCAGATGAAGTCCCCCCACTAGGGACGGCCCGCCACCCTGTGTTTTCTACTGAGGGAGTGGAGTATATGGGCCTTGAATATATTTATATAAAATAATCATATCACCTATTAAGTGCCTTTTTTTCTAGAAAAAAACAGACATACCGCTAGATTTGGAGTTTTGTCAGTAACGACCCGAAAAATTAACGCCGGCTTTTTTCTGGCCGCACCATAAAAATAACTCTGGTATTGAGAGTCCACATAAAGGCTGCGTTAGGCTCCAAAAAAGGAGCGTAGAGCATTTTTAACGCAGCTTCAACTCTCGATACCAGAGTTGCTTACGGACGCGGCCAGCCTCAAAAACGTGCTCGTGCACGATTCCCCCATAGGAAACAATGGGGCTGTTTGAGCTGAAAAAAAAAAAAACACCTGCAAAAAAGCCGCGTTCAGCTCCTAACGCAGCCCCATTGTTTGCTATGCGGTAACCCTTCCTACGTCTGCACTTAACACTCTAACATGTACCCCGAGTCTAAACACCCCTAACCTTACACTTATTAACCCCTAATCTGCCGCCCCCGCTATCGCTGACCCCTGCATATTATTATTAACCCCTAATCTGCCGCTCCGTAACCGCCGCTACTTACATTATCCCTATGTACCCCTAATCTGCTGCCCTAACATCGACGACCCCTATATTATATTTATTAACCCCTAATCTGCCCCCCACAACGTCGCCTCCACCTGCCTACACTTATTAACCCCTAATCTGCCGACCGGACCTGAGCGCTACTATAATAAAGTTATTAACCCCTAATCTGCCTCACTAACCCTATCATAAATAGTATTAACCCCTAATCTGCCCTCCCTAACATCGCCGACACCTAACTTCAATTATTAACCCCTAATCTGCCGACCGAATCTCGCCGCTATTCTAATAAATGTATTAACCCCTAAAGCTAAGTCTAACCCTAATACTAACACCCCCCTAAGTTAAATATAATTTAAATCTAATGAAATTAATTAACTCTTATTAAATAAATTATTCCTATTTAAAGCTAAATACTTACCTGTAAAATAAATCCTAATATAGCTACAATATAAATTATAATTATATTATAGCTATTTTAGGATTAATATTTATTTTACAGGTAACTTTGTATTTATTTTAACCATGTACAATAGCTATTAAATAGTTAAGAACTATTTAATAGCTAAAATAGTTAAAATAATTACAAATTTACCTGTAAAAGAAATCCTAACCTAAGTTACAATCAGCCAATCAGATTGAGCTTGCATTCTATTGGCTGATCGGAACAGCCAATAGAATGCGAGCTCAATCTGATTGGCTGATCGGATCAGCCAATCGGATTGAACTTGATTCTGATTGGCTGATTCCATCAGCCAATCAGAATATTCCTACCTTAATTCCGATTGGCTGATAGAATCCTATAAGCCAATCGGAATTCGAGGGATGTCATCTTGGATGACGTTATTTAAAGGAACCGTCATTCGTCATTCAGTCGTCGGCCAGGATGGATGTTCCGCGGTGGAGGTCTTCAGGATGCTGCCGCTTCGCTCCGGATGGATGCCGCTTGGATGAAGACTTCAATCGGATGGAAGACCTCTTCTGCCCCGCTTGGATGAAGACTTCAGCCGGATCATGGACCTCTTCAGCCCCCCGCTTGGGCTTGGATCAGTACATCGGAGGAGCTCTTCAGGACGGATCGGTGAACCTGGTATGGTGAAGATAAGGTAGGAAGATCTTCAGGGGCTTAGTGTTAGGTTTATTTAAGGGGGGTTTGGGTTAGATTAGGGGTATGTGGGTGGTGGGTTGTAATGTTGGGGGGGGTATTGTATGTTTTTTTTTTACAGGCAAAATAGCTGTATTTCTTGGGGCATGCCCCGCAAAGGGCCCTGTTCAGGGCTGGTAAGGTAAAAGTGCTTTGAACTTTTGTAATTTAGAATAGGGTAGGGCATTTTTTTATTTTGGGGGGCTTTGTTATTTTATTAGGGGGCTTAGAGTAGGTGTAATTAGTTTAAAATTGTTGTAATATTTTTCTTATGTTTGTAAATATTTTTTTATTTTTTGTAACTTAGTTCTTTTTTATTTTTTGTACTTTAGCTAGTTTATTTAATTGTATTTATTTGTAGCAATTGTATTTAGTTAATTTATTGATAGTGTAGTGTTAGGTTAATTGTAGGTAATTGTAGGTAGTTTATTTAATTAATTTATTGATAGTCTAGTGTTAGGTTTATTTGTAACTTAGGTTAGGATTTCTTTTACAGGTAAATTTGTAATTATTTTAACTATTTTAGCTATTAAATAGTTCTTAACTATTTAATAGCTATTGTACATGGTTAAAATAAATACAAAGTTACCTGTAAAATAAATATTAATCCTAAAATAGCTATAATATAATTATAATTTATATTGTAGCTATATTAGGATTTATTTTACAGGTAAGTATTTAGCTTTAAATAGGAATAATTTATTTAATAAGAGTTAATTAATTTCGTTAGATTTAAATTATATTTAACTTAGGGGGGTGTTAGTGTTAGGGTTAGACTTAGCTTTAGGGGTTAATACATTTATTAGAATAGCAGCGAGATTCGGTCGGCAGATTAGGGGTTAATAATTGAAGTTAGGTGTCGGCGATGTTAGGGAGGGCAGATTAGGGGTTAATACTATTTATGATAGGGTTAGTGAGGCAGATTAGGGGTTAATAACTTTATTATAGTAGCGCTCAGGTCCGGTCGGCAGATTAGGGGTTAATAAGTGTAGGCAGGTGGAGGCGACGTTGTGGGGGGCAGATTAGGGGTTAATAAATATAATATAGGGGTCGGCGATGTTAGGGCAGCAGATTAGGGGTACATAGGGATAATGTAAGTAGCGGCGGTTTACGGAGCGGCAGATTAGGGGTTAATAATAATATGCAGGGGTCGGCGGTGTTAGGGGCAGCAGATTAGGGGTACATAAGGATAACGTAGGTGGCGGTCGGCAGATTAGGGGTTAAAAAAATTATTCGAGTGTCGGCGATGTGGGGGGACCTCGGTTTAGGGGTACATAGGTAGTTTATGGGTGTTAGTGTACTTTAGAGCACAGTAGTTAAGAGCTTTATAAACCGGCGTTAGCCCAGAAAGCTCTTAACTACTGACTTTCTTCCTGCGGCTGGAGTTTTGTCGTTAGATGTCTAACGCTCACTTCAGAAACGACTCTAAATACCGGAGTTATAAAAATCCCATTGAAAAAGATAGGATACACACTTTACGTAAGGGGATCTGCGGTATGGAAAAGTCGCGGCTGAAAAGTGAGCGTTAGACCCTATTTTGAGTGACTCCAAATACCGGCGGTAGCCTAAAACCAGCGTTAGGAGCCTCTAATGCTGGTTTTCACGGCTACCGCCAAACTCTAAATCTAGGCCATAGTTTGGCAAACCTTCCTTCATAGTTTAAATTCATCATTCCCTTTATTAAAAAACTGTCAAGATTTTATACGCTTATGTACTGACCAAAATATTTAATTGTATCTCAATATGTTAGAGATACTAAAAAAATAAGAAAATAAATATTTCCAATAATATATTGTTTGTTGTCTATGTTCAACAAAATTGCAGTATATGATATAAATAATTTTTAAAATATTGAACAATTGATGAATATGAATAAAACTGAAAAATTCAATACAAAGAATAAAAGCACACAAATCCCACTGTCTTCTGTTGAGAATTTGTACACAACATATATGTTTTTTAGATACACGCAGAGATCACATGTATACAATAGAATCCAGAGAAATACTTAATTATTACTTTGCATTTATACAATGTGCTGAAGCTTGATGTTATTTGTCTTTTTAGAGTTCCAAAATCCTAATGTGGATTTGTATTGGAAAGAAAAACAGTACCTTATGTGTTAAGGCCAAAGAGCACTTCTATGCTTTATGATCACTCCTAGTTTGTAGTGAGAATATATTCAGTTGAGTAAAGCTGGAACAATTGAATTTCAATCGCAGTGCCACTGAAATGCCGCCTGATCGCAGCCAGCAATCCCACTGGTCTTGGCTCAAATGCAGTTACATGAAAATAGAAGAAAAGACAGGCGCACAAGGTACAATTCAAGTGTAGAGGTTTATTACAAAGATAAAGCACACGGATAAATTTGCACTTACTAGATTAAAAAGAAAATTCTGCATTTAGAAAAGACACACTCCTGGGATTTTGCAGCTCCTGTGGCACCAGGGAAAAGATGGTCCTCCTCCTCACGATTCCAGGCAAAAGCAAATAGGCAGCGGTGTTCTGGATCCTGCCGCCTAAGTGTTTGTCAAGCTGGTGCAAACAGTTCTATTTGCTGCTTTCCCACAGTTCTTTTGTTCGTTGCCTGACGCGTTTCCCCCGACTACGAGGGCCAAAAAAGATATCTTCAACTTAGCTCAAATAGATTTAGATCAGAATGACATTTCTCTGCTCCAAAAAAGATTAAATTTTGCCCCAAAATCGAAACCAAACAAATTTGAGATGTTTGTTGACATCCATAAATACGTAAGAAAACTGAAGTTGAAAAGATATTTTTTTAAAAACCCAGAAAATAGAGAGAGACCTAATAAAGAATATTTAGAGGCAGGGGACTTAGGGAATTTGAATATTTTAAAGAACTTCGAAAATACTGATCATATTTTATCAAATCAAGATTTTAATGATGATTTTTTAGATATTTCAAATTTATCCATTTATGAGAATGAACCCATGATCCAACATTCTAATTTAAAGCAAAATCTACTTTTTAACCCAATAGGAGCCCAAGGGGAACATTTATCGACTTTCAATAAATTAGTATCCAAATATATAGAAGATCATTTTAAAGACGAAAATAAATTCATTAATAAGCATAACGATAATCTAAGCATATTGGAAAGGAAATCCCTAAAGAGGTTAGGAGATAATAGAGAAATTATTATTCGCCCAGCCGATAAGGGCAGGCGGATAGTAATACAGAAAAGGGAAGACTACTTAAAAGAGGCTATGAATTTATTAGGTGATGAAGATACATATCAGATCTTATCAACAGATCCAACAGAAACTTATAATAAGGAGTTAAATAAATTACTAAGTAAAGCAAAATTGGAAGGTATACTAAATGACGATGAATATAAATATATATATACTCCACAACCCAACATACCGATTATATATCATCTCCCTAAAGTCCACAAGGACCAAAAAAAACCTCCCGGTAGACCAATTATTTCCGGTATTGGGTCCATCACGGACAAGCTCTCAAAATATGTGGATTTTTTCTTGCAACCTTTGGTAAAATCCACCAGAGCTTATATAAAGGATACCACCAAAGTGATTACTACATTTGAAGGGATAAGTTGGGAGGAAGATATGACCTGGTTAACATGCGACGTTGCATCGCTCTATACGTGCATTCCACATTCTAATGGTATTCAGAAAGTGGAGTCAGAATTAGCAAACTGGTCCTTCCCATCCAATCAAATAGAGTTTTTAATAGAAAGCATAAAATTTATCCTACATAGGAATTATTTTAAATTTGAAAACAAATTCTATGTACAAAAAAGAGGGATGGCAATGGGCACTACATTCGCTCCCTCATACGCGAATTTGTATGTAAATAACCCTTTTATTAATAATATTTTAATTTACGCCAGATACATAGATGATATTATCATTCTATGGAAGGGCGACTATGAGTTAATTAATGATTTTATGAACCATATAAATAGCAATAATTTTAACTTAAAATTCACAAAAAAATGTTTCAAAAGAAAAAATAGAATTTTTGGATCTGATTCTCTTTAAAGACCAGCAAGGTAAAATAGCTGTTAAAAATTACAGGAAGACCACTGATTGCAACAGCTTTTTCCAAGCAAAAAGTGCGCATAAAAAGAGTTGGATCAATAATTTTCCCCAAAGTCAATTCTCAAGAATTAGGAGAAACTGCACACATAATTTAGACTACGATATGGAAGCAGACATTCTAGAGAAGAAATTCCTAGATAAAGGGTACAACCCTGAGGTATTAAATCAAGCAAAAGCAAATGTAGCTGCTAAAGACAGAGGGTCTTTCTTTCGAGAAAAGAAATCGAACGATAATTCACTAGCAATAGGGACTAATTTGCATAATAATTTAATTAAATCACAATCCAAAAATTGTAATCCAATAAGATTTATTACCACATACAATCAAGGCTCCAAAAAATTAGAAAATATAATAAATAAACATTGGCCCATTTTAAAATCAGATCCCCTTCTAGGTCCACATCTTGAAGAAAAACCCACCTTTACATATAAAAAGGCAGAAGCCTGAAAAATATACTAGCTCCTAGCAGGATTAAACCTGTTCCAAAAAGTAACACCAACCCAAAAATTGACAATTGGCTAACAAACTGGAAGGGTACCATGAAATTTGGAAAAGCAAGATGCAATATGTGCAAACACATAAATAGAGCACCCACATTCCACAACAGTCAATCTACAGAAACTTATAGTATAGATTTTAGAAGCAACTGTGATTCAACATACGTTGTGTATTTATTAGAATGTGGATGCGGCCTATTATATATAGGCCGCACAAAAAGAAAGATAAGGAGTAGGACCAATGAACATCTCTATAATATTAAAGAAAAAATGGAAAATCACAGTTTCCCAAAACATTTTCTGGATTGTCATGGGAGCAATTCCAGTTCCTTAAAGGTACAAGTAATAGATCAAGTGCCACATACCAAACCAAATAGATTATTGGAATTAAGAAAGTTAGAAACAAAGTGGATCTATAAGTTAAAAACATTACAGCCCTTAGGGCTGAATATCGATATAGATGTGGCGGCATTCCTATAGTGTTTCATACTCTTTTTTATCTTTTTTACAGTTTTAATAGTTTTTTAGAGTTTTAAAGGATCTTTTATAAATTTTAAGAAGGTTCCTATTCCCCCCTTAATTTTTGTATTCTGTGTTCTTTTTATATATATATATATATATATATATATATATATATATATATATATATATATATATATATATACAAATAAATCTTCCTAATCAATTTCACTAAATCAAATTAACCATAGCATATATTGGAAATCAAATCAGGATATATTTTTTAATGAACCTTGTCTTTCAAGGTATCCTTTGTTAATCAACATAATGAAATTTTAGAAAATGTATTCACCTTAAAATCAAGTTATTTAAATGAATCTATATAAGAATAACACAGTTACTCTTAGATCTCCTTGTAATCAGTACCATATTAACATCAACAATAGTTTGTCAGCATTAATTTTATATAGACATTATGTCCGTAGATGAATTTATTAGGATCACATAGATATAAAATCTTTTCAAAAAAATGTTTGCACTAATTGTATTACACAGACACTTGGTTGGTGGTTCTACTTATTCAGATTGTATATACTCATCAACCTGTTCCTTACGCAAATCAGGCAGAAAAACTTTTATTTTTTATTATTATTATTTTTCTAGGCACATTAAATTTCAGTTGAAAAGTTCCTTCGCTAATAATCCTGCCATAAGCAAACATGGATAAAAATTTAAACATTCCCTTTTATCGCAAAACCTTCTCTTTTTTAAATTAGAAATAAGCAAAGTTTATCCATATATGCTTTAGATCAGGTTCACCACAGAGTGAATATAAAATTCACGTTAGGGTCATCTGTTAGACAAATAGAAAAAATTATCCTCTATAGCATTAACATATAATTTAGTGTAACAGGGTTTTTTTTACTGTTTTATGTCACTCTTAAATGAGAAGCTTCAGCCAATCTTTGCAGTTACGAATACATTTGTTTGTGTGTCTTATTACTAACATACAATGTAACTTTTTTAATATAGCCATAACATGTTTTATATATATCTTGCAAACATGACAGTGTTTATTTTTAGCAGTCCGATCGTAATTTTAAGTTAAATTTTAATTTGTTTTGAGCAATGTTTATTATATGTATTAAGCTTGTTTTTATAGATATTTTGATGTATAGTGCATTGACACTTTTGTGATAATTAACACAACATATGGATACATGTAACGATCCCCAATCCGGGTCAATTTATGTGCGTTCACACACCTCTTACCTATGATTGGACAAGCAGCGCACACCCCTAATTTGATTGGCTGATACGCCTTTAAAACAAATAGGCACCATGATAAAGCCCGACCGGAGTCAGGGGAAACGCGTCAGGCAACGAGCAAAATAACTGTGGGAAAGCAGCAAATAGAACTGTTTGCACCAGCTTGACAAACACTTAGGCAGCAGGATCCAGAACACCGCTGCCTATTTGCTTTTGCCTGGAATCGTGAGGAGGAGGACCATCTTTTCCCTGGTGCCACAGGAGCTGCAAAATCCCAGGAGTGTGTCTTTTCTAAATGCAGAATTTTCTTTTTAATCTAGTAAGTGCAATTTTATCCGTGTGCTTTATCTTTGTAATAAACCTCTACACTTGAATTGTGCCTTGTGCGCCTGTCTTTTCTTCTATTTTCATTCCCTTTATTAGTTTTATGGCCTTTCTCTGAACTTTTTCTAACTCTGTACTCCATACTAAATGTGAGGTTAAACCAGGTATTTATATAGTGACAGCATTATGCTTTTCTCCCTTGCACCAATGCCTCTTTTAATACATGTTAGTATCTTATTAGTCTTAGAGGCCACAGGCCTGCATTGTGCGCCCATTTTTAGGTTATCTATAAGTACCCCACATCCCTTTCCTCCTCTGTCTTGCTAAGTCTAGTCCCTTTTAAATAATAAGAAGACTGCTTATTTTTACTTCCAAAATGTAGAGCCTATCATTTTCCAGTATTACGTCTCATTTTCCATTTACCAGCAAGTTCTTCCAATTATTCATCCTGCACTGACTTAATGGCCTTACACAACTTTGTATTATCTGCACAAATAGATATGTTACTATTTAATCCTTCCTCCAAGTCATTAATACAAATATTAAAAAGAACAAAAAAAATGATCATTTTAACACAAACATACTTATGAATATAATCCCTTATAATCCCTTCAAGTATCTTGCTCACTACTGATTTCAGTCTTACTGGTCTATAGCTTCCTTGATAAGCCCTACTTCCCTTTTTAAAATGTGGCACTACATCAGCTTTACGCCAGTCCTGGGGTACTATACCTGAGGATAATGAGCCTTGAAAAATTAAGAGTAAAGGTGTGGCTAAACTCCATTAAAACCCTGGGTGTATGTAATAACCCTTTAAAATGGGATCCTCCCCTTTTCACTCACCAGTCTATTTAACCTCACTGACCCCAAGTAACTTTGCTTGATTATTCTGGTCATATTGCCTACAGCCGGAATACCTCTCAGCACCATTCTGAATTCTGTATCTTCAAGCTAACTTTTCATTTTGTACTCTGGCAGACACGGTCTTTGTACTTTTTCCGTGTGCAAATACTACGGATTTCCTTGAACTCTACTGCAGCAGCTCACAGCACAAAGCCTTCCAGCCTTTACTGCATAATAAACCACAAGTACTTTTTACCTATGATACTGGTAGCATTCTGATGCACTGTTTCCTTTTTGTTATATAATCAACCACCTGTTTGCTGTATGTATCAAGTTAACTACAAGAACTTTGTTACCTCATTTGCTGCATTTTCTAAATTCAGCCTGTATTGCTGAGCAGCATTCTGAGACACTGTTTCTTTTTGCTATGTCAACACACACCTGTTTGCTGATTGTATCAAGTTACCTGCAAGTACTTTGTTACCTTTTTTGCTGCATTTACTAACTTCAGCCTGTAATGTTGAGCAGAACCTCTTTTACAATTTATCCTGTATGAAGTATATTGCAGCTTGCTATGAGTACTAATTAACCTGGACTTTGCACAATCCTTAATCTTATACTCTGATCCATTACTCTTTGTATAAGAATAATACTTTTCTGTATTAATTGCTGAATACTGATTATCCCTAATTCTGTTTCAGTCTTATTTTCGGGTCCTAGCATACTTCAGCTACAAACCATACATTTTGTTTATTCATAGGATTACCTTACCATAGTCTTTTAAATCTGTCCTATAAATCTGACATAATAATCAAGCCCTTTAAAAAATATGGATCCTAATGAGGTCTCTAACCAACACTAAACCAAAAGATTGACTATCTAGCTAGAGGCCTTACAGAGGTCCAAGCAGAAAATACTGCTCTGAAAAACTTAATTAAAGATATAGTATCTCCAAAACCTACAGAGGTGGCCAAACCCCATATAAATCCCCCAACACCCCTTTCAGGCAAGAGGTCTAAGTTTTGTGATTTTAAAAATGACTGTCAGCTCCTCTTTGCATGAAGCCTCGCTCATACCACTCCGTTAAAATTAAGGTGTGCACGACTATTTCTTGTCTAGCTGGGGAACCCAGGGCTTGGGCCAACCGTTTCTTTGAATCTAACAGTCCTATATTAGATTCCCTTGATCAATTTTGCCTCCATGGCATCATTATATGAAGACACCAACAAGCAGATAAATGCTGAAAATAAGATATGCGCATTAAGACAAGGAAAAGATTGTGGAGGAATACATCACGGAATTCCAAATGTGGTCAACCGATTCCTTATGGAATGATATTAGTCTTAAAAATCAATTCAGGTTAGGTCTCTGCGAATCCCTGAAAGATGATTTATCTAAAGTAGATATGCCTGACACCCTTGAAGCATTGATAAAGCTTTCAACTACCCTCGATCGCAGAATGAGGGAACGGCGTGCAGAAATGTTTCCACTGATGTAACCCCAAAGAGAATACCAACTTATCTCACTGAAAGATCTACTTCGAGCACCACTCCCATGGAAATCGGCACCGTAAAAGGTCTCTTAACACAGGAAGAGAAGAATAGAAGACGTATTTCTAACCTATGCTTATATTGTGCGAACAAAGAGCATACTGTCTCTTCTTGTCCTATATTACACCGTCAAAAGAAGGGTAAGCAAAAATGTATAAAAAGTCTTACCCCCACAAAATTTACATCTCATCTGACTCTCTCTTTGTCCTTACAGTGGGATCAACAGCAGACCAGGACTGAAGCTATAATAGATTCCGGTGCTTTCGGTCTGTTTATTGATTCAGAATTTGTTAAAAATAATAAAATTCCTACTTTATTGAAGCAGCATCCACTGTTTGTAAAAGTCGTTGATGGGTCTTTAATTCAAAAGGGTCCGATAACTCATCACACAATACCATTGCTGATATCCACTTCTTGTGGTCACACTGAATGCGCCACGTTTGACATAATACCAACTTCACTTCATACTATCATACTTGGATATCCTTGGTTATCTCAGCATAACCCTAACATTGATTGGTCAAAAACAATATTACTTCCCAGTCCCAGTATTGCATTTCCACCTGTTTTCCTCACCAGGTTATTGGAAGTTTAGGAGTTACCATTCCACCTGAATACCATGACTTGAAAGATTTTTTTGATCTTAAGGAAGCAGAATCTCTTCCCCCACACAAGATATATAACTGTCCTATAGATATCCCTGCAGGCTCTAAGATACCCTATGGTAAGATATACCCACTCTCACAGAAAGAACTCCATCATTTAAGAGAATATCTCGATGAAAACCTTAAAAAGGGATTTATCACTCTTTCCACTTCCCCAGCAGCAGCTGGATTTTTCTTTGTCAGAAATAAGGATAACACTTTAAGGCCAATTATAGATTATAGGGCTCTTAATTCAGTCACCGTAAAAATTTTTTATCCTCTTCCACTCATCCCCAAACTTCTTGAACACCTTCATGGTGCTACGATTTACACTAAGCTGGATCTAAAAGGTGCATATAACCTGATCAGAATGAAGGAGGGAGATGAGTGGAAGATGGCTTTCAGGACAAGATATGGCCTTTATGAATATAGGGTAATGCCTTTTGGGTTTTGTAATGCCCCAGCAACATTCCAGTATTTTGTTAACAATATTTTTAAGGATCTAATTGATGTCTGTGTTGTTATATATCTTGATGACATCCTCATATATTCAAAAAACCATCAATAGCATGTGAAGCAGGTTAGATGGGTCTTGACATGCCTTTAAAGCCATAGAGGCCAATTTACCAAATGTCTGTCGGACCTGATCCGACAGTGTGGATCAGGTCCGACAGACATTGCTGAATGCGGAGAGCAATACGCTCTCCATATACAGAATTGTACCAGCAGCTCTTGTGAGCTGCTGGTGCAACGCCGCCCCCTGCAGACTCGTGGCCAATCAGCCTCCAGCAGGGGGTGTCAATTAACTTGATCGGTTTGAATTCCTGCGATGTCTGTCTGCCTGCTCAGAGCAGGCGGACAGGGTTATGCAGCGGTCTTTAGACCGCTGCTTCATAACTGCTGTTTCTGGCGAGCCTGCAGGCTCGTCTGAAACACGGGGTCTCAAGCTCCATTCGGAGCTTGATAGATAGGCCCCATAGATTCTTTGCAAAACTGGAAAAATGCCAGTTCCATTTCCAAAAAAATAAATTTTTAGGTTACATTATCACTCCGGATAAAATAAAGATGGATCCAGATAAATTATCCGCTATCTTGAATTGGTCAAGACCCACTTCTGTTAAATCCTTGCAGAGATTTCTGGGGTTTTCCAATTTTTATAGGAGGTTTATCTTTAAATTTTCAATCCTCATCAAACCTTTGACTATCCTGACTAAACACCAAAATAAATGTATCTGGTCTTCTGAAGACGAACAAGCATTTCTTACCTTAAAAAAGACTTTTGTTTCTGCACCTATTTTGAATCTCCCTGACCATAATTGTCAGTTTATTGTGGAAGTTGATGCTTCAAACACATGTATTGGTGCTGTTCTGTCTCAGCGGAAAGATGAAACAACTAGAGAACATCCAGTTGCCTTTTACTCCAGGTCTTTACTACCAGCAGAAGTGAATTATTCAATCGGAGATAAGGAACCCTTAGCCATTAAGTCTGCCTTAGAAACATAGAGACACATCTTAGAAGGTACTTCTAAACCCTTCCTAATATACACAGATCATAAAAATCTCCAATATCTTAGAAAAAATAAAACCCTCTCCTCTCGCAAAGTAAGATGGGCACTCTTTCTAGATAGGTTTGATTTTTTAATAACCTATAGACCAGGTACACAAAACACAAAGGCAGACGTTTTATCATGTATTTATGACTCCACACCGCTAGCAAACACCACCATGCAACTTATACCATCAAACAAAATTATAGGATTATTAAGTCCCCTAGAAAAAGAAGTTCTTAAGACCTTAAAGATGGAACCCCCTCCAACTAACACACAGATAACAAAAGACTCCTCAAGTTTGTACTACCATCAGCACAAATTATACACTCCACCCTCAATAAGAGATTCTATTTTACAGCAATTTCATGATACACCCTTATCTGGACATCCAGGAATCTATAAGACTAAAGAGTTAATCAAAAGGTATTTCTGGTGGCCCCAGATAGACCAAACCATATACAAGTATGTGATCACATGTGAAACCTGTGCTAGAAACAAATCTGATCATAGAAACCCAGTTGGATTCTTAAATCCTATTCCCGTTCCAGACATCCCATGGACAACGGTCTTAATAGATTTCATTGTGGAACTTCCACCATCCTAACATCACAATACAATACTAGACATGTGCAATTCGGTTTGGTTCGATTCGGAAATTCTGAAAATTCGGCAAATTCAGAGATTCGTATCGAACCGAATTTCCAAATTAAAATACTGCTGAATTTACCGAATAAATCCGAATTAGTTCGGATTTATTCGGTAAATTTGGATGGACTTGGATTACACTTGTATTGTACAGTATATTAGGTTATATAGTACTGTAACAAGAAGAAGACAGCGCACCTCCGACTCAAGGTATTACTTTATTAAGTGCAAAGTGACACACACTAGTAACGTAATTTACTAGAAACAGGATAAAAACAGGCCTCAATGGAAATCACATAAAATTGTACTCCACAGTTGTAAGCTGAAGCAGTGTTCACCCAGTACAAACAGTTCCCGGCCGGTATCAGGGGGATGTGGCTGATAGATTACGTCACAGGCTGCTTCACAGAGACGCTCTTGCAACTGCTGCTACGGTTCCACACATAGACCAAAAGACCTCATTAGGTTATATCACTCTGCTATGGGTTACACCTAATATACAGTACATAATACTAGTCTAATACACAGCACACATACCGAAATTCCAAATTTCCGAACTGAACCGAACCGAATCCAGCCAAATTTTTTCGAATCCGAATGAATCCGAAACAAATCCGAAATGAATTAATTCGAAGTTTACCGAATTCAAATCAATCCGAAACTAAATTTGAAAACCTCCGAATCGATCCGAACCGAAATGAATTTTTTGATCATGCACATATCTATACAATACTTGTTGTAGTGGATCATCTCACTAAATTAGCCCACTTTATTCGAGAAAACTACCTAATGTAAAAGAAACTGCCATTGCTTTTATGACCCACATTGTAAAGTTACATGGTTTACCTACCTCTATAATAACTGATAGGGGAAGCCAATTTACATCCCATTTCTGGAAAACACTTTGTCAGATCCTCAAAATACTTCCCAGGTTCTCTACTTCTTACCATCCACAGACCAATGGGCTTACAGAAAGGGTAAACCAGATCCTCAAACAATACCTCAGATGCTACATAACTCACCTACAAGACGACTGGTTATCCTATCTACCCATGGCTGAATTCTTGTACAATAACTCAATTTCTACTTCCACTAAAACAACTCTGTTTCTTGCCACCTATGGTTACCATCCCAGAATCATTTCCTTATCCCATACTAACTTCAATTCTCCAGGAGCAAAGGATTATTCTACATCTCTAAAAGCAGGATTGGATCTACTAAAACTTCATTTAACAGAAGCTAAATCCAAACAAAAACACTACTATGATCTAAAACACTGTCTAAGTCTGAACTACAAACTGGGAGATTTAGTCTGGCTCTCTACCAAATACTTGAAACTCATCCTTCCCTCCAAAAAATTGGGTCACCGGTTTATAGGTCCTTTTTCTATAAAAAAAAAAAGATATCAAATGCCAGTACAGTTGTATAAAATCTTTGAGATTCTTATAAAATCCACCCATCATTCCACGTTTCACTCCTTAAACCTTATCATCCTTCCAATCGCACCAAACCTCATCAACCTCCTATCTAATTTGATGATCATGAGGAATTAGAGATTGAATTCATCCTTGAGTCTCACCTTCAGCAGAAAAAACTTGAGTATTTGATAAGATGGAAGGGTTACAGCCCTGAGGAAGATACATGGGTCCCTATTAATGATGTACATGCTCCTAAACTTCTTAAGACTTTTCATATCAGGTACCCACATAAACCTTCTCTTTGATCTTCAGAAAGGATCCCTTGTGAAGGGGGATCTGTAATATTCCTTTAAAATGGGATCCTCCCCTTTTCACTCCCCAGCCTATTTAACCTCACTTTCCACAAGTAACTTTGCTTGATTATTCTGGTCATATTGTCTGCAGCTGGAATACCTCTCAGCACCATTCTGAATTCTGGATCTTCAAGCTAACTTTTCATTGTGTACTCTGGCAGACACGCTCTCTGTCCTTTTTCCTTGTGCAAATACTACGGATTTCCCTGACTTCTACTGCAGCAGCTCACAGCACAAAGCCTTCCAGCCTTTACTGCATAAAAAAGTACATTTTTACCTCTGATATTGCTAATTGATACACTGTTTGCTTTTTGTTATACAATCAACCACCTGTTTGCTGTATGTTTTAAGCTAACTACAAGAACTTTGTTATCTAATTTGCTGCATTTTCTAACTTCAGTCTGTATTGCTGAACAGCATTCTCAGACACTGTTTCTTTTTTGCTATGTCAACAACCACCTGTTTGCTGTATGTATCAAGTTAACTGCAAATACTTTGATACCTATTTTACTGCATTTACTAATTTCAGCCTGTATTGCTGAGCAGCATTCTGAGACACTGTTTTTTTTTTCTGTGTCAACACACACCTGTTTCCTGATTGTATCAAGTTACCTGCAAGTACTTTGTTACCTTTTTTGCTGCATTTAGTAACGTCAACCTGTAATGCTGAGCAGAACCTCTTTTACAATTTATCCTGTATGAAGTATTCTGCAGCTTGCTATGAGTACTAATTAACTTGGATTTTGCACAATCCTTAATCTTATACTCTGATCCATTACTCTTTGTATAAGAATAATACTTTTCTGTATTAATTGTTGAATGCTGATTATCCCACATTCTGTTTCAGTCTTATTTTTGGGTCCTAGCATAATTCAGCTACAAACCATACATTTTGTTTCTTCATAGGATTACCTTACCATAGTCTTTTAAATTTGTCCTATAAATCTGACAGTGTATTATATAGTTTCAAAGAAAAATCCATAATGGTAAAAGCAGGTAATCCTTTCTTCCAAACATTCTTTAAAAGCACAGAAGTAGAAAACCATAAAAACAAGCGTTATTCCAGTAAATAGGTCAAACATTAAATTATATTACAGGCAAAATTAATTATCTAAAAGGGGGAAAAGGGGGATTTTTTATTCATCATCTAAAAAATTTTTTGTAATATATTTAGTTTTCTGTTTATTCAATATAAACCAAGATTTTTGGGGGATGGATATGCAATAGAACAGACTGACAACCATACTTGAATTTAACCCACATGGATGCTTTGTTTGCAGTTTACATTTCCAAAAGTTCTCTTGTTGGTTGTGAAGGCGATCTCTATCCCCAACTCTTTTGTATCTAGGGAGATGATCTATAACGTGTGCCACATCTAGTCAAATGTTTGTAGAAGAAACTGTGCAGTTGAAAAATCATAAAGAGATGATATGTTCAAAGAATATTCCATCTGGACCTGGAGTTTTATTTACCTTAACCACTTAACCACCAGGATGTACTCTGCATGTCCTGTGTCGTTAGTGAGTGTTTGGCCCTGCAATAGCATAGGTCTCACTGTAATTGGCAAGGATGTGCTATTACAACATGCCTCTCTCCTGGCATCAGGCTATAGTACAATATTGCAGTGGGGTTGGTAGCCATGCTATTAAACCCCAACATAGAAAAATGACCTGTGACCTACATGGTACGTCATGAGCCGTTAAGGGGTAAATATTATCCATTTTTTCCCCCTGATGATATCTAGAGATAACCCCGTTTTGGTATGGGCTTGTATGTTATAGCTTGTTTCAATGTATCTGCCATTGGTTCCTCTCTTATGTATACTAAAGAAAAAAAATGGTTTAGTGCCTCAGCCTTCTGATTAATACTGTTGATCATGCTACCATTCTCATATTTTAATGTACCTATATTTTCCTAATTTTTTGCCGTTTATATACTTAAAAAACTTTTAAGGTTTAACTTAGAATCCTTTGCAATTAAACTTTAATTTTCAGGTGCATCAAGTGAGTTGTTTCAATACTCAAGAGCAGAGGCAGGAGAAGGTAAAATCACTGCAGCAGAGGATTATCCTTGCAATAACAAAGACACAGTACAAGTGATAAAAACCATATCTGGAGGAAAAAGGAGGTCCCGGTTTTGTCCTAAGCCAAGCAAAGAGGCTACTGGTTAATTGATTTGCCCAGAGACTGAAGATTTTGCTTCTCTCTATTCTATGGGCTAACACCTTCGAGAGAAAGAAAGCACAGAGGAATACTTACTCTAAGAGGCAGATGACCCGCCACTGATTTCTACATACACACAGTGGATTTCTACCACCCCCTACTAGTTGCGGCAACTTACCTAATCAGATTGAGGTATTTTCTGGTAAGGGGAATACCATTCTATCCATTTATCTGATTGGATTTTGTGTTCACTTAGTAACATTTTTATCATTACTGAATTTGATTCATTTTATGTGTTCCCATATGTTTCATGTTTTAGTATAGAACATTTATGCACTGTTGACCCCTCAACTTCTACATATATATATTGCCATAAAATGAGTAATCTGCTTCAATTTCAGCCATCAGACTATGAGAATGGGAATGCTTACAGTTCCTATACAGCTTCTATCTATCATTTGATAATTTCACAGTAATGTACATGTAATCTCTTACCCCAGCACATAAAACATAATGACAACCCCCCCCAAAAAAAAAACTTGACTTGGTTACGCAAAACTTACTTTTTAGGTATGCTTGATTGTCAGACATGGAGCTCACCTAAATTGAGCCATTAAAAATGGAGCCGCAAGCTACTGAAGCAGCCGACAGCTAAAAGTAAATTAAAGCTCCATTTTAATACCAGGTTTCCATTGAAAAAGTTTCCGCTTTGCGTGCAGTCACTCTTTTCGGGTAGGTATAAGTTAGCATTGTGTTAACGCTTCCACTCAATGCCAGATTTCTAAAACATTAATAGGTTACTATGGTAACCCGACCTTACACTACACTCGATCGCATATACGGCGCCGCAAACAAGTGCAGTTCCCCGTCGCTCACTGTTAAAATCAAACACCCCACCGCAATAACTAATAAATGTATTAACCCCTAATCCACCAAACCCTATATTGCAAAGTATCTATTTAAACTCTCATCCTATTGGCTGATTTGAATTTGAAGAATAAAATCAGGCAATAGGAATGCAAGGTACACCATAGTTAATCGGGTAACTTGCATTCAATATTCAGTGTACGGTGGTGATCGTACAAAGAGGATCCTCCATGCTCCATAGCTCCGAGATCTCCGGTCTTCAGTTCCATGGTCGCGGATGAAGATAGAAGAGGTTGCCGCGATGGAAGAAGATGTTGCCGCTTGGAAGAAGACTTCACCGCCGGATTAGGGATTTAATGGGCAATTGTGAAAGAGCTGAATGCCCTTTTAAGGGCAATGCCCATGCAAATTCCCCTTTAGGGGCAATGGGTAGTTTTAGATTTTTTAGTGTTAGTTTTATTTATTTTGGGGAGTTTGGTGGGTAGGGGGGGTTTTACTGTTAGGGGTAACTTAGTTTTATTTAAATGTAAAAGAGCTCTTTATCTTAGGGCAATGTCCTACAAAAGGCCCTTTTAAGGGCTATTTGTGGTTTAGTTTAGATTAGGGGATGTTTTTATTTTGGGGGGCTTTTTATTTTTATAGGGGTTTAAAATTAATGTTAGGTTTTTTATTTTCATTGTAATTCAGAATTTATTATTTTAATTGTAACTAAGGATTATTTTAATTTATGTAAAGGGTTTAATTTAGGGGGTGTTAGGTTAGGGAGCTTAGTGATGAGTTATTATATGTGTTGTGGGGGCATGGCATGGCATGGATTAGGGGTTAATAGTTTAAATAGATACTTTGCGATATGGGGGAATGGCATATTAGGAGTTAATAGTTTGAATAGCTAGATTGCGTTGTGGGGGTATGGTGGATTAGGGGTTAATAGTTTAAATAGATACTTTGTAATACAGGGCATGGCGGTTTAGGGGTTAATAGTTTAGATAGATACTTTGCGATATGGGGGCATGGTGGTTTAGGGGTTAATAGTTTAAATAGCTAGATTGCATTGTGGGGACATGGCGAATTGGGGGTTAATAGATTTATTATAAATTGCGATGTGGGGGGATGGCGGATAGAGTGGTTTTGACATGTCGGGTTATATTTCAATGGGAAAAAGGTCTCAAAAAGCACCTTTTTCCTGTTTTACGCCTAGTTGAGCTGGATGTAATATCTGTTAATGTATTGGCAGCTTCCGACAGTGTATTAACGGTTTGCGCGGGCATCGAAAACCTGGTATTATTTAAAGATTAGCGGCTTCTTATACTTTGTATATGATAATACAATAATGTTTGGTTGCCGAAATTGAGTTATAACGGGCCATTGGAAGCAGTCAGTGAATGATATTGCTTCCGACAGCTTATTTAACAGTTTGCAAGTGCACGCAAACCTAATTATGGCTCAATGGAAATGAGCCCATAGTGGGTAAAGACAACCATAAAGGCATCTAGAATAGTATTTTTGTACAAAAGTGTTGGGTGGCTTATGGACCTGTCATTGCCTAAGAAAAAAATATTGCAGCCATCTTTTGACATTTCCTTATTCCTTATCTGTTAAGTAAGTAAATCCTGTTCTATGTTTTTTTATCTTGCTCCTTGACTTTCCTTAGCAAAAACTAGAGGAAACAAAGGAAGCCACTATGGCAACTTAATTGTGTAAATAGTTAAAAGAGCTAATCAAGAAGCTTTATAACATCCGTGACTGGTATGTGAGAAATTAAATCGGACTTTGGCTGATTTTACAAGCTGTTAATGCATATACTGAGTACGGTTTGTAAGGCTTAAATCAACTTCCGTGCCTACAGAGGGCTTGATGAATGGGGTTGCTTTGCTAAAGACTAGCTTATTAAGAAAAAAAATGTGATGCAAGCAAAACATGGATGGAAGCAGAAGTTAATCTACTTGAGTCTGCAATTAACCACTTAAGCCTATTAGACGTAGCTACCATGTCGCAGGGTACATTGCTACGCCCAACCTTTTACATCATGCTGCGGTTCCAGTTTTCAGCTCTGACAGTTAAGACCGCAGCCACCAGCAGAAGGCATCTGACTTCATATGGTAAGGGAGTGCTGATTGTGGCAAGACATATATTAAAATGGGCCTAGATGAATACCTTGGGTTATCTACTAAAACAAAAAAATATATAGTGTTGATAGGTAAATGATAAAAAAGAATACTCTATATCTTGGAGTGATAGGAAAAAATGCTAAAAAATTTCTGGTATTTTGGACAAGTTTTTCTCTAAAATTCCCGGCCCTAAAGGTGTAAGGTAATATCCTTTTACAAATTAAGTTTGCAGGGCCATCTACAGGGTAAATTTTCTGTACTTTGAGTGGGCCTGTATTTGTAATATTATGATTTTAAGCCTCATTTGTTACCTACTGATTTAAATAAAAGAATATAAAAAATAATTTATCAACAATTACTGACCTATTGTATTATTAAATTCAAACTTAAAAATTTTCGCAAAAATAATCGCCACTCGGATTAATTCCATCCTGCCACAACTAATGCACTTAGACCAAGTCGATTGTGTGCTGGGCAAAGAGGCTCAAGACAACACTATCCGCACAATACAAATAATTGAATATGCCAAAACCAATAAACACAAACTTGTACTGCTGTCCACAAATGCTGAAAAAAACGTTTGATCGACTAAATTGAGAATTTCTATTTCACACCTTAGCAAGATTTGGATTTGGCCCTTAGACTATCAAACAAATGAAATACCTCTACCACCAGCAATCTGCCCATGTCAAAGTTAACAGCCTTCTATCCCAAAGCTTTCAATGAATAATGGTACAAGGCATGGTTGCCCTCTTTCTCCCCTATTATTTGTGGTCAGCAAGGAGATCCTGGCATATCATATAAGGAAAAATCCAAATATCAAAGGGGTTACTATTTGAAAAAATTACCTTAAAATATCCCTATACGCAGATGACATCCTGATTTCACAGACCTCCCCTACAACCTCAATACCAGAGGTAATGACGAAGTTTAAGAAATCAAGTAGGTTTTCCAACTTTTCTATTAATAACCTCAAATCTGAGATACTAAATTTAAACATGTCCCAACAACTCCAATCAATATGCCCATATAAACAGCAGCTAATAGCTCTTTAATACCTAGGATTATCATTGACCCACATCCCAATTTTTATCACACATTCATTGATAAATTGTTAATCTGTAACATGTAGCTTACCTTAAAAGAGATAATATGTACCTATGAGTTACAATAGACTCATCTGCTATAGATTTATATGGACTTAATGTATCAAGATCAAAATCACAGCCAATCCATCCCTACTTTAAGGACTCCTTCATATCCTGACACTTTCAAAAAGAAAACGCTAAGTCTATCATGGACACCTTACTTCTCCCAAAAATCCTGAATACATTTGCATTACTTGTAGTGCCCTACCTTTTGTTATTGTATACATTGTGTTGAGATAAATATTATATGGCTTTGAATTTGTCAAAAAAAAAAAAAAAGAACTTATCAGACAAGTCAAAAGCCAGGGACGACAGTACCAGTGCAGGAAACAGTCAGGGCAGGCAGCAAAGGGTTCAGAAAAGGTACGCATCAAACTACAAGTAAAACACAAAGAACCAACTGGTACAGGAAAATGCACACTCCGAAGGTAATAAACAGGAAAGAGGCACAAACTTGCAATGCTTTACAAAAATACAAAAAGTCACAAAAAAGGAGCTAAATAACATTGAATGCAGGTGCATGTTGACAGTGAAGCAATTGAGGAGAGGAACCAAATAATGTTGAGGAAAAAGAGGATTAAGGTGATAAGATGCTTTTAAAGGATAATCTATGCAAGGTCAAGGTTAGTCATTATATATTTTTGCACAAACACACATAAAATAAATTTTTTTAATAGCTATAATAAGGTATATAGGTAAAACAAGTCACTGTCAGCTCATTGTAAGGCTCCAATTATCATTGCACATGGAAATTCTCCCCGCTCCCGCCTAAGAGCAGGGCCTGTTAACCACCCTGAACAAATTAGGAACTTCAGGGTAATCTATCTCTGATGTCTCTATGAAACAGGACTAAAAACATCACGTGCTGTTTAATAAATGGAGCCCAAAGATTCTCAAATTGGTGCCAAAAAGATGTATCAAGTGACATACATTAATTCTAGTTGAAGTCAGACAAAACAGAAATCAATATCCAAATGTCAGTCAATGTAAAAAAATTATATGCTAGATTACAAGGGGAGCACAAATGAATTTGCGAGGTTTTTCGCGATAGTTAGCACTCCTTTTTATTTTCGTTGATATTACAAGTTGAGTGAAATTTAAGCTGGAATCATTACCCTGATCTCAGAGCTGTGGTTAACTGTTTTGCAGTTTCATAAAACACTTTTAAAATACAAAGTACAGTTACATTCATAATAACACCATCTAATAAAAATTATTTAAAAAAAATATTGCACAAAAAAGTTATAAGGGCTCAAACATATGAGATCTCGGGTGTTAGACGAAAAAAAAATCAGCCAAAGAGCTTTAACATTGAGATAAATACATATAAATTGCTAAAGATGTATATATATATATATATATATATATATATATAATATATATATATATATATATATATATAAATGTCTATATATGTGTACATAGGTATTAACGTATTTATATGTGTATATATGTATTTACAGACATAGATACACATATAAACACATAAATACATATGTGTGTGTATATATATATGTATATATATATATATATATATATATACACAGTATATATATATATATATATATATATATATATATATATATATAAAGATTCAAATATATTTATAAAAGAAAAATATATTACACACATAGCAGAGCTATACTAGATGCTATGTTTAAAGTAGGGGAATACAGCACTCAGAATATACTTAACTTTGGTCTAATATGTAGAAAAAAGGCTGAAACATTGTATCAAACAAAGAGGCTCAAACACAAAAGGCCCAATTGATATACAACACATTTATTGCTGAAAACAAAATAAACAACCAAACTATAGAGGTAATGCAAATGAATACCACACCTAAATATGCCACTGCAGTGGAAGACCTAGACAAATCTACACCAGTTGCTACACTGATAATTAGACTAAACTCAAAAACAATGACAATTTCGATAGAACATAGAAGCAACAGAGAAAGACAACAATAATATGTGATTGAAACTAAAAAGTCCCAAAGCAACAAAGTTCCATTAACTTTATCTTATATGATGTGAATATCTTCTTTCATTTAGTTGCAACTTTTGAGCTCATTGATATAACAGTACCGTAATTTGTAAAACAGCTGACAAGATCGACATGAGTGAATTCTGAAATGATAGGCTTTTATCCAGAGACGGCACTTAAGGTAAAGAGAAACATATGCAACCTCATATAGGTAAAGATGGTATCGAGCAGCAAACTTGAGGCATGTAGATAAGCGGGCCGGGACTTCGCATCCGGCATCCAGTCTCACCTGGTATTTCTCGTCTGGTTCCTTAACTCCATGATTTAACAGGTGGAACTTGAAGACTCACTCCAGGGTAGACAAACTTTTCTCGCCTCTGCCAAAATTCCTTCCGGATATTTCGTGTTATGTTATAACACCATACCAGGTAATTTTCTCAGCTGCTTGATTTCAAATGACTCTGTCGACGCAAGTTTCGCCCCACAATACTTTGTGGTCAGGGCCTCGTCAGGACTGTCAGTCAAAGTGATACATTCTATCTTTAAATTGTTGCCTTTGTTGCAGGAGTGGTTAAGGCGTGTACACGCTATCCAATAGGACTAGCCTGATTTGTTCAACCACTATACGTCACTGTTAGTTCAGTTCCCATACTTTCGTTAACTTATACAAACAGTATTTTTTATTATTAAGCAGGCTAAAAGATTGAAATGTATACATACAAAAAATGTATCGTAATATCAAAAAGGGCCTAAAATGCTAAGCCTACTATGAACTTTATATATCAACACCTAACTTACATTACATAACAAATTTCAAGGTGCTGGATCTTAGGCACAAACTTGAGGCATGTAGATAAGCGGGCCGGGACTTCGCATCCGGCATCCAGTCTCACCTGGTATTTCTCGTCTGGTTCCTTAACTCCATGATTTAACATCTGGAACTTGAAGACTCACTCCAGGGTAGACAAACTTTTCTCGCCTCTGCCAAAATTCCTTCCGGATATTTCGTGTTATGTTATAACACCATACCAGGTAATTTTCTCAGCTGCTTGATTTCAAATGACTCTGTCGACGCGAGTTTCGCCCCACAATACTTTGTGGTCAGGGCCTCGTCAGGACTGTCAGTCAAAGTGATACATTCTATCTTTAAATTGTTGCCTTTGTTGCAGGAGTGGTTAAGGCGTGTACACGCTATCCAATAGGACTAGCCTGATTTGTTCAACCACTATACGTCACTGTTAGTTCAGTTCCCATACTTTCGTTAACTTATACAAACAGTATTTTTTATTATTAAGCAGGCTAAAAGATTGAAATGTATACATACAAAAAATGTATCGTAATATCAAAAAGGGCCTAAAATGCTAAGCCTACTATGAACTTTATATATCAACACCTAACTTACATTACATAACAAATTTCAAGGTGCTGGAAGTTATTAATGCTGGATGTTAACATGTATCTTTATGTTTAGGCATACACTAGCATTATGCCAAATTCCTCAATTTTGCATACATTAAGGAGTAGTATTGAATATTTAGTTTGTCTAACTTTCAAAAATATGGAATGATTTAAACTCAAGATACTATTTCTTATGGAATGATTATGGGATCTTATGAAGGCTATTCATGACTACCTAGGTTGGTTATTTATTATCTTCCTTATTTAGTAGTTAGACTAGAAAGGATCTGAATTTGATTCTTTCATTTAAGCCAAGAGGGGACACTGTTTTTAATACATATGTCAATCTTGCTTCTTTATTTAGAAGATATTTATTATTATTATTAGTACCTTGAAGTTTTAATAAAGGTGTCTGATATAATCCTTTTTTCTCCCTATTAAATAATCATAAATAATATATATATATATATATATATATATATATATATATATATATATATATATATATATATATACTTCCAAAAAGCAGGCACTCACTGGACTTTTCTTAAAACATATAAATTTATTTCCTTAGATAAAAAGACAAACGTTTCGGCACTGCATTGTGCCTTTGTCAATGTCACAAAAATGAGAACCAGAGTGCAACTAAGCACCCAAAATCAATATATATACAATTAAAAACATACCCCTTGAATCGTCTCTGTACCCCTTTCGTTCTGCTGCCACCCGAATGTACACGCCATTCCAAACACACAATACTGACGTCACGCTGACACGCTGGTCGTGCCTAGCGTGATGACGCATAGCACGGCGTTGCTATGGCAACATCAGAGGCATCATGTCAGCGTGTTTAACAGATGACAGGGAACCACCGGGGCTATTATGCGCATGCTCAGAACTTAATGTTTCAACTAGCACGGCAGTTGCCATTGGTAACAGGAATAAATAAACAAACCAACCTGTTGCCGCAACAAAAAACCTTCCGGGTGTTACCTGCCTGTGGCTGGGATGGAGATAGATAGTTTATTTTCACATATGTCAAAAATATATCATGATGCGATGAATCATATACCTATAGAGCGGCTGATAAATGCACATGCTAGTATGTAGCTCCATAACCACACCGCATTATGAAACAATAATTACATCGTGAAGATAATGCAAAATTATAGGGGTAAAATAATGACTCAGTATTGCAGACAAAATTTCACAAGCAGAACACATTAGCACATTTAGCATGTACTGGTGATATGATATGATATGACATGAACCCAATTATGTAAATTAACCCCATGTACCCTTCAAGCCAGTAGGAGTATGGTAATTAGATTAAATTAAAAGAGGACACCCTAGGACCCTCATTCTGATGTGGGCAATGTATTGCTTCTAATAGAAAGGGCTAAAATCCAATGTAGTGTTTAGTCCCCTTGGGGCCATAGTACCCAGTTTGTATATCCACCTACTTTCACGTTGGAGTAGTTTTTTGCCTCTGTCTCCACCCCTTGGATTAGGGGGAATGTGGTTAATGAGCATTGATCTGGTGCTAGACACTGAATGTTTAAAAAGTGCACAGTGGCGTGCCACTGGTTGATCCGATTCACCGCTCTTCAATGCCACACGGATGGCATGGCGATGATTGGCCATCCTATTCTGGAAGGAGGTAGTCGTTTTTCCTATGTACACATGAGAACACAGGCAAGTAAGCATGTAAATCACAAAAGTGCTGGTGCAACTGAGGCGGTAGTTTATTTTAAACCGCTGATTTTTGTGGGGATGTTGGAAAGAATCTCCCTTGCACATACTATTACATGTAGTACAGCTTCCACAAGGGAAGCAGCCCTTCTTCGATGACTTCAACCATGTCTCCTTTTTATAATGGTCCACTGGATCCGATTTAACAAGGATGTCCCTCAAATTTCTAGCTCTCCGGTAGACCATCCTTGGAGCAGTCATCCTCTGGAAAGGTAGTGTAGGATCAGTACCAACCACAGGGGCCAATGGCGACGTACAGCATTCGATAAACGTTCACATCCAGGCGTGAACGTGGATGTTAAGTTGTTCCGATGCATCCTTAGTAGGAGCCCTAATGTCACGTGTGATATCCGAGTTCAACAGTTTCTCCTGAATTTCACAGATATCCTTCATAGGATAGCCCCTTTTGTTCAATTTTTCACCCATTTCTTTCACTTGGATCATCAGCAAGGGTGTCTCATTAGTAGATATTCATAGATTTCAGTGACAGCTGAAATTAAGGGACCATTTCAGTGTGCAGGTTTATTCACCTGAACCTTTTAAAAAGAAATCATCCTTTGAACCACCTAATACAAACTCTTCCATCAGGAGTTATACCAGAATGCTTACACAGAATATCAATGAGTCTTCACATATAACACCTCATCCTAATCTTAGTGCGCTTGAAAGAAAAGCACTTACTGAGCTTAGCAACGATAGATCGGTCATTGTCTGCCCTGCTGACAAGGGTGGATCTATTGTTGTACTTGACTACACTTATTACCGACAGAAAGCCCTGCGGCAATTGGCCGACTCTAATACATATATAAAACTGAGAGGTAATCCCACATATATATATACAAGGAAGCTATTGACACTTTCTTACAGTGTAGCCTAGAGGCAGGTTTTATTAAAGAAAAAGAACTAACTTTTTTGATAACCGACTATCCTATAGTCCCTGTACTATATCTCCTGCCGAAAGATCACAAAACACTGGTAAACCCCCCAAGCAGACCTATTGTATCTGCCCGGGGTTCGGTTCTTACTAACCTTGCCATCTACATTGATTCTTTTTTACAGGCAATTGTTAAGAACACCAGGGCATACTTGCAAGATTCACCTAGTCTGCTTAGGATACTTGCAGACTTTGCTGACTTACAACAGGATGACATTTTGGTCACCATGGACGTTGATAGCCTCTACACGGTGATCCCCCACGTTGAGGGGGTGGAGGCTGGTAGGTCCATGGTGACCCATAATGCCCACTACACAGGTCCACCGATTGAATTCATTTGTGAATTGCTGACCATCTGTCTAGAGAAAAACTATTTAAAGTTTAAGGATTGTTACTACTTGCAGGTGGCTGGCACGGCCATGGGGTCGAATGTGGCACTTACTTACGCAAATATTTATATGGCATGGTATGAGCAGGAGCTCATGAAACCATTTGAAGATCCACAAGTGACTTTTTATACCCGCTACATCGATGATGTGTTCCTTATATGGAGGGGCGGAGAATTGTCATTGCGTGAGTGGGTGTCACATTTGAACTTCATGGCCAGCCCGATTAGATTTAAACTTGAATTCAGTTCTGACAGTGTGAATTTTTTGGACCTTAATCTATTTAGGGTGAATGACTCTGACAATTGGCGGTTTGGTACCAAGTTGTACACCAAGCCCACAGACCGTAATTAATTGCTACACGCCAGTAGCTTTCACCCTAAACACCAGAAAAAGGGTGTTCTCACCTCCCAACTCACCAGGGCACTGAGAAATGACAGTGAGACACCCTTGCAGATGATCCAAGCGAAAGAAATGGGTGAAAAATTGAACAAAAGGGGCTATCCTATGAAGGATATCTGTGAAATGCAGGAGAAACTGTTGAACTCGGATATCACACGTGACATCACACGTGAGCTTCCTTGTATATATATGTGGGATTACCTCTCAGTTTTGTATATGTATTAGAGTCGGCCAATTGCCGTAGGGCTTCCTGACGGTAATCAGTGTAGTCAAGTACAACGATAGATCCACCCTTGTCAGCAGGGCAGACAATGACCGATCTATCGTTGCTAAGCTCAGTAAGTGCTTTTCTTTCAAGCGCACTAAGATTAGGATAAGGTGTTATATGTGAAGACTCATTGATATTCTGTGTAAGCATTCTGGTATAACTCCTGATGGAAGAGTTTGTATTAGGTGGTTCAATGGATGATTTCTTTTTAAAAGGTTCAGGTGAATAAACCTTCTCCCTGAAATGGTCCCTTAATTTCAGCTGTCACGGAAATCTATGAATATCTACTCATGAGACACCATTGCAGATGATCCAAGTGAAAGAAATGGGCGAAAAATTGAACAAAAGGGGCTATCCTATGAAGGATATCTGTGAAATTCAGGAGACACTGTTGAACTTTGATATCACACGTGACATTAGGGCTCCTACTAAGGATGCATCGGAACAACTTAATTTGATCACCACGTTAACACCTGGATGTGAACATTTATCGAATGCTGTACGTCGCCATTGGCCTGTGGTTGGTTCTGATCCTACACTACCTTTCCAGAGGATGACTGCTCCAAGGATGGTCTACCAGAGAGCCAGAAATTTGAGGGACATCCTTGTTAAATCGGACCCAGTGGACCATTATAAAAAGGAGACATGGTTGAAGTCATCGAAGAAGGGCTGCTTCCCTTGTGGAAGCTGTACTACATGTAATAGTATGTGCAAGGGAGATTCTTTCCAACATCCCCACAAAAATCAGCGGTTTAAAATAAACTACCGCCTCAGTTGCACCAGCACTTTTGTAATTTACATGCTTACTTGCCCATGTTCTCATGTGTATATAGGAAAAACGACTACCTCCTTCCGGGATAGGATGGCCAATCATCGCCATGCCATCCGTGTGGCCTTGAAGAGCAGTGAATCGGATCAACCAGTGGCATGCCACTGTGCACTTTTTAAACATTCAGTGTCTAGCTTCAGATCAATGCTCATTGACCACATTCCTCCTAATCCAAGGGGTGGAGACAGAGGCAAAAAACTACTCCAACATGAAAGTAGGTGGATATACAAACTGGGTACTATGGCCCCAAGGGGACTAAACACTACATTGGATTTTAGCCCTTTCTATTAGAAGCAATACATTGCCCACATGAGAATGAGGGTCCTAGGGTGTCCACTTTTAATTTAATCTAATTACCATACTCCTACTGGCTTGAAGAGTACATGGGGTTAATTTACATAATTGGGTTCATGTCATATCATATCACCAGTACATGCTAAATGTGCTAATGTGTTCTGCTTGTGAAATTTTGTCTGCAATACTGAGTCATTATCTTGTCTGCAATACTAAGTCATTATTTTACCCCTATGATTTTGCATTATCTTCACGATGTAATTATTGTTTCATGATGCGGTGTGGTTATGGAGCTACATACTAGTATGTGCATTTATCAGCCGCTCTATAGGTATATGATTCATCGCATCATGATATATGTTTGACATATGTGAAAATAAACTATCTATCTCCATCCCAGCCACAGGCAGGTAACACCTGGAAGGTTTTTTGTTGCGGCAACAGGTTGGTTTGTTTATTTATTCCTGTTACCAATGGCAACTGCCGTGCTAGTTGAAACATTAAGTTCTGAGCATGCGCATAATAGCCCCGGTGGTTCCCTGTCATCTGGTAAACACGCGGACGTGATGCCTCTGACGTTGCCATGGCAACACCATGCTATGCGTCATCACGCTAGGCACGACCAGTGTGTCAGCGTGATGTCAGTATTGTGTGTTTGGAACAGCGTGTACATGCGGATGGCGGCAGAACGAAAGGGGTACAGAGATTATTTATGTTTTTAATTGTATATATATTGATTTTGGGTGCTTAGTTGCACTCTGGTTCTCATTTTTGTGACATTGACAAAGGCACAATGCAGTGCAGAAACGTTTGTCTTTTTATCTAAGGAAATAAATTTATATGTTTTAAGAAAAGTCCAGTGAGTGCCTGCTTTTTGGAAGTATTTGGATTTTTTGCTAGCAGTGCACCTTGGCATTATTTATGGTATGATTGTGCAACTTAAGACATTGGTTTATATATATATATATATATATATATATATATATATATATATATATATATATATGTATATGAGCATTGGACCCCTTGGCAGTTAGGTAGATGAAAACATGTTAAAGCATATTTATGCAATACTTATATTTTCATGTTAGGTATGTGCATATTACAGTATGCAATCGGGTATGCACATATTACAAACAAAGATGTTAAAGAACATTGGAATATGAGCTATTCATATTTTAATGTCGGGTTAGGGCTAATGAGAATATGTGATTATGTTTGCGTAAAAGTTGGTTGTTCCTTTTTTTTCTCTATTAATTTTTATGGGGGAATATGTGAACACGCACACAATATTGTAAATTCTGATTTTTGCACTAGTTGGGTTACTGCTAGCGCAAAATATGTTTAACTTGTAATACCAGCACAATCGACAAGTGCAAATATCTTAATTCTAGCAGAGTTTTCGCAATTGCGAAAACGCAAAATCCAGCTCCACTTGTAATCTGGCCCTATGTGTGTGTGTATATATATATATATATATATATATATATATATATATATTAGGATAATTCATTTGTATCACAATATTTTTTGGGAAATGATTTATGCTCAGAGTCTGGTTGCAATACAAAAATATATAAATTATACCTACTTTGCCAAAGTAATGCATGCTAAAGAAAGTAACAAAACTGTTATAGATACAGTCAAAACTAAAAAACATTGCCATGCAGAAAGTTTAGAATTTAAAAAAATATATAATAAATAATCAACTTGAAAGTCTTTGCCAAGTCCCAAAGAATATTAAATTACAGCACTTGAGTAGGAATACAGCGAGTACTCCATGTGCTAAATTCAGACTCTGGTGAGAAGCAGATCTATTACTCTTAACAAACGAGTTTCCAAATTTAGTGGCTGCCAACCAACGGTTCATGAATATGATTTTGAAGTAAGCAAAGCAGAATCATTGACAATAAAGAGTACAGTAGAACAGGGTAAGTGGAGTCCAATTTTGATAGATAACCATGGTCATATAGCTAGACAGCCCAGCTCTAAACACAGGGCGTAAGATACATTACACAAAGAGAAAAACAGAGGCTCTCTGTCTGCTACAAGCACTTAGCATACACACTGCATCCATATTAATAGAAAGTTATCTTCTGCTTAATTTCTCTTAGATATTCACGTCCGTTTTAAAATGCCCTGCTTGAACTAAGAGGACACTCTTCATTCTGACAGGCAGGAATAGAAATTACTTGTAGTGAAATTCACTGTTAAAAATTACAGTTCTTTATACATATGATATAGCCTTTTTCCAACTATGGCAATTTTAACTAATAGTATGTTGTTTACTAAACTATAGCAATAATCAAAATACTTTCATGAAGAGAAGATAAAAAAAAAGAAATCAAAATCTTGGTGAACATCATTTAATGTTACAACTGTCTAGAAGACAGGATTTTATTTTCTTCACATTTGCACAGTATAAGAACATTCTGCTGCATTTTTACATATTTTAGCAGCAAACTTAGTTTTATTTTTTTGACCTGTCCTTTTTGTTATATTCCCAATTCTCACATATTTCTTTTCTGGATATATTTATTCCAGCTATGTCTTCTAAATCTCTTTTTTATGTACCCATTACTTATACATGCAACGGTTCTAAGAGCAATTTAAAGTAATTCACATAATTTAATTCCAGTTCATCTTCTCCTTTGATTTGTGTTTTTTCCACTGACCCAAAAGAAGTTGGCATGCAGCATATCAAATCAAAGCTGACCTTGCAACATTCTACACAGTGATTGATCATTACAGAAGCTCATTTATGTTTATCACTAATTGGTCTCAGCAAGGCAGATAAAATAAATATATTCAAAATGTTTTTCAACAAGTGTTTACCCAGATAGCAAAACAATGCACAATTTTCTAATGAAATTAAAGTGTTAAATGATTTAAAAGTATTTAATTTGTGTTCAGTGCTTTTTAAACCACAATCTTTCATTGCTTATATATAGAGTCTCTCTCTCTCTCTATATATATATATATATATATCTATCTATCTCTCTATCTATCTATCTATCTATCTATCTATAATTACTTTCATGTTCTTTTAAATACCAATGTATAATTGTATGTATGTATAATTTTAATCTGATGTTTTACCCTTACAACTAAAGGGAACAGTTTGAAGAATATGTTTGTTCATCATCAGGAGTAATATATGCCCTAAACTGATAAATTGGGAGCTTTTACTTTGTATGTAACTGGTTCCAACTAAAGCTAATATCAATTACAAGGCAAAACATATATATATATTATAATTACTGAAAACTAAGAAGAATCTTAACACAGAGGTGTGGATATCTTCTGTAAGTATGCACTTGTAACACTCTTAGCCTAGACTGTAAGGCAGTTTCTTCTGATTAGAACAAAATAAAATATAACTTTTTTTACTTAAAATAAGGGTAACACACACAAGTTAAAATCGACACTAGCACTGTTATGTTATCTAACTCTATTGGCACAATAAAGGGAGGACTATGTACTTCCGCCTTGGGTGAATAAATATACGTCCTCTATACAATGTTATGTTCTTTCTGCTATACTGTAATGGTATATCCAAGTAGTGTATATATGTAACCTCTTTAGTAAATAGTTCCCTATATAGGGTTATTTGGATATCCAAATTGCTCAGTAATGTGTTTGAAAACGCCAGTAGTTTTTCCACTAAGACCCTATGTAATATATGCAAATATTAGGCTGCACTTGGGTCTGGTTTGTACAACCTATTTTCTATGATGATTGCTGCTATTCGTAACACTATCGTTAGTAGACAATTAGGCTTTAGTAATGCTGAGATATAACCAAACAGTATCTTAATTGATTTTTAATGTTTGTGTATACTACAATTGTGGACTGCTGGTTTCCAGCGTTACAGTGTTGCTACATATTGTCAATACTGTGCTATGTATCAGACCTGGTTTATCGCCGTCTGGATATAGTGCATAATATACCAATAAAAATAGTATATCCCTTTATACTTTCACTGTCCAGTATGGCTCAATTCAGGTTTTTCTCTATTTGACTACCTCTCTGCATATTTTTAGTAATCTTTAGAATAATGTGATATATATTCACAAATGTTCTCACTTTATATACCTGTGTGGGTAGTCAAAACTGAATAATTTATTTTGATCCATTCTATATTATATGCACTCAAATGCACAGTATCTTTGTTGAAAAACAACACTTGTATTTTTTTGCCGATATGAGTTACAAATATAATCAGGTTGTTTGCGATACACATCACCTTAATGGTTCTAAAGTCTCCGTTAGTTATATATTACAGTTCTTATCTCAGTCTTACTCTGTAATAACCATCTATATAACTGTTGAGAGCAGCGTGTATTTAATCATCTTTTAACATGTAAAAGGCGGATATCAGTATGATAAATAAATACAAACTACGGCTAAGTCTGGCACAACCCAGACTGTTAAACGTATTTAACTAAGTATAGTAAATAATTAAAGCAACATAGGTTTAGGATAACATTCTGGTGCTAGGCATGTTAAAATTGAGCACCCAAGCACTCAAAGTAACTCCTAACTAGTTTCGCCCCTCTGGCTTTGTCAAAGGCGGCGAGCCGCCGATTTTTTGGGGGTATATGCCGGTTTAACCAGAAGTCCCGCCTTATTTTATTTCAGTTTGATTTTCGATTGGACAGTGTTAGATGATTGACAGCTTAAGGTCTCAATCCTGGGATACTATTGTTATGTGTGCCTGGTGCTGCGATTTACGTGAGCTGTCAATTCATTTGACAACTCACTTGAACTAAAATACCTATGCTTTGATTGATAAGCCACTACAATAAGTGTATCTTCTCTTAGTTGATATGAACCTTTTGTTGTTATAAGAGGTATTATTATAACATTATTGCCAAATTACACATTCAATCTTTATGTTTGCATCATCATTGTGAGTTCAACAATATGGATAGTTTGTCATTTGTGTGAATTCTTTTTCATGTCATTCTATATCTATTAAAGTGTGTTAAAGGAGGAAAAAAAAGTGACAAAAAACAAACCCTGAATAAAACCTTGTATTGTGTACAGTACACATGACTAGTGCTTAACTCAGTGAACTAGATTAACATTTTAAATCTATACACTATTTCTATCTTGTGTGTTTCCAGGATATTCAAGTGACACCTGTGGTGCTAAATATTGCTTAGTAATTCTACTAGTGGTAGTGATACAATTTATAATAATCTAAAAATCATTATTATGAAATTTATTGTGATCTCTGATTCTCTTCCTATCTTATTAATCGTGCTTGTTTCACTTATCATTATTAGAAGGCTGTTATTATATACATAATTTAGCCTATAGTATCTATTGAGTTCATACATTGCTTGTGTTGCCTTCTTTTTGTTTTATTTATGCTTTTATTATTTTTTTATTTTTTGTTTTTTTGTTTTTGAAAAATGTTAGGTGAGGGAGAAAGAGTGAAGGGGATTGAAAATGACACAAATTATTTTATTATTTCAAATAAACTCATTCAATGACTAATCTTGTTGTTACTTCTTCTTCTTATACTTATGTATCCGACTTTGTAGTTTTTCTTTTATACCTCTACATACTATACATGGCTTATATATCAACATAGGTTCTTATGTGTGTGATCTTCATAGAAAGATATAATAGTTATTTTGTTCGTTCAGTCCATATATATATTATAGTTGTGTCACAGGAATTAAGCAGCAACTGAAAGCATATGAACAACAACAAAAAACATTAAGACAAATAAGTTGTCTCTTCCTAGCAATAGTATCTTTCACAGATGCAAACACATTATGGTGCATGGTTTCTTTGTTCTTTGCCTTAAGCTTGTTCAAAAATTAAACTCTTTAGTTTTTGAACAACACATATCCAAATTTTGGTGAGGTCTGTCCTCACTTCTGTACTCCTCCAAGGAAATTCTCCCCTTTAACAATCATTAACACCACTACTCCCCAAACCTCAGAAACATTAACTAACACTGATGGAAATCTTCCTTGCACTTGTTTTTACTCTCTGATTTGCCAGCTGTGGTTATTTTTCTCACAATGAAGATTTTCTAAATAACCCCATTTAACTATGTCTATTCCACAAGTTAATGTTAAATACACCAGTGTTTCTTAACTGCAGTCATCAAGTACCCCTAATATGCCAGATTTTCATGGTATCACCCATCAGGTGAAATAATCAGCGGAGGGGTGAGAGCAGGTTAGTAACCATGGTTACTGATCAGCTGATTCTTTCACCTGTGCTGTAGTTAAGATATTATGAAAATCTGGCCTGATAGAGGTACTTGAGGAGTGGAGTTGAGAAATACTGAAGTACACTGCCCTAGAAAATCAAGTACATAATAATAAATACAGGAGGCTCTTGAAAGCATATTACAGTTAAAACAAGTGCAAAATGTACAAACATGTGCACATTTGTAGTTTTAAATCAATGTGTTACATCAATTAACTATAAATATTTTGTTTTGCAACTAAGGTGTCCAATATTCCCAAAAGGGTTGATTATACTTATAATGGATCTTAAAGGGACACTACATTCTAAAAATAAATAAATTAGAAGAACAGCAATGAAACTGTAACACATTTTTACAAATAATGCTTAAAGGGACACTAAACACCTGATAAAAATCATTAAAAAGTATGTTTTATTATGAATTAAAATCAAGTAATCACTACTGCATAGTTTATTTGTTCACCTTACCCCTAAGTGTTGAAAAAAATCGATTTGAAGATGAATGCTAATCAGGTGCATTATTCTCCCATGTAAGGTGCCATGTTAGAACGCACGTTACACTGGGTCACAGCAGTCATGTGACTTGTGCAGATGAAAAACACAGCAGCAGCAGCACTCAATGTTATGCAGACAGAGCTTGTCCTGCAGTTTATGTTATAAATCTGTTACAGGAAAAAAAGATTTTATTATTATGTTTTTGTATGCAAACAAAGCTTACTTTTTCAAACGTTACCACTGAATTGAATTCCTAATGTGTGTGACTGTACATAGCACTTGGCAGGGTTATAAATGTAAATCATTCTCTTCTCTGACAAGCTCCGGTCTGGAGAGGGAGGGGCCGAGGGGGAAGAGAGAGCAGAGAGACTCCGTGAAGAAAATAGACTAAATAACTCATGCTGGAAATACTTTTTACTGGAGATTTGTTCTATGCAATATTTTATTTTCATACATCTGCATTACATATATTACTGTATATATGTGATGTAGATGTATGAAAATAAAATATTGCATAGAACAAATCTCCAGTAAAAAGTATTTCCACAAGCGCTAAATCCATAATAGCATTTCACTGGAAAACACAGCACAGGCCAACATTATTAGAATGGATTAATAAGGTCACGGACATGCTAACACTTGAGGAATATGGCTACTACAAAAGGAAACAGATTGGCACTTTTGCAGACATCAAATTTCTTTGGGAAGAATTAACCACACGATAGACTCCCTTACTTAGGTCAATAACATAGAGTACCTTCTCTCTGTACCTCCCTATCCCTCTCTCCGTTTCCTCTTACTTCTCTTGTTGACACTTATTTCTGGGGATCTCCCCCTTGGAAGGATGGTGGTTCCAAAGTTTGTAGTTAAGTTTACCGTTACAAAGTTATGAATAAAAAAAAAGAAAAGAAAGACTTTTAACATGGAGCAAAGAACTTTCACATCCATATGTTAATCTCATCCAAGCCAACACATTTGGAGAAGATTGTAAAAGATTATATTTATGTATTTCATGTATTTGATGACATTCAATTTTTTCTTCCATGTTCTGTATATTCCTCTTTTATTTGGATGACAATAAAGCTCTTTGAAAAATTTTGAGATGAACAATTTTTTTTTATAAAAGCAAGAGGTGTACAAGTTCTTAAAAATGTGTTTAATTTAAATGTTTACATTTTAATTGAAACTAGCAGGAATATTATGCTTCATATGCAAGTATTCATTAATTACTTGCTGATAAGGACAATTCCCAAGGCGTTATTGATAAAGGGGGAAAAAAGGAGAATGGTGCACATACTTGAGAAAAAAAAGTAAGTGTAACATTATATAGCCAAATGTATATGGACACCTGACCATCACACATTGTTGGACATCCCATTCCAAAACCATGGGCATTACTATGGAGTTGCTCTCCCTTCTGTTGTGGCTATAACAGCCACCACCACTCTTTGGGGAAAATATTTGAGTATGTATATGTAGGGTTGCCACCCGTACCTTAAAATACAGAACACTTATAAGTTATACATGCTGCAGGGTGTGCAGGGAGGAATAGGAATAGTGCTGTCCAGAAACACAATACATGTTCCTCCCTGCACACCCTGCAGCATGTGTAACTCATAAGTGTCCAGGAAAACATGGCTGAGGTGGCAACCCTATGTATATGGGAGTTTGTGCCCATTCTGACAATGATCATTTGTGAGGTAAGGTACTGAAGTTGGATGAGAGGTTCTGACTCACAATCAGCATTCCAATTCATCCCAAAGGTATTCAGTGGGGTTAAGATCAGGTTTATGTGCAGGCCACTTGAATTCCTCCACACAAAACTTGCCAAACCATGTCTTCATGGACATAGCGTTGTGCTCAAGCTGGACCAGAAAAGGGCCTTCATCAAATTGTTGCCATAAAGTTGTAAGCACCCAGTTGTCTAAAATGTCTTTGTATCCTGTAGCATTTAAATTACCTTTCACTGGAACTAATATGCCTAGCTCAAACCTTGAAAAACAGCACCAGAATTTATACTTCCTCCACCAAACCTTACATTAGGCACTATTCTCTTGGCATTTCCCAGACCCAGATTCTTCAATCAGACTAACAGATAATGGAGTGTAATGTATCACTCTAGAGAAAACATTTCAACTGTTTCAAAATCCAGTAGCAGCATGCTTTACATTATTCCAGCTGATATTTGGCATTTTGTATGTTGATGTGAGCCTGGTGTACAAATGCTTAGACATGAAAACCCATTTCACAAAGCTTCCAAATCACAGTTCTTGTGCTGATGTTGCTCCCAGAGGCAGTTTGGAACTCTGTAGTGAGTGATGCTATTCTTACATGCTATGCACTTCAGCACTCAGTGGCCACACTCTGTGAGTTTGCATGGTCTACCACTTCAATTTGCTCCTAAATGCTTCAACTTCGCAATCACATCACTTACAGTTGATTTGCGCAAATCTAGCAGGGCAGAAATTTCATTAAATTACTTATGACAAGGAAGCATCCTGTGAAAGTGCTTTGTTTAAAGTCACTGAGCTCTTCAGTAAGGCCCATTGTTCTGCCAATGGTTGTCTATCGAGATTGTATGGCTATGTGCTGGATTTTTATGCACCTGTAAGCAATGGGTATGGCTGAAAAGCCCAAACTCAATATTTAAGGCTCCATATACAAAGCAGCATGAGTTGGACTGGAGCTCTTGCAGGGCAGGATAGCACATGCGAGCCTGTTTCCCGCAATATAAGAAGCAGCAGTCATATTCGTGGTAGGAGACTACTAGAATAATCATATGGATAATGATGTAGTAAAATATATATTTTTTTGTTATGATGTTTAATATCAGAGTTTCAAACTTTCAAGAGTTACAAGAATGTTACAAAGTAGATATACAGTAGCACAATATGCCTTGTATGGTTAAAGATCTAAAAACAAAAAAAATAAAAATGTAACTATTGTACACTTGTCATAACTGGCAACGATACAAGTCATGAACGGGTTAATCTTGGGCCACATTTTGCTATGGAACTATGATTACATAAAAAAGTTCTATTTAAAAGAGAGGAACCACTTTGGGTCCCATGAACTAAGATGGCTAGAGTATAGTTAGAAATCAAAGCAGTGCATTAGAACACTTGCACATAAGATGGTTCAGCAGGTATAATGCCTATTAAATAGCTGATTTTATAGCTAAATCACAGATGATTAAATATAGAAGGGAGTTAATGTCAGCAAACTAACGATTAGATTTAAAGTTTGGCGTTAGCCGTCAAAACCAGCGTTAGAGGCTCCTAACGCTGGTTTTGGGCTACCACTGATATTTAGAGTCGTGTAGGTAAGGGTCTAACGCTCACTTTCCAGCCGCGACTTTTCCATACCGCAGATCCCCCTACGCCATTTGCGTATCCTATCTTTTCAATGGGATCTTTCTAACGCCGGTATTTAGAGTCTTGGCTGAAGTGAGCGTTAGAAATCTAACGACAAAACTCTTAACTACTGTGCTCTAAAGCAGGGGTCGCCAACCTTTCGGACCTCAGGGACCACTAAACTCACAATTTTGAATCCTGTGAACCACTAACATAATAATAATTGTTATATATATATATATATATATATATATATTGTGTGTATATATATATATATATATATATATATATATACATACAGAAACACACACATACTGTACATAACTAGTATAACCATAGCTAAGTTTACATTATGTATATATTTACATGTTTAAGAATTATTTTTTGGAATTAACTAACTGAATGACAAAACTGAGAGAATACTTCCTAATGAGTAGGGAGATTGTAATTTAACTCCTCCTCCATTTTCACTGATGCCCAGCCAGACACTGTAGGGAGTTGCGGCACGACAGGGTGACACCATCAGAGGAGACTAATTCCTGCTTGATGGTGTCAAGGACCACCAACATCTTCTCGTGGACCACCAGTGGTCCATGGACCACTGGTTGGCGACCGCTGCTCTAAAGTACACTAACACCCATCAGCCAATCAGATTCAAGTTCAATCCGATTGGCTGATTGGATCAGCCAATCGGATTGAACTTGAATCTGATTGGCTGATTCCATCAGCCAATCAGAATTTTCCTACCTTAATTCCGATTGGCTGATAGAATCCTATCAGCCAATCAGAATTTGAGGGACGCCATCTTGGATGACGTCCCTTAAAGGAACCATCATTCGTCGGGAAGTCGTCGGCCAGGATGGATGTTCCACCTCGGCGGGATGAAGATGGATCCGGAAGAAAGAAGATTGAAGATGCCGCTTGATAGAAGACTTCAGCCGGATCATGGACCTATTCAGCTCCCGCTTGGATCAAGACTTCAGCCGGATCATGGACCTCTTCAGCCCCCGCTTGGGCCAAGACTTCAGCCGGATCATGGACATCTTCAGCCCCCGCTTGGGCCAAGACTTCAGCCGGATCATGGACATCTTCAGCCCCCGCTTGAGCTTGGATGAAGACTTCGGAGCCTGGACGGATCGGTGATACCCGGCATGGTGAAGACAAGGTAGGGAGATCTTCAGGGGCTTAGTGTTAGGTTTATTTAAGGGGGGTTTGGGGGTATGTGGGTGGTGGGTTGTAATGTTGGGGGGGTATTGTATGTTTTTTTTTACAGGCAAAAGAGCAGAATTATTTGGGGCATGCCCCGCAAAAGGCCCTTTTAAGGGCTGGTAAGGTAAAAGAGCGTTTCAATTTTAATTTTAGAATAGGGTAGGGCATTTTTTATTTTGGGGGGCTTTGTTATTTTATTAGGGGGCTTAGAGTAGGTGTAATTAGCTTAAAATTGTTGTAATATTTTTATTTTTTATTTTTTGTAACTTAGTTCTTTTTTTATTTTTTGTACTTTAGTTAGCTTATTTCATTGTATTTATTTGTAGGGATTTGTATGTAATTAATTTATTGAGAGTGTAGTGTTAGGTTTAATTGTAACTTAGGTTAGGACTTATTTTACAGGTAATTTTGTAATTATTTTAACTAGGTAGCTATTAAATAGTTATGAACTATTTAATAGCTATTGTACCTGGTTAAAATAAATACAAAGTTGCCTGTAAAATAAATATTAATCCTAAAATAGCTACAATATAATTATTATTTATATTGTAGCTATATTAGGGTTTATTTTACAGGTAAGTATTTAGCTTTAAATAGGAATAATTTATTTAATAAGAGTTCATTTATTTCGTTAGATTTAAATTATATTTAACTTAGGGGGTGTTTTAAAAAGTTTTTACAAAGTTTCCAATTTACTTCTGTTATATCTTTGTTCTCTTGTTATTCTTTGCTGAAGACATATCTAGACAGGCAGAGTGCACATGTATGGAGCAATACATGACAGGAACTAGTGCGGCCATCTAGTGCTTTTGCTTAGGTATAGCATTGTTGCAAAACTACTACCATATTATGCTGCAGACACGTGCACACTCCTGAAGTTACCTTCTTGCTTTTCAACAAAGGATAACAAGAAAATGTGAACATAAAAGTACATTGGAAATATGTTTATAACTGTATGTTCTGTTTTAATAATAAAAGAAAAAATTTGGGTTTTATGTCCCTTTAACTGATCAGAATCAAAACCAGAATAAACAAATGGTGCAGATACCAGTCAGGATAATGGCTAAGAGAGTGAAAAATACTGATTGAGATGTCTGAATGTAAATTATATTATACAGAAAGCACTCCAATGAAATAAATACTATATACAGCGCCAACATTTAACAAGATACAGGCTCCCAAAATGAGATCCCTAAAAACTCAAATGAAATAGATACATTGATAAGAGGGAGCACCAAAAGGCTAAAGTATATATATTCAAAAAATAATGGAATAAATGAGAGTGTTATAATATCAAAGGAAATGCATATATTAAATTTATTACTAGGGTATCCTAAACAAATAAAAACAGTAGGGTAAAAACAATGGAAACAGTAAGCAATTACCAAAAAGATGAGTGAATATCAGATGTGTAAAAATAAAAAAATAAAAATAATTTGATTAAAAAATAGGATACAAATTAATGATCCAAAACATGTGATCAAAGTGTGATAGACTAAATAATCCAATAATCGATACCTGTGAAAACATAAAATAACAATGTGCAATATTGCTAAAAAGTGATAGAACTAATAGGAAATTAGCTTACCCTATTTATAGACTCGAGCAGTGCCTCTAAAGATCGACGAGTTTCGGCCCACACCTGGGCCTTTCTCAAGATGTCTACTGCTGATATTCATCAAACTTAAATAGCCTATGAGGGCCAATCAGAGTCAAGACTTTTAACTAATGAGGACATTCACTTTTTAGAGGACATTTATTTTATCAACTTTGGTCATTAATTATATATTTCTGCTTTATTTATCCTCTAGTTTTGAGGATATTCACTCATCTTTTTGGTAATTGCTTACTGTTTCCATTGTTTTTACCCTACTGTTTTTATTTGTTTAGGGTACCCTAGCAATAAATGTAGCTCTATTTTTATCCCTATGTATATTATAGCAGCCTCATTTTATCTGCGTTTTTAATATGAATTATATCTTTTATTTTTCAATTCTAGCCACACATTTTGAATTCTGCATTTTTGGCATTGATCTGTATTTTGACATTGGTCTGGTGTCTGTATACACACTTGATTTAATTCTATTTTAGGTTCCATTTTGTTATAACCATCACCCATTTGAGCTAAGGGCTGTACCTACTATGGAAGAAGTTTTACCTTCCATTAGCTCTCTGAGAGCAGATATGGAACAAGATATTAAAGAGGCACTTTTTCAAACTTGAGAAGAGACAAATAATCAGTCTACTAATATGAAAGGCATCTTTAAAAATTTAGAGAAACTGCTGATAACTGAAGTTAAATATAAAGCAGAATTTTCCTTTCTCAGAAAATGCTTAGAATTGGGGATAGTTCCCAAAGGTCTAATTATTGAAAAGCAATGCGCTTTCAATCTGGAGGACTCAGTTAGTTTACAAAAATGGAATCAAATGATTCTTGAAGCCTCTAATAAATTGATAAAAATTATAATTGAATATAGAGACCAAATACTAGTAAATATTGATCTTGAGATTAAAGAGGAGGAAAGCAAAGTTGAACCCCTTAAACATACCAACATTTACATGCTAAAACAAGATCAGCTATATACAAGGGTTAAAAAAGATAAAGGATGATGTCATACTTAAAAAATCCAAGAAAATAAATAAAATACTTAACCCTAACACAAAGGAAGAACTACTAGGTAGTGATGTCATAAATTCAGGTCCAAATTTGAATAATCCCCTAGAAGTCCAAGATAATCAGGGTTGGAAGGTCAATTATAAAAAGTCCAATAAACCTAACAAAGGGAATGAGATGAATAGAAACAGACAGTTTCCAAACTCATATAGAGACACGAGTAATTATGAACAGATGCCAAGACAACATTTTCATAACTCAAGATTAAGAAATTATTGGAATGATAATAGGACCGGGTCTGATCAGGCCCAGAGTCAGTATTGGAATCCAAGACATTATGGGAATATCAACCAAAATATTTGGCATAATAGAAATAATGGTCCCTATAGACACAACCCTCAAGACCAACATGTCAGATTTAATAGTAGATTTCATGAGAGGAATGAGAATGACTTTTGAAATAGGCATCACACAGGGTCACACCCCCAATTCTAATCCCAGACAAGAATATTAATACCATAACCATGGAAATAAATTGAATACAGGACACGTATATAAAAATGGGCATACTCCAACACTAACGTAAGGCGGGATTATTATAATCCACCCAATACAAACTGGAGGCGTGACTTCCAAAACATTGACGATAAATTTATCACATTAAGAAATGATGAACATAACTACAGACCACTTGATTCACCTAATACACTATTAAGAGGGGAGAATCAATGTACTACATCTAGGGATTCTTTTTTAGAACTGGACCCAAGAACATTCCCAGAGAAATTGAAAAATATGGGGAAAAGGAAAATGGGCCTCACAGAAAACCCAGACACCCCACAACAAAAAAGAAAACACATAGGGGAGGAAGATTAAAACATAGAAAAAAAGAGACAGTTTGAGCTAGAGAAAGATCAAACCCAGATACCTATTGTTCCAAATAATAAATCTATTAACAATGGAATATACAATCTAAGTACTGTAGCCCTTACAGATAAGGAAACAGGTTTTAAATCTAGGTCCTTCTTATGCACCATCCAAAGGCCTTAACATATTTCAAACATATACACATGTTAAGAACCTGGTGAGGAAATTGACTTTAAAAAGATACTTCCTGAAGACCACAGCAGAAACACAACAAAATACTAACACCAAAATATATATAGATGAGAATACAAAAGAGAATAAAATTACGCCCACAGATCTTAAGCCTAAATCAAACTTCTATCTTATTAAACACAAAGGTGGGGCTATTGAAGCATTCGAAAGAGTGGTATGTGATGAAATTAGAAAATTGAAACCTAAAAAGATCAATAAATATAGACACAACCTATCGAAGGCACAAATTAATGTCCTCAAAGGTCTGGAAAACAATACAAGTGTGATAATTAAACCAGCTGATAAAGGGATTGTACTACTGGACTTAGCATCCTATATAATGGAATCCAGGAGAATACTGGGAGATTCTAAGACCTATGAAATCCTGAGAGGGGATCCTACAAACAGATGCAAGGCAGAATTACATAAATTATTAGAAGGGGTAAAACAGCAAGGGTTTTTAAATTATAAAGAATATAGATATCTTAGAATTGAATACCCCAAAATCCCCATCTTCTACTATCTGCCGAAGATACACAAAACACTAATTAATCCCCCAGGGAGACCCATCATCTCCGGTATTGGTTCCATCACTAGCAACTTATCTCAGTATATAGATAAGAATTTACAAAAATATGTTAGCACTTTACCCTCATACCTTAAGGACTCCACACAGTTACTGAATATATTAAATAGAACAACTTGGGATGAAAAGCATATTTTAGTAACTTGTGATGTGACATCCCTTTACACAAGTATACCCCACAAAGAAGGAATAGAAGCGGCGCAATATTTTCTTGATACAGATATTTAAATGGTAGAGGAACACAAAGCTTTTATTATGGATGGTATTTTATACATTTTAACTCATAATTATTTTAATTTTGATAATACATTTTACAAACAACTGTGCAGTACGGCAATGGGGACCAGATTCGCGCCTAGCTACACGACCCTTTACATGGGTAAATGGGAAACCATATTTTGGGATTCCTGCCCAGCGAACGCAGATCTGGTACTTTATCATCGATATATAAATTATATTTTTATGATATGGCAGGGCACTGAGGAAGATCTCAAATTTACAATCGAGATAATGAACAAAAATGAACAAAATCTTAAGTTCACTTATGAATTGAGTCACACCAACATCACGTTCTTAGATCTTAATATTGAGATAGAAAATGGTAAAATTGAGACCTCTACTTTTTTCAAAAAAGTCGACTGCAATAACTACATCCACCGATCTAGTTGCCATCATCATCTTTGGAAATCCAACATCCCAAAAGGACAACTACTTAGAGTAAAGAAAAACTGCTCTAAGGTATATAAGTGGATGGAGCAGTCGAAACTCTTGAAAGATAGGTTTTTGGAAAGTGGTTACTCAGAGGATATATTGGAGAACACCATTCAAGATGTAAATAAAATAGACAGAGAATCTTTGTTGGTATATAAAGATAAACAACCGGAGAGTAAAGATGAGATAATTGTCCCATTGATCACTAAATATAGTGAAAACCGCAACCCTGATTGAACGTATAGTCAAAAACAATTGATACTTATTGAAACAAGATAATATCCTAGGCAAGAAATTGAGTAATGTCCCTAAATTTATCCATCAAAAGTCTGAAAACCTCAAGTCAATGCTGGCACCAAGTCTACAAAAGACCACAAAGAAATCATTTGAGACTAACATCCAAGGGTAGAGACTTAAAGGCTTCTTCCCCTGTGGATGGTGTAAGGCTTGCCAACATGGCACTAAAAGTGATACATTTATATCTAATAACAGCAAAGAGGTTTTTAAGATAAATGACATTATATGCTGCCAAGAAAGGGGTGATCTACCTAATTGAATGTGGTTGTGGTCTCCAATACGTTGGACAAACCACACGCAGTGTTAAAGATAGAATTAGGGAGCACCTATTAGCCATTAAACACAACAGAAATGATGTTCCACTATATAAACACATCAAAGATTAACATGGAGGTAAAAATACAAGTCTCAAGTTTATGGCTATCTGCAAAGTACCAAAACAATGGAGAGGAGGAGACTATGTCAAAAGACTATTACAAGCTGAAGTCAAATGGATTTTCTACATTGATTGTATATATCCTTTGGGTCTTAATGCTGATATTGAAATTTTTCACCTTTTCAATTAATTTTATATTTTATACTATTATACTTTTTACACTATTATCCATCCATTTCTAGTTCATACATTATATCAATTTTTAAAATATTATTGTTTTAAAATATTAATAATTATCTTTTTAATATTGTCATTTATTATTATCACTTAATATTGTTACTTATTAATTGGTGTTTTCTAGATGTAATAATGTTTTCTGCTTATGTGAGATTAATTTTTAAGTTCTTTTTAACTTCCATTGCTATTATTAGTATCTAGTTTTAGAATATAGTATATAAATGATTACTATACTCCAGTTCCTTCTTTCGGAATATATAGTTTAACAATTTAATTTTTAATAATGATAAACACAATTGTCTATAACCCAGTGATAGACTCGAGCAAACTATCAACCTTCTAGTATACATGTATTAATTAGCCCAAATATTTCCATGAGTCTCCCTATAAAACTAAATTTCCCAGAATTCAATATTGCAATACTGGTAATGACGATAAAACCGAAAGTTACATCACAACAGGAAGTGATGCGACTACCAGAAGTTATGTAATATTAATACTGGAAGTTGACGATCGTCCGTGGAAATTTGGAGATTCGATAAATCAGATTTGTTAACACACAAAATGGTAACTCCCTCCTCCCTTTTTGGCCACCGAAGTAAGAGGCTACTTTACTTTGATGTTTCTATGGGGATATAATGATTATAGGGAAATGACCTCTGTAAATACGAATGATACCGGAAGGGATACCATCAGTGTGAAGGGCCACCATTTTATTTAAGGGCAATTAATATTTAATGGTACCTGAAATGGGCAAGACTGAGGCAGGAAAAGTCTTGATTCTGATTGGCCCTCATAGGCTATTTAAGTTTGATGAATATCAGCAGTAGACATCTTGAGAAAGGCCCAGGTGTGGGCCAAAACACGTCGATCTTTAGAGTCACTGCTTGAGTCTATAAATAGGGTAAGCTAATTTCCTATCGATTATTGGATTATTTAGTATATCACTCTTTGATCACATTTTTTGGATCATTAATTTGTATCCTATTTTTTAATCAAATTATTTTTATTTTTATTTTTATCATCTTTTTATTTTTTACACATCGGATATATATATATATATATATATTAGTTCAAATATATTTATATAAGTAAATATATGTTACACACAGCAGAGCTATACGAGATGCTATGTTGAAAGTAGGGGATCGCAGCACTCAGAATAACTTCTCAAAATCTAATATGTAGAAAAAAGCTGAAACATAGTATCAAAACAGAGGCTCACACACAGGTGGTCCAATTAACGTGTAATGCATTTATTAATACAAGTTATCCTAAACCTAAATATGCCACTGCAGTGGAAAACCTGAATAAGTAACTATACTCATGATAAGTAGGTACAAAAAAATGACATTCTCAATGTTGCACAAAACAAATCAATAAAACAAAGCATAGAGAATCATGATGAAACTGAAACAAAATGTCCCAAAGTAACAAAAAGTTCCACAAATATATGGGTTATAATGAAGATATCTTATTAGCAATGGCAACATATGAGCTCATCCAATAGCGGTACCGTTATTTAAGAACCAGCTGACAGATTTGAGGTAAAAGCGTCCTCCTAAGTCAGCAAACGTGAACCATGAGTGCTTGATAATAACAACAGGCTTTTTCCAAAAGACGGCAAAAAAGGATAAAGGAAAACGTATACAACCTCTTCCAGGTAAGGATAGGTTCCAGGCAGCAAAGACCGGGTTTCTTTAGGCACAAACTTGAAGCATATATATGAAGTGAGCCAGGACTTGGCATCCGGCTTCTGTCTCACCCAGATTTCTCGTCTGGTTCCTTAACACCTTTACTTGTGCAAGCTGAACTTTGAGATTCTTTACTGGGTAGATCGCCTCTGCCAAACTTTCTTCCGGAAACTTAGTGTTATCAATCAACACCAATCCAGGTACTTGCTTACTGCCGCTTAATTTTCAAATGACTGTGTCGACGCGCGTTTCGCCCCACAATGCTTTGCGTCAGGGCCTCGTCAGGACTGTCAGTCACAGGTGATATCTCCATTCATTTAAATCTGTTGCCAATGTTGCAGGAGTGGTTAAGGCGTATACCCACCAGCCAATGGGAAAGGCCATAGAACATTGCTATTATTTAGATTCCCATGCATATATTGACTAAAACAAAATATTACTATTTACATTGTTTAAGCAAAGTTAACAGACAAAATAAATAGATATAATAGATGAGTTTAATACTATCAAAGGGACCAACTGGTGCTGAGCCTACGTAAGATTTATTTTAAACACCTCTAGTTAGATTTCTTTACATAACAAGTTTTAGGGTGATCAAAATTGTTTTTTTTAAATATTTGGATGTACATTTTTATCTTCATATATGTGTTTTGGCCTTATAAGGAATGAGAGGAATGACATAAAAAGGATCATCTTTCAAGAAAAACTTTTGAGATGTAATTGGTGCTGTTTAGGACTACCTAGGTTGATTAGTCACGTTGCTCCTTTCTTTAACCCAGGAAAGACCTAAATTCAATTCTTTCATTTAAGCCAAATGGGGACACAGTTTTTAACACATAGGTCCATCTAGCTTCTTTTTTGAGAAGACATTTATTATTGTCTCCTCCTCTGCCACTTGTCTGTCCCTGATCAATACAAAGAAATTTTAAAGATACAGTGCTACTATTGTGTGTATCTTTAAAATGTCTAGCGACACTCGTATCTCTTTCATATAGTATGTCATCTCTATGCTCCTGTACCCTGTCCTTGAACATACATTTTGTTTTTCCAACATAGAACAGGGGACAGGAGCATTGTAAGAGATACACTACTCCTACTGTGTTGCAATTCGAAAAACATCTTATATCAAAATTTTTGCCTGTATTTGCCGAAAATGATTTACACTTCAGCATATAAGGGCAATACACACAGTGTCCACATGGGAAACTGCCTTTAACTTGTTGGTATTTATTCAACCAGTTAATTGTGGGTTCTGACCTCACGAATCTACTTTTAACTAACTTCTCTTTTAAGTTAGGAGATTTCTTTGCAGTCAGAAGGGGTCTTTTACCCACTTTTCCAGCAATTCTTTCATCAAATGACAGCAAGTGCCAGTTTCGAGACAAAATGTCTCTCAAATTCTGCCATTGGCAATTAAATGTAGTAATAAATATTATGTTGCTATCTGCTGTAGCTCTGAATTTATTTGAATATAGAAGATCATTTCTATTCAATTTCCGAACTTTGTTAAGGGTGAATTTAATCAGTTTATTTGAATATCCTCTTTCAATGAATTTTTCACACATAATTTGAGCATGATGCTCAAATTTTGTTTTTGAAGAACAATTTCTCTTCAATCTGAGCAATTGTCCAAAGGGAATGCCTCTTTTGAGCGATTCAGGGTGGCTACTAGAAGCTTCTAATAAACTGTTTGTTGCCGTATTCTTTCGATGGTTTTCAGTAGTTATCTTAGTCCCTTCTTTTTTGATGCAAATATCCAGGAAAGGTAATTCTTTCTCACTGAATACATGTGTCAGCAGAATGTTCCGATCATTCTTATTTAATGAGTCAATAAATTCATACAGACAGGTCAGGGGGCCATCTCAAAACATAAGGATGTCATCCACAAATCTAAGCCAAAGGGACACATGGGAACTGAACACCTCACCAAACTTTTCAAAGATGTCCAGCTCCCATGCCCCCAAGTGTAGACAAGCATAAGTGGGTGCACATACGGCTCCCATCGCCGTCCCCCTGACCTGTCTTTAAATTGAGCCATCAAATTCAAACACATTGTTCTCAAGGATAAACCTTAAAAGCATAATGACAAAATCAGTATGATTATTGCTTTCTGAGCCTCTAGATCTCAAAAAGTGTTCACTTGCACCAATCCCAACCTCATGAGGTATGGAGGAGTAGAGACTTTCGACGTCAAGTGATACAAGGATAGTGTGGGTAGAGAAAGTTATGTCATCTATTTTTCGAAGGAGATCTGGGATGTCCTTGACATATGAAGGCAGAGAGAGTAGGAACGGTCTTAAGAAAAAATCTACATATTGTCCGATGTGTTCACTGATGCCCCCTATCCCCGATACTATTGGTCTCCCTGGTGGGTGAGACTTGTTTTTATGGATTTTCGGGATAGTATAGAAGGTAGGCATCACTGGACACACCTGATTTAGAAACTTAAACTCATCTGGGGAAATGAGGCCTTCCATTTTTGCTCCCTGTAAAATATGATAAAGCTTTAATTTCATATTTGACAAAGGATTTTTTGGAAGTTTTTCGTACTGGGTTTTGTCCAACAGTTGTCTTTTTGCTTCATTAAGGTAAAAAGATTCATCAAGCAAGACTAGGTTACCGCCCTTGTCCGCTGGCTTAAACACTATTCCTTTCGCTTGGGATAATTCTTTTAACGCCACTCTTTGACCAGATGTTAAATTATCAGACAAAATCCACTCTTCAGGTAGCTGCTCAATCTCCTTTTCCACAGCCTTTACAAACATCGAGACAGCAGGTACCTGTGCTATAGAAGGCATATAGGATAGGTGGATTTTGTCTTTAAATTTGATCTAAATGTTCCTATATTCTCAGAACCCATTGTGGACTTATTATCATCAAAAAGGGATTTTAAGGCAAGTATTGCCTCTTCGTTTTTCTTATTTTCAGAAGATTGATGCATTATATGATGTAACACTAGTTTTCTTGCAAATAGATGTAAATCTTTGATGAAGTCAAATGTTATTTAATTTATTAGTTGGACTAAAGGATAAGCCTTTTCTTAAAACTTCAATATGTGTTAGTTTTAATTTAAACAAGGAAAGATTGATGATCTGTAGCTGATCTTTAAATGCAGTCGGGGTTAATAGCCCTGATATGGTCTCCTTCGTGGCCTCCCTCTGTTCCCTTGCCTTTGTCTCATATTGCCCCCTCTCCCTCTCTGTTCTCGCTTGGGATATCTCCTCTCTTCGATTGTTATATTCTTTGTTTTTTCTGCTGCTCTTCCTCCCCCCCTCATCTCTTCCTAAATTGCCCTGGCCTAAAGTCTGTGAACCAGCGCCTCCTTCATTTTTTGAAGATCTATCTTCATTTTCCATATCTGACATATCTGTCCCTGAATCATAGGAACATCTATCAAATTTGTACACATAGACTTTTTTGTTTTGATAGTCTTCCTGATCGCGATGCAATTTTCTGCACTTCCTTACTTTAATTTCTGCCTGTAGTCTAGAAATATGTATTTTAGTTTCTTCATTTAATTTATCAAAGTTCGGATCATGATCAAACTTATTTACAATTTGTAATGCTGACTCTACATCTTTTATTTTTTCCAATCTTTTATCATTCCTTTTAATTAGCATTTCTATCATTCCAAGCGCACATGAAGATAATTTTTCATTCCATTCATCCAAAAATTCTAAGCCTCCCTCTTCTTCTCTAGCATTGAAACCTGGGTCTAAGAAGAGTCTTAACCCTCTAGGAACTATTTTTTTCTCAACATAGTTAGCTAGGCTTGAATTCTCAGCTCTTACTTTTACCTGTTTTACAATACAATTCTTGTATTTTTTAAAAGTATTGAACACATTAGTTTCTAATTCACTGCTTTCTAGATTTGTATTGGTAAGAGATTCTTTCAGCTCAGCTTCCCAGACCTCATCTGAGAGGGTGAATGCCATAATCTTCTGTTATCAACAATGTTATCAGCTTTACAAAGGAGAAGTTAAAGTATACACAAAACCGTATACAGCTTAATAATTCCTCAATCCCAAAGAACGGAAATGTGAGAATCCTCTCTTATATTCCTATATGTTTAATAAATTGATCAAGGGTTAGGGAGAGAAATATAGTGATCAAGCACCTGTGTTATCACTTTTAGGTAAATTGCCTGAAACAATAGTATAAACCTGGATAGCGCTAGCTAAGCCAGGTTCTGGTGCAGACCCCAAAATTTTTATAATAGTTCAAATATATTTATATAAGTAAATATATGTTACACACAGCAGAGCTATACGAGATGCTATGTTGAAAGTAGGGGATTGCAGCACTCAGAATAACTTCTCAAAATCTAATATGTAGAAAAAAGCTGAAACATAGTATCAAAACAGAGGCTCACACACAGGTGGTCCAATTAACGTGTAACGCATTTATTAATACAAGTTATCCTAAACCTAAATATGCCACTGCAGTGGAAAACCTGAATAAGTAACTATACTCATGATAAGTAGGTACAAAATAATGACATTCTCAATGTTGCACAAAACAAATCAATAAAACAAAGCATAGGGAATCATGATGAAACTGAAACAAAATGTCCCAAAGTAACAAAAAGGTCCACAAATATATGGGTTATAATGAAGATATCTTATTAGCAATGACAACATATGAGCTCATCCAATAGTGGTACCGTTATTTAAGAACCAGCTGACAGATTCAAGGTAAAAGCGTCCTCCTAAGTCAGCAAACGTGAACCATGAGTGCTTGATAATAACAACAGGCTTTTTCCAAAAGACGGCAAAAAAGGATAAAGGAAAATGTATACAACCTCTTCCAGGTAAGGATAGGTTCCAGGCAGCAAAGACCGGGTTTCTTTAGGCACAAACTTGAAGCATATATATGAAGTGAGCCAGGACTTGGCATCCGGCTTCTGTCTCACCCAGATATCTCGTCCGGTTCCTTAACACCTTTACTTGTGCAAGCTGAACTTTGAGATTCTTTACTGGGTAGATCGCCTCTGCCAAACTTTCTTCCGGAAACTTAGTGTTATCAATCAACACCAATCCAGGTACTTGCTTACTGCCGCTTAATTTTCAAATGACTGTGTCAACGCGCGTTTCGCCCCACAATGCTTTGCATCAGGGCCTCATCAGGACTGTCAGTCACAGGTGATATCTCCATTCATTTAAATCTGTTGCCAATGTTGCAGGAGTGGTTAAGGCGTATACCCACCAGCCAATGGGAAAGGCCATAGAACATCGCTATTATTTAGATTCCCATGCATATATTGACTAAAACAAAATATTACTATTTACATTGTTTAAGCAAAGTTAACAGAAAAAATGAATAGATATAATAGATGAGTTTAACACTATCAAAGGGACCAACTGGTGCTGAGCCTACGTAAGATTTATTTTAAACACCTCTAGTTAGATTGCTTTACATAACAAGTTTTAGGGTGATCAAAAAAATTTTTTTTAAATATTTGGATGTACATTTTTATCTTCATATATGTGTTTTGGCCTTATAAGGAATGAGAGGAATGACATAAAAAGGATCATCTTTCAAGAAAAACTTTTGAGATGTAATTGGTGCTGTTTAGGACTACCTAGGTTGATTAGTCACGTTGCTCCTTTCTTTAACCCAGGAAAGACCTAAATTCAATTCTTTCATTTAAGCCAAATGGGGACACAGTTTTTAACACATAGGTCCATCTAGCTTCTTTTTTGAGAAGACATTTATTATTGTCTCCTCCTCTGCCACTTGTCAGTCCCTGATCAATACCAACAAATTTTAAAGATACAGTGCTACTATTGTGTGTATCTTTAAAATGTCTAGCGACACTCATATCTCTTTCAAATAGTATGTCATCTCTATGCTCCTGTACCCTGTCCTTGAACATACATTTTGTTTTTCCAACATAGAACAGGGGACAGGAGCATTGTAAGAGATACACTACTCCTACTGTGTTGCAATTCGAAAAACATCTTATATCAAAATTTTTGCCCGTATTTGCCGAAAATGATTTACACTTCAGCATATAAGGGCAATACACACAGTGTCCACATGGGAAACTGCCTTTAACTTGTTGGTATTTATTCAACCAGTTAGTTGTGGGTTCTGACCTCATGAATCTACTTTTAACTAACTTCTCTTTTAAGTTAGGAGATTTCTTTGCGGTCAGAAGGGGTCTTTTACCCACTTTTCCAGCAATTCTTTCATCAAATGACAGCAAGTGCCAGTTTCGAGACAAAATGTCTCTCAAATTCTGCCATTGGCAATTAAATGTAGTAATAAATCTTATGTTGCTATCTGCTGTAGCTCTGACTTTATTTGAATATAGAAGATCATTTCTATTCAATTTCCGAACTTTGTTAAGGGTGAATTTAATCAAATTATTTGAATATCCTCTTTCAATGAATTTTTCACACATAATTTGAGCATGATGCTCAAATTTTGTTTTTGAAGAACAATTTCTCTTCAATCTGAGCAATTGTCCAAAGGGAATGCCTCTTTTGAGCGATTCAGGGTGGCTACTAGAAGCTTCTAATAAACTGTTTGTTGCCGTATTCTTTCGATGGTTTTCAGTAGTTATCTTAGTCCCTTCTTTTTTGATGCAAATATCTAGGAAAGGTAATTCTTTCTCACTGAATACATGTGTCAGCAGAATGTTCTGATCATTCTTATTTAATGAGTCAATAAATTCATACAGACAGGTCAGGGAGCCATCCCAAAACATAAGGATGTCGTCCACATATCTAAGCCAAAGGGACACATGGGAACTGAACACCTCACCAAACTTTTCAAAGATGTCCAGCTCCCATGCCCCCAAGTGTAGACAAGCATAAGTGGGTGCACATACGGCTCCCATCGCCGTCCCCCTGACCTGTCTGTAAATTGAGCCATCAAATTCAAACACATTGTTCTCAAGGATAAACCTTAAAAGCATAATGACAAAATCAGTATGATTATTGCTTTCTGAGCCTCTAGATCTCAAAAAGTGTTCACTTGCACCAATCCCAACCTCATGAGGTATGGAGGAGTAGAGACTTTTGACGTCAAGTGATACAAGGATAGTGTGGGTAGAGACAGTTATGTCATCTATTTTTCGAAGGAGATCTTGGGTGTCCTTGACATATGGTGCAAGTGAACACTTTTTGAGATCTAGAGGCTCAGAAATCAATAATCATACTGCTTTTGTCATTATGCTTTTAAGGTTTATCCTTGAGAACAATGTGTTTGAATTTGATGGCTCAATTTACAGACAGGTCATGGGGACGGCGATGGGAGCCGTATGTGCACCCACTTATGCTTGTCTACACTTGGGGGCATGGGAGCTGGACATCTTTGAAAAGTTTGGTGAGGTGTTCAGTTCCCATGTGTCCCTTTGGCTTAGATATGTGGACGACATCCTTATGTTTTGGGATGGCTCCCTGACCTGTCTGTATGAATTTATTGACTCATTAAATAAGAATGATCAGAACATTCTGCTGACACATGTATTCAGTGAGAAAGAATTACCTTTCCTGGATATTTGCATCAAAAAAGAAGGGACTAAGATAACTACTGAAAACCATCGAAAGAATACGGCAACAAACAGTTTATTAGAAGCTTCTAGTAGCCACCCTGAATCGCTCAAAAGAGGCATTCCCTTGGGACAATTGCTCAGATTGAAGAGAAATTGTTCTTCAAAAACAAAATTTGAGCATCATGCTCAAATTATGTGTGAAAAATTCATTGAAAGAGGATATTCAAATAAACTGATTAAATTTACCCTTAACAAAGTTCGGAAATTGAATAGAAATGATCTTCTATATTCAAATAAAGTCAGAGCTACAGCAGATAGCAACATAAGATTTATTACTACATTTAATTGCCAATGGCAGAATTTGAGAGACATTTTGTCTCGAAACTGGCACTTGCTGTCATTTGATGAAAGAATTGCTGGAAAAGTGGGTAAAAGACCCCTTCTGACCGCAAAGAAATCTCCTAACTTAAAAGAGAAGTTAGTTAAAAGTAGATTCATGAGGTCAGAACCCACAACTAACTGGTTGAATAAATACCAACAAGTTAAAGGCAGTTTCCCATGTGGACACTGTGTGTATTGCCCTTATATGCTGAAGTGTGTCATTTTCGGCAAATACGGGCAACATTTTTTATATAAGATGTTTTTCGAATTGCAACACAGTAGGAGTAGTGTATCTCTTACATTGCTCCTGTCCCCTGTTCTATGTTGGAAAAACAAAACGTATGTTCAAGGACAGGGTACAGGAGCATAGAGATGACATACTATATGAAAGAGATATGAGTGTCGCTAGACATTTTAAAGATACACACAATAGTAGCACTGTATCTTTACAATTTGTTGGTATTGATCAGGGACTGACAAGTGGCAGAGGAGGAGACAATAATAAATGTCTTCTCAAAAAAGAAGCTAGATGGACCTATGTGTTAAAAACTGTGTCCCCATTTGGCTTAAATTAAATAATTGAATTTAGGTCTATCCTGGGTTAAAGAAAGGAGCAACGTGACTAATCAACCTAGGTAGTCCTAAACAGCACCAATTACATCTCAAAAGTTTTTCTTGAAAGATCATCCTTTTTATGTCATTCCTCTCATTCCTTATAAGGCCAAAACACATATATGAAGATAAAATGTACATCCAAATATTTGAAAAAAAATTTTTTGATCACCCTAAAACTTGTTATGTAAAGCAATCTAACTAGAGGTGTTTAAAATAAATCTTACGTAGGCTCAGCACCAGTTGGTCCCTTTGATAGTGTTAAACTCATCTATTATATCTATTCATTTTGTCTGTTAACTTTGCTTAAACAATGTAAATAGTAATATTTTGTTTTAGTCAATATATGCATGGGAATCTAAATAATAGCGATGTTCTATGGCCTTTCCCATTGGCTGGAGGGTATACGCCTTAACCACTCCTGCAACATTGGCAACAGATTTAAATGAAAGCTATTGATGCTGCTGTTCGTTCCTGGCAGACTGCTTTTCATTCTGTTTTGCATATGTAAATATGACCCTGGGGATAGTCTCCCTAAGGGTGATGGGGGAAACCAGACGTGGACTCCTTGCCCAATGTGCTTAGAGGGATATGGCTGCACCTCACTGACGAGGCCCAAAGGAGGCCGAAACGATCGTCTGGGGTTGTCATGTTCCTTGTTCAGAGGAGAATTGCCTAGTATTTCGGGGCTGAACTGACCATGTCGGCGGGATCAGACTGATATACTACAGGAAAGTTTTCCTCTGTGAAAAGCACAATTGGGCAGAAAGAAACTACTACCAGGTGGCAACCAGGCCATAGAACAAGCTATTGATGCTGCTGTTTGTTCCTGGCAGACTGCTTCTCATTCTGTTTTGCATATGTAAATATGACCCTGGGGATAGTCTCCCTAAGGGTGATGGGGGAAACCAGACGTGGACTCCTTGCCCAATGTGCTTAGAGGGATATGGCTGCACCTCACTGACGAGGCCCAAAGGAGGCTGAAACGATCATCTGGGGTTGTCATGTTCCTTGTTCAGAGGAGAATTGCCTGGTATTTCGGGGCTGAATTGACCATGTCGGCGGGATCAGACTGATATACTACAGGAAAGTTTTCCTCTGTGAAAAGCACAATTGGGCAGAAAGAAGCTACTACCAGGTGGCAACCGGGCCATAGAATAAGCTTTTGATGCTGCTGTTCGTTCCTGGCAGACTGCTTCTCATTCTGTTTTGCAGATTTAAATGAATGGAGATATCACCTGTGACTGACAGTCCTGACGAGGCCCTGACGCAAAGCATTGTGGGGCGAAACGTGCGTTGACACAGTCATTCGAAAATTAAGTGGCAGTAAGCAAGTACCTGTATTGGTGTTGATTGATAACATAAGTTTCCGGAAGAAAGTTTGGCAGAGGCGATCTACCCAGTAAAGAATCTCAAAGTTCAGCTTGCACAAGTAAAGGTGTTAAGGAACCGGACGAGAAATCTGGGTGAGACAGAAGCCGGATGCCAAGTCCTGGCTCACTTCATATATATGCTTCAAGTTTGTGCCTAAAGAAACCCGGTCTTTGCTGCCTGGAACCTATCATTACCTGGAAGAGGTTGTATATGCTTTCCTTTATCCTTTTTTGCCGTCTTTTGGAAAAAGCCTGTTGTTATTATCAAGCACTCATGGTTCACGTTTGCTGAATTAGGAGGACACTTTTACCTCGAATCTGTCAGCTGGTTCTTAAATAACGGTACCACTATTGGATGAGCTCATATGTTGCCATTGCTAATAAGATATCTTCATTATAACCCATATATTTGTGGAACTTTTTGTTACTTTGGGACATTTTGTTTCAGTTTCATCATGATTCCCTATGCTTTGTTTTATTGATTTGTTTTGTGCAACATTGAGAATGTCATTATTTTGTACCTACTTATCATGAGTATAGTTACTTATTCAGGTTTTCCACTGCAGTGGCATATTTAGGTTTAGGATAACTTGTATTAATAAATGCGTTACACGTTAATTGGACCACCTGTGTGTGAGCCTCTGTTTTGATACTATGGGCTCCATGTACTAAGCTGTCTGCGAGGTCTTCGTGACTATTTTCGTCTAAATTTCTGCGTGCGGATCAATAACCGTATGTACTATCCCACGAATCCATTGAAAACCTTATATTAAAAAACGGCGAGCGAACTTGCCCGCAAATCTTGAATTCTCGTCTTTTTTGTAGCTAGAAAATACTCGCTCAACATAAATCTCGCACAAAACAGGAATTACTAAACTATCTATTTCTACGCTCGTGAATTTCTCCGCACCTACCTCGTTAAAAATCCCTCGCCAGCTAATAGGTGGCGAGCACCATAATAAACAATAGGGTCTATCAGATCAACGCCTACAACTGATTTAAAAGAGGTGTACAATTGAATGGTTACTCACTTTTGATCCTGTTAGCCATTATGGAGACACTTCTTCAACTTTATATTGTTCGTCTGATGCAAATGAGGGGTAGAAGGCAAATTCGTCAACCTGATGCCCCAAATCCGGTTCGAAGAAGGCGATTACGAGTACAGCGGGTATTCCTTCCTCGGGTTCCTTTAGATGCCCTTTCCGATCGAGAGGTTATTCAAAGGTTCCGTCTGGATCGACATTCAATATTGTCTTTATATGCTCAAATAGCACATTTTCTAGAGCCTGTGACGGCTCGTTCAAGGGCCATTCCCGGAATACTAAAGTTTCTTGCTGCCTTGCACTTTTTTGCCACCGGATCATTTCAGGCAGTGTCCAGCGTCATCATTGGTTTCAGTCAGTCTGCCTTTTCTCGTCATCTTTCCAAAGTTATCGATGCACTCATGCATATATTCCCCGAATATGTTTGTCTACCAGCTACCACAGAAGAGTGGCAATCGATAAAGTCGCAATTCTACAGTGTGGCTGGAATGCCAAATGTTCTTGGGGCAATAGACTGTACCCATATTGCAGTTCGACCGCCACGGTTACGGGAGGAGATTTACCGCAACCGAAAGTCCTGCCATTCCTTGAATGTACAGATGGATTGTGACCCCAAAATGAGAATTATCAGCGTGAGATCAAATTACCCTGGCTCCTGCCATGACGCTTATATCCTGCGGCAGACTGGACTGTACCAAAAATTCGAAAATGGGGAAATGCCAGAGGGATGGTTATTAGGTAAGCTTGAATTGAACTCAACCAAAATTTTTAAAGGTTTTTTAAAGAGCATGTAATTTTAAACGACTTTCAAATTGACTTTTTATTCTTTTTATATCAATTGTTGAAAATCATATCTAGATATATGCTCAATAGCTGCCGATTGGTTGATGCACCTAGAGGCCTTGTTTGATTGGCTCACATTTGTGCATTGATATTTTTTCAACAAAGGATATATAAATAAATTTTGAAAAAAAAACACATTATATAATTAAATTTTTAATTTGTTACTATAAATTTATACTAATTTGACGCTAGCCTCAATAACTAATAAAAATTATTTTGTCTTTTTGGAATGACTTACATCAATATTTTTTTTTTTTAATTACAGGGGATGCCGGTTACCCTTGTTATGAATGGCTTCTGACACCCTATAATAACCCCCAACTCCGGAAAGATATTCGTTTTAATGAAGCACACAAGAGCACAAGTGGTGTCATCGAAAGGACTTTTGGATTATTGAAAATGAGGTTCCGATGTCTGGACAGATCTGGCGGTGCAATGCAGTATTCTACAGAAAAAGTAGCAAGAATCATCTTAGTTTGCTGTGTCTTGCATAATATTGCCACCAAAAGAGGATGCCCCATTGATGACGATATTGCCATGCCTTTTAATGACTTTCCAGAAGAAATTTTCAGAGAAAACACCAATAGACGTAGCATGGCCACAAGGGATATGGTTTCTGACCAATATTTCGAAGATTGATCTTTCTCTAACAATTTTTTCATCTTATGTAAATTGTGTTCTGCAGTTTTTTGTTTTTTTTTCAAATAAAATTTGTGTGCAACATCATCATATTGTTATTTCTTTGTAGCCCTTTTTCTAAACAAACCTTATTTTCATTGTTCACACCCCAAAAATAAATGAAACAGAATTTTTTTTAAATGAAAATAATATAACAATTTATTTTAAGTTCAAAAGGCAACAAGAATAAGAATTATAACTATTTCTATCCTAATACAACTAATATATTTACATAACTAAAAAAGTTCAACATTTATCTATTCAAAAGGTTACATATTAGACTTACTATTTTACATTTAACCAGTGATTTTGTTACATAGTAATTGTATCAAATATAAATGAATCACAAAATTTGAGAATATATATATTGGTAGTGTTATCTGTGGTCAATGACCTAGGATATAGTGATGTACTAAAAAAAAGATTATCCATGACGATATATTTATATCGTCATTGTTCATTCCTCATGCAAAATTTATCGTTCCAACAGAAATTTAATATAATATTGGTTATTAATGGTTAGTCGGATCAACAATATTATTCATGTTACATTGTATTAGAAAAATAAAGATTCAACAAAAAATAATGCTACATTGTAAAAATAGTCATGCGTCAATTTGATTGACAAGTATAGTTGTGACGTCAGATACTAACATGTCGCTAACGGAGCCTTTCACAGCTGGAGAAATAGTCATTCTGGTATATGCAATGGAACGATATTTTCCTCATCGTATGGGAGGAGTTCGATTGGTAAAGCAGGACAGTCGTGATCATATTATATACGAAATGATAAGAAGGATGTATAGAGTATCAAAGATAAAAAGGACAAGACGTCAATGCCTAAGAAAGTACAGCGATTTGAGGCGTAGGGAAACTAATTATTACAATTCAATTAAACGACTAATAAGAAACTGTAAGTATAAATGTTTAGTGTTACTTATAGTAAGTTTCAATTTTAATAGTTATTGATAGTAAGTCCAATAACTGCGTCATCTTTTACCTTTCACCATTGATTGATTTGCAATAATAGTAGGAACAAGGGACAACACATTTGACTTTCAGTATTCCGTTAAAACTTTTCTATCTGAACATTGAAAGACAAAAATTATGTTCATTGTTCCTTTAGCTTTAATAGACTGTTATTTATAGTATCTTATTTTTTTTCTAAAGCTATTCACCTTTAAGTAAGCTATATACTTGTTGATTAAACTAGAATGTACTGTCTAATAATCCTTTAATTAATAATATTGACATCAAGAAATCTCAAAATCCAATTTTACATTGATAATAGCATTCGATAATCAATTTAATCATATATTTTTAGTATTATTAATCCAGAAAATGTTTGTTTTTAGTATATCTTCAACTTGCATATATGAAATGAAAATTAACATCTATTAATCATTACAACTATAAAAATAAAGTCAATTTTTACAAACAGATATGAAAAAATCAAAATCAAAAACTCAAAAAATTCCACGTTATTTAAGAGAAATAAGGATTGAAACGCCAAATAGTGGGATCACTTCACCACCCCTTCCTTTGACACTTATGGACATACCAATGACTTCCAAAAATAACAGAGCAGTGAAAAAAATGGCTGTCAACACTCAAAAAGGTACTATAGAACAGCGTTAACAAGGTTTTATAAATTGTAAATAAAATAAATAATAATTAAAAAAAAAAATTATGTTTAATAATCTAATGCACATTTAGATATCCCTGGATGTTCTTATGAAGAAATTCCATCCTTTGAAAAAGAACCAAATTATTATTTTGATCTTGAGGTCGATGAGCCATGCACAAAAGATGATGATACTAATCTTGGAAGAGGTATTAGAATTTTTGTTTTTTAGGGAAGTGAAATATAGAAAAAATAATGTAATTTTAATTTTAATTTTTTATATATTTATAAAAAGGTCAACCTTTGTACAAAGCAGTACAAGTTGAAATAGAATTGGATGGCATGGTATACGCAACAAGTAATGATATTGGACAAAACATGTTTCCTCCTAAAAAAAATCTGATAGACAAAGGTATTTTATTTAGTTACCTTTGTCAAAAATAGAATAATTGTAAAAACAATAAATTAAAAATTAAAAATTTTATTTATTTATTTTACTTTAGCCTCTGGTTCAAGCGATGCTTACACATTAGAGGAAAAAATTGTGCAGACAGAAAATTATATGGATATCATACCTCCCAAAGAAAATGAAGGTATATACAGATATCAATATATTATTTATATTTTGTTATGTGATTAATATGTGAATTTAATTTATTTTTATTTATTTTAAGGTATAGAAGTTTTTGAAGAAAAAATCGATGAAAGCACACAAACTTTTTTGGATGATAACTTCAAAATTAAATTGGCAAAAATTAGGTCTACAATGGGAATGTTGATGGAGCAAGTTGATTTTTTGTACAAGAAATATGGCATTTAATTTTTTTTTAAATAAATCTTTTAAAGCACTTTCTATTGTTTTGAAAAAAAAAAATTACAAATTTAGAAACATCCAAAAAAAAAGGGATGATGAGTGTTTGTAATAAAAATCGAAATTTTTGTTCTTTTTTTTTACCATTTCATAAAAAAAAAATATATTGTAAGCAATAAAAAAAAAATTTCAATGAAAAAAAATTTGGATTCATACTTTTTTCAAACATTTTAATAAAAAACACCAAAAATTATTTTTAAAAATATTAGTGCAACTCAAAAATATAAATATATTTTGAACAAAAATATAAAACAAATCAAAAAGTGCAACATCAAAAACAGTATAAACTCAAGTTATTAATACAATTAATAAAGATGTCTATCACTACTGTCCTGGCCTATTTGGTTCAGAAGGACCCTGTCTTTCACGAATAATGGACAGGAGAGAATTCATTGTTTGTTCTGCGAGGCGTAATGAACGGTTTATCTGTTCGTTGTGCTCCTTGTCCATTCGCCTCTGCCAATCAAACCTCTCTCTGTCTAACTGCAATTGTCTTTCTGCTAATGATGCACTTCGGTCCAGGTGTGCGATTAAAACATTCTGTAACTCTCTATGATCCACCCTATATTGTCTAGCAAGAGAGATCATTTCATTGAGACAGACATCATCCACTTCTTCAATTTCATTGTTGCCAGGTACCACAGGTCTTTCATTAGATTGTGTTTCTGCTGGCTCTACATTTCCTTGAATTGTTTGTTCTTGTACTTCTGCTTCATCAGGGACAGGTTCATGGATCTCCATTGGTTGTGCATCCATGATATCATCCAACAAATCTGGGGTCTCACTTCCATGATCCCTGGATTGAAGTTCCTCCTCCTCAGGTCTTTCTGGTTGTACAGCAACCAGGTTTAAGATGACCTCCCTCGATGACTCCTCTGGATCTGTGAAAATTAAAAATAAAAAAATAAATATATATGAATATATTAAGATTTTAATATCTATATAAAAATATAATGTAGATATATAAATATATATATTAAAAAAAATATATATATATTTATATATATATATATATATATATATATATATATATATTTTAAAAAAAAAAATTTAATTTTTTTTTTAACGATTTTTGTTCATAAAAAAATAAAATACTAACAAAATATTTAGTAGCAGCTGTGAATATGTACTATGGAAAAAAGGCAGCACTCACATGTCATTTGTAACTAAAATTCAGCTGTTCATAACACAAAATTAAATAATCTTTTTTTTTTTTTTTTTTAGAAAATTTAATGAAGCTTTTGTATTATTAAATGCTCTTTTTAATTTTAAATGACGAGTGATTGATGCCTTTTTATGATCTAAAATTCTAAATATATCTATCTATATATATAAATGTGTATATATATATAGATATATATATGTATATATATATATATATATAGATAGCAATATATATATTTTTATTTATATAAATATATATCTTTATATATCCAAAAAATAATAATATATATGAAGATGTTGCTATCTTGATATTTATGTATAAGAAGAAAATAAAAAAAAAAGGAATGTATTAATAGTACAGATTCTCACCATCAAACAACCGTGGAGAACTTCCCGTCATGTTCCGAAAAAGATGTCCAAGGTCAGCTATGATAAAAAAAAAATATATATATATATATTAAAATAAAATTTCTTTAGTGAAAAATCCAAAATAAAAAAATTACAATAAACCAATGTTATCTATATGGCCTAAGTGAGCAAACACTACCACGCTTTTAAAAGAAAACAAAAAAAAATGGAATTCAAGTAATTAGATTTTTTGAGAGAAAGCGAATTTAGGTTAGCTTTGACCAGTATGACCAGTGGAGAATGTAAAAAATGAAAATATATTGTTTACCTGTACCTCTACCAACACTGGTTTCAGGGGTGCTGGTACGGATATCTGGAAGTGTATCCACTGATAAAAAGGTATGGCTAGCAGATGATGTGCTTCTTATCGTTTGCCCAATAACGACACCACCACTTGTCATCGACGTCCCAGAGGAGGTTGATGGAATGGCTGAAGCAGGGTCATCACCACCCCTAGCTGTCACGGATTGTGGTCGAGCTGTTAAGAGATAAATAAAATCAATCGTTATTCATGTTTCGATCCATAGAAGATTAATAAACAACTAATATTTAAAATTTTAAATAGTGGTTATTGAAAGGGACAGTGTAGCACACACAATAGTAACCAGGTTGAAGAATTTGAATGTAAAAATTAAAAATTTTTGTAGACACTCAAGGTTGTTTGTATTGAAACTGTTTTGTAAAGCTTGTTTCTAGTATTTAAAAAGTGTTGAGTACTTTGTTTGACATAAAACAATAGTCCTGTGTTTATGTAATCTTTCATTCTATTCATTATTCATTCTATTCTATTCTTTAATTCTATTCATTCATTGTATTATGTATCAACAAGCTGTTATAAGTGTTATTTGAACTTGTCATTTAATTACCTTGTTAACAATTAACTGTAAACGAAAAAGAGTTGTCTGCTCATTTGCTAATTAAATGACAAGTTCAAAGAATACTTATAAGAGCTTGTTGATACATCATAAAATAGTTGAATGAATGAATAGAATGAATAGAATGAAAGAATAATGAATAGAATGAAAGATTACATAAACACAGGACTATTGTTTTATGTGAAACCAACTATTCAAGTTTTTTTAAATAATAGCATTTAAACACTCATTAATCCGCTGAAAAAACAATATCTTGATATTATATATACACTAATGTTGGGAGTGTGTATCTGCATGTGTAAGTGTATAATATTAGTGTGTGTGTATCTGCATGTATAAGTGTATATTTTTTTGTCTGTATACATGCTTGTCTAATGTATACTGTAACGTTTGTTTTTGTGAATTTGTAGGTTTATACTATGCAGGTGTATATGCATTTTATTATCATTTAAAAAAAAATATTATTAAAACTAAAATTTGTCTACAAAAATATAGCACTGTATTTTCAAACGATCGTTGAATACAGAGCTCACATAGCAATAACAATATTGTTTGGCGCAGCTTTTGATTTGATGAATAGGGACATTAAACCACAAAAGATTTGTTCATCAGTCATAAAGAAATTAAGATTTTAAAATAGATCGAAATTTACTTCCATTAAAGGCGTCTATTTACAATTAGCTAGTAAGCAGTTCTAAATATGCTTTTCATCAAAGGATATCAAGAAAATGAAGTAAATTAAAATAGAATTGTTATTTATAAAGCGATACAAAAATAAAATAGTAATAGGACTATATTCTGCATAATCAAAATTGGCGCCAATAAATATTGATTTTCCAAAATATAATTAAATGTTAAATATTTTTATAAACCGACTCCACTGGAAAATTACAATATGATCATCAGTCAATTTAAAAAATAGTAATTATACTAATGTTTTAAATCTTCGGTCGCTATCACAATCATCTGTGATCATGAATATTACATTACATACGTTATTGGTTAAGCTATACAAAAATCTAACAGTAATCTGCATTGATTTAACGTAATCAAAATTGACGCACCAAAAAATTGATTTGAAAAAATATCTTTACAAGATAGATATTTGGATAAACCAACTCTAATGGATAATTACAATATGATCATCATTCAATTCAAATAATAGTAATTCGATAATTGTTTTACATCTTCGGTCGCTATCACAATCATCTGTGATCATGAATATTACATTACATACGTTATTGGTTAAGCTATACAAAAATCTAGCATTAATCTGCATTGATTTAACTTAATCAAAATTGACGCACCAAAAAATTGATTGGACAAAATATCTTTACAAGATACATATTTGTATAAACCAACTCTAATGGATAATTACAATATGATCAACATTCAATTTAAATTATAGTAATTCGATAAATGTTTTACCTCTTAGGTCGCTATCACAATCATCTGTGATCCCGACGATTACTTCTGGGCCTAGACGCTGCACCAGTCTCTGCTCGTAATCATTAAGATCAGCGACATAAGCTGTTCCACCTCTGGTAGCATGAGTTTAATTTTTTTCTTTTGCCAATTTGGCTTTTGCAAATCGTTTGATGTCGTTGTACCTTTTTTTATTTGATCAACGTCCTTTTTCCCAGGTCCCTGAGCACTGACAGCATCACTTATCCGGGTCCATATACTTTTTTTACGGATACTAGACGTTTGCTTCGAACGACAACCAAATAAATAGTCATACGAGTCTAGCACCATATCAACAAGAACCAGGTTCTGCTGATGTGAGAAGTGGGGATTCTTCGATTTGGACTGTGAATCAGATCGAGAAGTAGCCATACTTAATTTATCGATAACAATAAAAGTCAGTAAAGCTTCAAGTTCTTGAAATATGCAGTCTGAAAAACTTTATTAAATAGAGCTTATATAGTGCTGCAATATGTTCCCGCGACAAAGCTGACGTTTCTGACACCTTGCAGTCACGTGGGACAAACATGACTGACAGTTTGTAAGCGATTAATAGTACATTCGCAAATAGCGAGGCGTCATATGTATGAATCATTCGCCAGTGCTCGATGCGGATTAGACGCGCCTTTTTTTTTAATAGTTTTTAGTACATATGGCGGGCGGGCAACATCTCGCTAGCTGCAAGTTAGAGCGAGTCGAGCAAACACGTTGTCGGCGAAAAAATTGATGCTTTAGTACATGGAGCCCTATTTTTCAGCTTTTTTCTACATATTAGATTTTGAGAAGTTATTCTGAGTGCTGCAATCCCCTACTTTCAACATAGCATCTCGTATAGCTCTGCTGTGTGTAACATATATTTACTTATATAAATATATTTGAACTATTATAAAAATTTTGGGGTCTGCACCAGGACCTGGGTTAGCTAGCGCTATCCAGGTTTATACTACTGTTTCAGGCAATTTACCTAAAAGTGATAACACAGGTGCTTGATCACTATATTTCTCTCCCTAACCCTTGATCAATTTATTATATATATATATATATATATATATATATATATATATATATATATATATATATATTTATTTATTTATTTTCTACATTGGGATTAATGAACACTTGTCCAGCAGGAGTCACCATATAGGATTTCCAATTTGGACAAACAGGACACTAATGAGGACATTCATTTTTTAGAGGACATTTATTTTAACAACTTTGGACATTAATTATATATTTCTGCATTATTTATCCTCTAGTTTTGAGGATATTCACTCGTCCTTTTGGTAATTGCTTACTGTTTTCATTGTTTTTACCCTACTATTTTTATTTGTTTAGGGTACCCTAGTAATAAATTTAATATATGCATTTCCTTTGATATTATAACACCCTCATTTATTCCATTATTTTTGTATATATAGATACTTTAGCCTTTTGGCGCTCCCTCTTATCATATATACAAAAAGCACTCCAGTACTTAGCAATGCTTTTGCTATTGATGGATATGACTGCTTATAAATCTTTCAATTAAGCTTATCTACAGATTTGGGCAATAGTAAAAACAAAGTTATCACAAGTAACTGATTAAAAGGACAGTGTATGGTAAAATAGTCTTACCTTTATGTGTTTATGTGCTTATTAGACCGGCTGCAGAGATTAAAATGTATTGTTTCCTTGAGTTTATTTTTGTGTATAAAAAACTGGCTTTGTTCTTTGAAAACACAACCCATTAAAATGGGTTGAGCTTGCAGGAGAAATCAGATTTGTTTATTATATCACTTTCTATACACACACATGCTTCTTTACGTTATCTATATCTGTGTACCAAAGCCCAATACTGAAGACCTTATATTCAAAACCTCCTTCTCAATCGAGATATTCTAAGAAGTCTTGTCGGTACGGCGAGGCCCTTAAAAATTTTTTAGAAACACAAATTTTATCTTGAGAATTTTTTATTTTGCTATGTAATGTCATTTGCGTGAAACAGAGATTCCTACATTATAATACAAGTTCTAAAAAAATATCTTACAGATTTTATATTATTTCTCTCCATGTCAGAAAAGTGTTGAATATTAGGACCTTAGAGGGAAGAATTGAAAGTTTACATTTTACATTATTTCTCTCCATGTCAGAAAAGTGTTGAATATTAGGACCTTAGAGGGAAGAATTGAAAGTTTACATTTTATTGATTATCTCTCCTACCTCTCACTAGGAATGTCATTTCTTGTGCTGGCTATGTTTACACAGCTTTTCTATAGCCTATACTTGAGTATAGATACTTTCTGTATAGGCAGGGATACTACAGGCTAAATCAGCCATTTCAAATTGTAATATAAAGATAAAATAACTATTTGTAAACAATTTAATACACTCCAACATGTAAAATGGATCATTATGAACAAATTAAAGGGAGAAAAAAATAGTGTAAACTGTCCCTTTAAGTGGTGGTGCCTTGTATTTGAATAATGATCTCTAAACAGTGTGATGAGACAAATTTGGACACAGTGGCTAATTAAAAATGTGTTAAGAGAAATTAGGAAGAAATTTATAAGGAATGTAACACAGCATGCAAAATCCAAGTCAAACCCTAAAAGATTTTATAAGTACATATATGGCAAAAAATCTAAGAAGGAAAATATAGCTACATTAAAGTGTGTAAAGGGTAGCATGATTAACAGTGACAGGGAGAAGACTGAGGTATTAAACCAATTTTATTCTTTAGTATACACAACACAAGAGATGAACAATAGGTACATACAAACTAGAACATGTAAGCTCATACCATTAACTGGGTTATGTCTAGAGGATATCAGGAAAAAAACTGGATAATATTCAGGTACATTAATCCCCAGCCCCAGATGGAATACACTCAAGGGTTTTACAGGAATTTAGCACTGTTATAGACAAACCTCTACTCTTAATTTTTCTGGACTCATTATCATCAGGCATAGTACCCCAGAACTAGTGTAAAGTTGATGTACTGCCACTTTTGAAAAAGGGAAACCAAGCTGATCTAGGAAGCTATAGACCAGTTAGTCTGACATCAATAGTGGGAAAGATACTTGAAGGGATTATAAGGGATTATATTGATAAATATATTTGTGTAAACAAGATTATGAGTTCAAATCAGCATGGTTTTATGAGAAAAAGCTAAAACAAAGAAAAGTAGATTGCGCTATATGTACTGATACCGTACCCAGTATATAAAAAAATAGATAAAGTGAATATATAATACCTTGATTAATATATATGAATATAAATATTGTGGAACGTTTTACAAATTTAAATATATATATACACAAGTAAATCAACTAGCATAACATTGTAAAATACTAAAATTACGATAAATTCATTAAAATTACCATTGATTCATAAAAACAGCACAATAGATTCACAGTGAAAAAAAACAACAATGGAAAAAACAAACCCTGTCTAGTAAAAATAATTGATATGCATAATAGCAGCACCTTAATTTGCAATAGCAGCCCAATAGACAGCAAGAAGCAATTAAATAAAAACAATTAATATGGGTAATATTATGGGGAAAATAGCGATGATTTGATGTATTGATAAAGTATTGCACACCACTAATGTTTTCCAATCCAAAGTACCTTTTGTAAGTTCATATAGATTCACATATACACAGTCTTCAGAAAATAGGAATATGTCCCTTTAAATTTTAAATACCACTTTGGTTTCCAGACACGAGTCCTTTCTTATGCAGCTCTATTCAAACCAGGTAGATCCAAACCTCAGTTGTAGGGACAGCAATATGTAAAAAGATAAGAAGAGAGAGCGCACAAAAGACTCAAGTGTAGATTTTATTAGAATATTTTCACACAAAATATATTGCACTTACTAGAAATAAAATTTAAAACAGCATTCAGGATTCAACCCTCTTTCCTCTGCTTTAGTACCACTCCACACTGCAGCCTAGGAAGTCAGTGTCTCCAGGTGTTCTAGGACAAAATAGCGTCTGTAGCAGGGCTTTCCGGATGCCCTTGTTGACTGCTTGTTTGCCAGATGGAAGGAGCGGTTTAAACTTTGGTTGGAGCGTCGGACCTGTCAGCCGGTACCTGACGCGGTTCCCCCAGTCAACGGCTGGGCTTTCTCGAAGGTAAATATCGGGTATAGTTCTCTTTGCCGCACTCTTGCATTTAAAGGGCTATTGGCCAATCAGCAGCTTGTAGGTGTGTTTTCTTAGCCAATCTCAGGCTTCAAAACGTCTTGTATATTTTTACGGACCAGTGGCCAATCAGACGTCAGGGGGTGTGTTTGCTTACCAGACAGCATGATCGCTGGCTTTTCTCCATTACACATAATATATACAAACATACATTAACATGTTTAAACAGAAATACATTATTGATATATGACTTTAACAACTAGACAAACATATTTACACTTATTATAAAGATCGATCATAATGTTATTTCAAAACTTCTAATATTATATGTTAGTAAATTAGTTTTAAATGAAATAGAAGAATTATTTAAAAAGGAAAATACTAGTCAATTTTTAAATAAATATAATGATAATCTGACCATTATGGAAAGGAAATCTCTTAAAAAACTCATGAACAATGACGAAATAATAATACGCCCCGCCGATAAGGGCGGGGGTATTGTGATTCAAAAAAGGGAACATTATATGCAGGAAGCATTTAAACTGCTAAAGGATCAGGATACATATCGAATCCTAGAAAAGGATCCTACTGAAGTATATAATAAAGAACTTTATAAGATTTTAAACAAAGCAAAAATAGAGGGCATTATAAATGAAAATGAGTTCAAATTTATATCTACTACCCAGCCGAACATAGCAATTATTTACCATCTTTCAAAAATCCACAAGGATTGTAAAAACCCACCAGGTAGGCCAATAGTGTCCGGAATCAGATCAATTAGTGACAATTTATCTAAATATGTTGACTTCTACCTTCAACCAATAGTGAAGAACATGAAAGCATACCTTAAAGACACAACAGAGGTAATTAAAAGATTTGAGGGCAGGCCGTGGGAAGAAGATATGTACTGGCTAACCTGTGATGTGGCTTCATTATATACCTGCATACCCCACATCAATGGTACGAATAAGATAAAAGAGGAACTTTTAAAATGGTCAATTCCAATAAAACATACACTATTTTTAATTGATAGTATAAATTTTATTCTACAGCACAATTATTTTATGTTTGAGAACAAATATTATTTGCAGACACAAGGCACAGCGATGGGGACAACATTTGCCCCATCCTATGCAAATCTTTACGTAAATGCGTTTGAAAAAAAATATATCTGGCATAATAACCCATTCTCAAATAATATAGTATCATATGGCAGATATATAGATGACGTCATTATCCTCTGGAAAGGGGATATGACAGAAATAGATAATTTTATGAAATATATTAATAATAATAATTTTAATTTAACTTTTACCAATTCCTATTCAAGAGAAAAAAATCGAATTTTTAGATTTAATACTTTTTACAGACACTACAGGAAGAATAGCAGTTAAAAATGATCGCAAAAATACTGATCGAAACAGTTATATTCAAGCAAAAAATAAATTGTACACATGAAACAGATTTCAAAACTGAAGCAAAAATTTTAGAAGAAATTTTTTTGGAAAAGGGTTATGACCAGGAATTAATACAAGCTGCAAAAACTAAGGCCATTTTAAAAGAGAGAAACATATTTCACCGAGATAAAATAGTTAAATCAAAGGCAATAGGGTCTCACATACATGATAAACTTACAGAACCACTAAAACCAGATCCACCGAGACTTATAACAACTTTTAACGAAGGCTCAAAGAGTTTAGAAAAAATAATTAAAAAGCACTGGCCGCTACTCCAACTAGACCCCATTTTAGGGCCATCAATAGGGGATAAACCAACCATCAATTACCGGAAAGGTAAAAGCCTTAAGAACATGCTTGCCCCAAGTAAGATAAAACCAATTATAAAAAACAAGGCTAATGAAACAGGGACTGCAAAAATTGGAACAACCTGGTTAAGCGAGTGGAAGGGAACTATGAAATGTGGAAAGTCCCGATGTAATATGTGCAAACACATTAATAGAGCACCTACATTTTCAAATAGCTCAGTAACTGAAACTTTCAACATTTCGTTTAAAAGCAATTGTGAATCAATATATGTGGTTTATTTAATACAGTGTGGGTGTGGCCTACTCTATGTGGGCCGCATGAAACGCCAAATAAGACGGCAAATTAATGAACATATCTATAACATTGAAAAAAAGATGACAAATCACAGTGTTCCAAAACATTTTTTAGAATGCCATAGACATAACCCTAGTTCACTTAAGGTACAAGTCATAGACAGGGTTCCCGTGACTAAACCCAACCGCCTTTTAGAATTGAGAAAGTTGGAAACAAAATGGATCTATAAATTAAAAACATTACAACCACACGGCCTAAATATAGATATAGATGTAGCTGCATTTATATGAGTATATTCATTTAACAACTTCAACTAACAACTACATATAGATAATATATTCAATTAATTTTTTTAGATGACAATGAGCCCAAAAATCGCTATATAAGCTATGAATAGTTTGATCAAATAGTTTTGTAACAAAATGTTTTATATAAATCTGTAGATCCTTGCACATTCTATAACCAGCACTTTCTTAGCGTATACTCCACTTATAATTCCATATCAGTATAACAATAATTTTATAATTAATTTTATAAATAATTCTTTTTTCTTTATGAATTTATAAGATAGTGTTATTTTTAAATATATTTTGCAACTCTTAAAAACACATTCCGGTATATATTGTGTCTATATTCCTGTAGACTCAGTATATCCAGATGAAGGGATATACCCCAAAGAATATATAGGAATTAAACAAACATTAGGTATTTAAAGTATCAGCAACATTAAATCTATATACGGCATTTCTAGAGATTAGAATAAACAATGGTCACCCTTTTGAAAAGTTTGTAATACTTTCGACTCTAAGTAATAACAGGGGACATAATACATATTATTTATAGACGTAACGTAAATGTCCTCACACACTCAAAACACAATATGGTAATCAGAAAGCAATCAATTTGAGGTATATGTCTGGAAGGACATTTAATTACGTGTGTTGTCCAAAAATATAGATCAAAAACATATATCAAAATATATAAGATATAATGAAATGTATAACCAAATTTTTTTTTTAACCTGTATCTGTATAACAAAAATAATCAATGCTATATTGACCAAGGGTTGTTAGAAATAGTTCAAAGATATAATATTAGAAGTTTTGAAATAACATTATGATCGATCTTTATAATAAGTGTAAATATGTTTGTCTAGTTGTTAAAATCATATATCAATAATGTATTGCTGTTTAAACATGTTAATGTATGTTTGTATATATTATGTGTAATGGAGAAAAGCCAGCGATCATGCTGTCTGGTAAGCAAACACCCCCCCTGACGTCTGATTGGCCACTGGTCCGTAAAAATATACAAGACGTTTTGAAGCCTGAGATTGGCTAAGAAACGACACCTACAAGCTGCTGATTGGTCAATAGCCCTTTAAATGGAAGAGTGCGGCAAAGAGAACTATACCCGATATTTACCTTTGAGAAAGCCCAGCCTCTGACTGGGGGAAACGCGTCAGGTACCGGCTGACAGGTCCGACGCTCCAACCAAAGCTTAAACTGCAGTGTGGAGCGGTACTAAAGCAGAGGAAAGAGGGTTGAATCCTGAATGAAGTTTTACATTTTATTTCTAGTAAGTGCAATATATTTTGTGTGACAATATTCTAATAACATCTACACTTGAGTCTTTTGTGCGCTCTCTCTTCTTATCTTTTTACATATGGTTTTATGAGAAATAGATGATGTCAAACTAATCTAGTTAGATCCTATGAGGAAGTAAGTAAAAATATAGATAAAGATAAATTAGTTGATGTGAAATACTTGGATTTTGCAAAGGTGTTTGATACAGTTCCACATGAGAGATTAATGTACAAAGTTAAGGGACTGAGAATAGCTGAAAATGTTAGCTCATGGATAAATACTTGGATGAAATTGCTTTGCAAGGGGATTTACAAAAATTGGAAGAATGGGCTGGTAAATGGAAAATGAGATTTAGGGGGAGTTTTATCAAGCAGTTGATGCTGCTTGCTCCGCCTGAGGTTTCAGGTCCGCCTGAAACCTAAGTTAAGAAACAGCGTATGCTGTCAGCATTTAGCGATGCTGGGCAGACATGATTGGCTACAGCGAATAGTGTTTACCCAATCTTAATAAATTGACCACATAATGCTGGAAAATGTAAGGTTCTACATTATGGAAGTAAAAATAAGCAGGCAACCTATTATTTCAATGGGACTAGACTAGCAAAACAGAGAAGGAAAGAGATTTGAGAATACTTATAGATAACAAGCTAAAGATGGGTGCACAATGCAGGGAAGTAGCTTCTACAGCTAATAATATACTAGCATGTATTAGGCATTGATGCAAGAGAGGAGAACATTATTCTGTCACTATATAAATCTCTGGTAAGACCTCACCTTGAGTATGGAGTAAAGTTTTTGGGGACCAATCTATTAAAAAGACATTGCAGACTTAGAAAACGTTCAGAGACGGGCCACAAAACTAATAAGGGGAATGGAGAATTTAAGCTATGAGGAGAAATTTGCCAAACTGGGTCTATTTTCTCTAGAAAAAAAGGTGCTTGACAGGTAACATGATTACTTTATATAAATATATTCAAGGTATATATACAGAGATGGTGGAAGCTCTGTTTATTCAAACAAAAATGTTTGTGACAAGCGGTCACAATTTAAGGCTGGATAAAAGGATATTTAATCTTCAGTAACGTCAATTGTAGAACTCATTACTTAAGGAGGTAGTAAATGCCAATACCTTAGCTACAATTAGAACTGGTTTAGATACATTTCTGACTAAAATCAGAATTCAGAGATATGATTGTTGGTATTAAATAGGTCAATTTTTAAATGGGAATAATTTAAGATCAAATGGAGCTATTATTGTAGGTAAATTAAGATAATTTACTATGTTATTATTGTGCAAACTTTTCCAAACAGAATCCAGCATATGTGAACGTATGCACAAACTTGAATTTGAGATTGTTGAAGCCAATCAAAAACCGCTATTGTCTGATTCAACATGCGAGCACCTGGGTCTGATGCAGTTCACCATTCCTGCGGAGTTATACAATGTCAATAATCAGCCTGCTAAATCTCTGACTAGGCCACTGACAAAACAGCAAATCCTCAATGTCTATAATGATGTGTTTAATGGCCCAGTGCTATCTATTCCAGGAGAGGTTCATTTTGAATTTGATCCTACCATTCCACCAGTACAATGTGCCCCACGCAATGTGCCATTAGCCATTAAGCTGCAGGTCAAAGCGCAACTGGATAAGTATGAAGCTGAAGGACATCTTCAGTATCAGAGCCTCAAGGATTGGATAAGCAACATGGTAGTTATTAGGAAGCCTGAAAAAAAAACCAGAATTTGCATTGATCCCAAGTTTCTGAACATGGCCACGAGGCGGTCTTACTACTTAATGCCAACACTTGACGACGTTTTGCACAAACTACCCAAAGCACGTGCTTTTTGATGCTAGAGATGCCTTTTTACAGCGCAAACTGGATGAAAAGAATAGCTACATTGCAGCAAGAGATGGCTCAAACTGGCATTTGGAGTCTCTGTAGCACCGGAGGTGTATCAGCGAAAGCAGCATTAAAGGGACACTGAACCCAAAAATTTTCTATCGTTATTCAGATAGAGCATGCAATTTTAAGCAACTTTCTAATTTACTCCTATTAGCAAATTCTTTTAATTCTCTTGGTATCTTTATTTGAAATGTGAAATAAATGTGATGACTCAAAAAGAATCATAAAAGCATCATAAATAAAACGTTAAAAAAATAAATCGAAAGTTCATATAAGGATATGCGTATTCTTGCTGGGACTCTTCTGTTTCTTTGTATCCTTAGAATTTCTCAGAGAAAAGAGAAAGAAATTGCAACATAGTGTGATTCTGTAACAATATCCAGAATATATATGCGCACGCCCACTTTATACTGGTGGGTAAACAGTACTCTCACGGCAATGTAGTATAAAATAATTTATTAAAATACAATAAAAGCGTCACAAATGCTTAACATAACACCTATCACAGAGGTTAATAGAGCAGTAAATGCTTGTTATTGCTCACAAAAGCAAACTCCACTGGAGGATGCAAGCAGATTCGGGCAGCAGAGGCTTAACCGCTAAACTGTCCAACCTGACCACAGATGGGAGTAGCTCCTCCTTCTGGTGTAAGAGCAAGTGTATAGACGCACAAGAGAGTTAAAAGTTCCAGTTCCGACGATCGTTTCGCTCAGTAAGCTTTTTCAAGAACTGGAACTTTTAACTCTCTTGTGCGTCTATACACTTGCTCTTACACCGGAAGGAGGAGCTACTCCCATCTGTGGTCAGGTTGGACGGTTTAGCAGTTAAGTCTCTGCTGCCCAAATCCACTTGCATCCTCCAGGTAACATGATTACTTTATATAAATATATTCAAGGTATATATACAGAGATGGTGGAAGCTCTGTTTATTCAAACAAAAATGTTTGTGACAAGCGGTCACAATTTAAGGCTGGATAAAAGGATATTTAATCTTCAGTAACGTCAATTGTAGAACTCATTACTTAAGGAGGTAGTAAATGCCAATACCTTAGCTACAATTAGAACTGGTTTAGATACATTTCTGACTAAAATCAGAATTAAGAGATATGATTGTTGGTATTAAATAGGTCAATTTTTAAATGGGAATAATTTAAGATCAAATGGAGCTATTATTGTAGGTAAATTAAGATAATTTACTATGTTATTATTGTGCAAACTTTTCCAAACAGAATCCAGCATATGTGAACGTATGCACAAACTTGAATTTGAGATTGTTGAAGCCAATCAAAAACCGCTATTGTCTGATTCAACATGCGAGCACCTGGGTCTGATGCAGTTCACCATTCCTGCGGAGTTATACAATGTCAATAATCAGCCTGCTAAATCTCTGACTAGGCCACTGACAAAACAGCAAATCCTCAATGTCTATAATGATGTGTTTAATGGCCCAGTGCTATCTATTCCAGGAGAGGTTCATTTTGAATTTGATCCTACCATTCCACCAGTACAATGTGCCCCACGCAATGTGCCATTAGCCATTAAGCTGCAGGTCAAAGCGTAACTGGATAAGTATGAAGCTGAAGGACATCTTCAGTATCAGAGCCTCAAGGATTGGATAAGCAACATGGTAGTTATTAGGAAGCCTGAAAAAAAAACCAGAATTTGCATTGATCCCAAGTTTCTGAACATGGCCACGAGGCGGTCTTACTACTTAATGCCAACACTTGACGACGTTTTGCACAAACTACCCAAAGCACGTGCTTTTTGATGCTAGAGATGCCTTTTTACAGCGCAAACTGGATGAAAAGAATAGCTACATTGCAGCAAGAGATGGCTCAAACTGGCATTTGGAGTCTCTGTAGCACCGGAGGTGTATCAGCGAAAGCAGCATTAAAGGGACACTGAACCCAAAATTTTTCTATCGTTATTCAGATAGAGCATGCAATTTTAAGCAACTTTCTAATTTACTCCTATTAGCAAATTCTTTTAATTCTCTTGGTATCTTTATTTGAAATGTGAAATAAATGTGATGACTCAAAAAGAATCATAAAAGCAACATAAATAAAACGTTAAAAAAATAAATCGAAAGTTCATATAAGGATATGCGTATTCTTGCTGGGACTCTTCTGTTTCTTTGTATCCTTAGAATTTCTCAGAGAAAAGAGAAAGAAATTGCAACATAGTGTGATTCTGTAACAATATCCAGAATATATATGCGCACGCCCACTTTATACTGGTGGGTAAACAGTACTCTCACGGCAATGTAGTATAAAATAATTTATTAAAATACAATAAAAGCGTCACAAATGCTTAACATAACACCTATCACAGAGGTTAATAGAGCAGTAAATGCTTGTTATTGCTCACAAAAGCAAACTCCACTGGAGGATGCAAGCAGATTCGGGCAGCAGAGGCTTAACCGCTAAACTGTCCAACCTGACCACAGATGGGAGTAGCTCCTCCTTCTGGTGTAAGAGCAAGTGTATAGACGCACAAGAGAGTTAAAAGTTCCAGTTCCGACGATCGTTTCGCTCAGTAAGCTTTTTCAAGAACTGGAACTTTTAACTCTCTTGTGCGTCTATACACTTGCTCTTACACCGGAAGGAGGAGCTACTCCCATCTGTGGTCAGGTTGGACGGTTTAGCAGTTAAGTCTCTGCTGCCCAAATCCACTTGCATCCTCCAGTGGAGTTTGCTTTTGTGAGCAATAACAAGCATTTACTGCTCTATTAACCTCTGTGATAGGTGTTATGTTAAGCATTTGTGACGCTTTTATTGTATTTTAATAAATTCTTTTATACTACATTGCCGTGAGAGTACTGTTTACCCACCAGTATAAAGTGGGCGTGCGCATTTCCTTGAGCTTGGTCATAAGCTCTAATCCATGTGAGTAGTCATTTGGACGAAAGTTTGATATATATTCTGGATATTGTTACAGAATCACACTATGTTGCAATTTCTTTCTCTTTTCTCTGAGAAATTCTAGGGATACAAAGAAACAGAAGAGTCCCAGCAAGAATACGCATATCCTTATATGAACTTTCAATTTATTTTTTTAACGTTTTATTTATGTTGCTTTTATGATTATTTTTGAGTCATCACATTTATTTCACCTTGATTTTGTTTTGTGATGTTTGGTATTTTTATATCTTTATTTGAAATGCAAGAATGTAAGTTTAGATGCCGGACCATTTTTGGTGAACACACTGTGTTGTTCCTGCTAATTGGTGGGTAAATTCACCTACCAATAAACAAGTACTTTCCATGGTTCTGAGCCAAAAAAATAGCTTAGGCGCCTTCTATTTCAAATAAAGAATGCAAGAGAATGATTGATAACAGTAGTAAAGCACACAAACAGAGATGCAACTTTACAAGCACTGAAGTCTATTGTTCTGAGTAGGTGGCCAGATGAAAATTATGCAGCACCTGTAATTGTGAAGGAATATTGGTCCTTTGGAGATGATATCAGTGTACAAAATGGTATCTTATACAAAGGTCCAAGAGTCATAGTCACTGAGAGCAGAGATGTTATTAAGAATACACTCAAGCCACATTAGTGGTGAGGTATGCTACAGACAAGCTTGTGATACTCTTTACTGGCTCAACATGCAAGGTGAAATTAAAGAATTTGGGCGTGATTACAAGTGGAGCAGAAAATGATTGCGCTCCCACAAATGGGCAAATTTTGGAAGAGCGATAATTAACTAGCCATTACATGCGGCTGGTTATTTCTACCGCTATTACTATATAAATTTAGATTAGATCTCTGGTTAATTTTCTAAAAGTGCCCCAAATGCCCTCAAAATAGTGGGCATTGTAGTTTTTAATAAAAAAAAATAGTTTTTTTAATTAAAAACAACTGCACTAGGTAGTTTTTGGGGTCTAAAGTTGGTGGGAGTGGAAGAAGTGCCTTTACATTGCGGTCTATGGGAACTGTGAGTTCCCATAGACCACAATGTAAACATATATGTATATAATTATATACATATATATTTATGTGTTAACATGTGTATATACACATATCAACACATACATACATTTGTATATATTCATATACATATATATTTAAAAATGCTGCCCATCGCTGTGCTACTTAACACCTTCTGCTGCTTGAAGTTCTAATGCTGTCTAAGTGGGTGGCCGGATGAAAAAGATGCAGCATGCTGCAATTGTGAAAAAATATTAGTCCTTCGGAGATGAGATTAGTGTACAAAATCTAGCCTATGGAAGTGTGCTCTCATTGTGATTTACTTGTAATACCAGTGCACATTATCATGCTCTGGTATTACAAAGTGGAGCGCTAATATTGCTTGCTTGCAAGCAATATTTAGTGCTCCACTTGTAATCTGGCCCTTTGTCAGCAATTGTCCCACTTGCAATTGGAGAAACACTCCAACCGAGGGCATGGCAGAGACTGATGTCAAGGAGATTAAAGACATCCTTACCAGTAGCCAACAAGCTTGTTGAACCCTCTGTGATACAAGGTATACCAGAAAAGTTATGACTTAAGAGGCAAGTGTTCAAGGCATGATATGACAAATCTGCAAGAGATTTGCTGGAATGAATATTGGGGAATGATGCCATATGAAACCGTTGTTTGGAGATCGAACAAGTCGTTGGAGAATGGTTGCACCACACTCCTATTTTGTGGACCATGAAGTAACCCTCTATCACCGCAATTGTAAGGATCTGCAAGTGGCTGAGCAGCCTGATTCATAATATCCAGTTGGCAGGCCAGACTCACCTGGTATTACAAGGACATACTCACCCATTGGCAAGGAATGTACAGAGGTGATGCCACAGACTAATATTAATGACAGTCCTGAGCAAGCAGGTATATCTGATGGCAGCCGAGAGCAGAGCATGCCAGCAAGTGGTGAGAACAGCCCAGTAACCTCAGAGAGGGCTAAGAAACTATTTGTACAAGGGCCAGACTTCACCCATAGCGGTAGACATTCACAGCCACACAGAAGACATGTAGAATGTGTTAATACAAGGACTTATCCAAATTTCACAATGTTGATTTATTAACACTAAAAGAGGGAAATGTCATGGGCTTTATGTTTAGTTTGTATGCAACACTATTCATTTATATGGCACTTGTTTCCTGTATTGCATTTCCAGTTCTGCTGGTTCTCATCCGTACACTTATTTGGGGGGTTTGGTTGTGTGGGTAGTGGGTTTTACTGTTGGGGGGTTGTTTGTATTTTTTTTTACAGGTAAAAGAGCTGATTTATTTGGGGCAATGCCCCGCAAAAGGCACTTTTAAGGGCTATTGGCAGTTTAGTTTTAGGCTCTTTTTTATTTTGGGGGGCTTTTTATTTTGATAGGGCTATTAGATTAGGTGTAATTAGTTTAAATATTTGATCATTTCTTTTTTATTTTGTGTAATTTAGTGTTTATTTATTTTTTCTAATTTAGTTAATTGTATTTAATTAATGTAATTTATTTAATTGTAGTACAATGTTAGGTGTTAGTGTAAGACAGGTTAGGTTTTATTTTACAGGTAAATTTGTATTTATTTTAACTAGGTAGTTAGTAAATAGTTAATAACTATTTAGTAACTAGTCTACCTAGTTAAAATAAATACAAACTTAGCTGTGAAATAAAAATAAAACCTAAGATAGCTACAATGTAACTATTAGTTATATTGTAGCTATCTTAGGGTTTATTTTACAGGTAAGTATTTAGTTTTAAATAGGAATTAGTTAGGTAATAATAGTAATTTTTATTCAGATTTATTTTAATTATATTAAAGTTAGGGGTGTTAGGGTTAGACTTAGGGTAAAGTTTAGGGGTTAATATATTTATTTAGTGTTAGTGATGTGGCAGGCCAGAGGTTAAGGGGTTAATAACTTAAGTATAGTGGTGGCAGTGATGTTGGGGGCGGCAGATTAGGGGTTAATAAGTGTAGGTAGGTAGCGACGACATTGGGGGCAGCAGATTAGGGGTTAATAAATATATGTAGGTAGCGACGACATTTAGGCAGCAGATTAGGGGTTTAATAAGTGTAGGTAAGTGTCAGCGATGTCGGGGTGGCAGATTAGGGGTTAATAAGTGTAATGCTTTTCTTTCCCCATAGGAATCAATGGGGCTGCGTTACGGAGCTTTACGCTCCTTTATTGCAGGTGTTAGGCTTTTTTTAGCCGCTCTCCCCATTGATGTCTATGGGGAAATCGTGCATGAGCACGTAAAACCAGCTCAAAGCAGCGCTGGTATTTGTGTGCGGTGTGGAGCTCAACGCTGTCATATTGCCTGCTAACGCCAGGTTTTTGCAAACCTGTAATAGCAGCGCTATTAAAGGTGAGCGGTGGAAATAACCGCAGTCAGCATATTCACCAAAAACAATTTGGTTTTCCCATCCTCCTAAATGTAGGCAGGCATAGATCGGGGCACATGTAGCCCCCATGATCGGGGCACATGTAGCCCCCATGGCTGTACCTCGCTGTTGTTTGAAAAATTTACCATCAAACATGAAAATATTATTCTCAAGTATAAATTTAAGTAATTGAATCACAAAGTCTGTATGCTTTCTTTAACCTAGACCTCTTGTGTTTAGGAAATTCACACGTGAGGGATAGAGGAGTAGAGGGATTCAACATCCAGAGAGACTAAAATAGTCTTTTCTGTAACGTTGATCCCATCAAGCTTTTTAATGACATCCGTTGAGTCCTGTACAAAGGTTCTTAATTTATTTACAAATAGTTGCAAAAACTTGTCCACATATTTACTGATCCCTTCTGTGGGTCCCCCTATCCCCGAAATGATAGGTTGTCCTGTTTTTTGTTTTTTTTTAACCGATTTATGCAATTTCGGGATCCAGTAAAAAACAGGTATTTTAGGTTTGTGATTGTAAAGATAACCAAATTATTGTCCATTAATCAAGTTACTTCTACGTGCATTATTCAACATGAATAATAGTTCATTATGGGATTTGTTAAACTCATCACTAGATGACCTAGTGTATTGATTAGTATCAAGCATTTATCGCATTGCTTCTTTAATATAATAATCTTGATTTATAATAACCACATTGTCTCCCTTGTCGGCCGGTTTAATGACCAATTCTTTGTGACTCATAAGTTCATGGAGGGCCTGGCACTCTTTTTTGGTAAGGTTATAATTAAATATTCCTGTAGTTTGTTTCTGTGTCAATTTGTGTGATACATTTTGCACAAAAAGAGAAATATTAGGGATGGAGGAAAAGGAGGGCATATATGTTAACTTTTTCTTTAAATCTGTTTTTGGTAAAATATCAGAAGCTTCATCAGCTTGTTCATACAGCAAAGTTTCTAAACAATCTAGAGTATCTCTGTCCTTTCGGCAGCCCAGATCAATTTTAGTTTTCGGTGTCATGATTTTTTTCAAAGCTAGTTTTCTTTCAAAAAGATGCAAATCTTTAGTGACTTCGAATAAATCAAGGCTGTTCGAAGGACAAAAACTCTCTAAAACTTTGATGTGTTTGAGGTTAATGGGAAAAGATGAAAGGTTGACAATATTCATTTTATGGGGAATCGGAGGTGTACCTAAAAGCGACTGCTGTTTATTCTCTTGTTGTATCTGATGCGATTCCTGGTCATCATATAATGACCCTGTTGTCTCCTGTTCCCCCCCTCTCCCGTCTCTCCTCTCTTGGGGTTGTCCTCCCGTTCCTCCTCCTCCCCCCTTTGCCTGGTCCTACCCCTAAAGGTTGCATTTGTGATTTGTTTTCATTACTGTTTTTATTTTCACCATCTGAGTCAATATCAGAATTATCTGTACCAGAATCATAGTAATTTCTGATATTGATTCTATTTCTGTAAATGTATATCCTGTTTTTTCGATAGTTTTCCTGATCCCTTATAAGTTTCCTCCTTTTACGAGATTTCAAGTCACTTTGCAATTTTTTTATTAATTTTTGTGTTTCCTTCTCAAAAGGAGAATTATTTTCAAATTTATGCAAATATTCATAAATATCATCTACTTCTTTTTTACAATTATCCGTTTTTTTACCATCCTCCTCTATTATTAAAACAATCAAGTCAAGAGAGCATTAAGTCAAAATTTCATTCCATTTAGTTATAAAGTCATTGTCAGCATCTATACCTCTCAAATTGATGCCCAGGATCTAAACGTATTCTCAACCCTCTTGGAATGACTTCCATTTTTAGATAGTTAGTTAAACTCTGATGTTCCCATTTAATTTTTACTTGTTTTGTCAGTTTTTTCTTATAGCTTTTAAATGCTGAAACAACATTGTGTATAGCATCATCTTCCCCTTCTATTTGCAAATTTTCTGTTAAGGTAAAGGCCCCTATTTAACAAAGGTCTGTCGGACCTGATCCGACAGTGCGGATCAGGTCCGACAGACCTCGCTGAATGCGGAGAGCAATACGCTCTCCGTATTCAGCATTGTGAGCTGCTGGTGCAACGCCACCCCCTGCAGATTTGCGGCCAGCAGGGGGTGTCAATCAACCCAATCGTACTCAATCGGGTTGAATTGCAGCGATGTCTGTCCGTCTGACCAGAGCAGGGGGACAGGTTATGGAGCAGCAGTCTTTAAACCGTTGCTTCATAACTGGCGTTTCTGGCTCACCAGAAACACAGGCTCTCAAGCTCCATACAGAGCTTGATAAATGGGCCCCAAAGGCTTCACTAATGTCTGTGGTTCATTGTTCATCAGACAGTTTGAAAGCCATAATAGTGGAAACTAAAATGCCTAATATAAAGGCAAAAAAGACTGATAATCTGTTACTATTTTTCTTTTCAATATAACTTCAATATTTTTTAATCCAAAAAACGAGCAAAACCAGAAACCCTTAGGCAGAACAACTCTTATTCAGAGCTAATAAATTCAAAGAATAATACTTGTGTATAAGTGGTCAGCTCATTCCAAAATATTGTACATACGTATATAAAGCAGGTGCATCCTAGAAAAATTAATTTATAAAGCAAATAAAAAGGAAGTAGGTACCTTAAAGGGCTACTAAACCCAAAATCTTTCTTTCATGATTCAGATAGAGAATAGAAATTTAAACAACATTACAATTTACTTCCATTATTTATTTTGCTTCATTTTTTAAATATCCTTAGTTGAAGAAAAAGCAATGCACATGGTGAGCCAATCACACGATGCTTCTATGTGCAGCAACCAATCAGCAGCTAGTGAGAATATCTAGATATGCTTTTCATCAAAGAATATCAAGATAATAAACCAAATTAGATAATATAAGTAAATTAGAAAGATGTTTAAAATTGCATTCTCTTTCTAAATCATAAAAGAAAAAATGTGGGTGGCATGTCCCTTTAAATAAGAGGTTCCTAAAAGCACAACTGCACAAATATCAAAAGGAGACAGAATATGCCAAAGTACAAAATACACTTTAAAATACAAATATAAAACTGCACATACTAGGGATTCCTTAGTATTAAACTAAACGAGCCGACCAAAGCAAAGTCAGGTGCATCTAGAGCAAAAGCTGTTGTGAATAAAATCCACTAGTTATGAATGTTCTTGTAACTGTTTTCAAAGTGCTGAATCCAATATCCAAATGGTGGTGACAAAGTAGAAATCTTGTAAACGTAGTGGATACCAGTATACGAGGTATATGAGGTGCAAATGAGCTAGGACAAACAGGCATCAACCTCACACAATAAAGGCTAATAGGAAACACACTGGCACAGAAAAGAGGAGCCCAAATAAAGTGTATCAACAGGTTTGACTGCTGTTGAAGCGTCCCCCAACACCACCAATCAATTATCATGTACCTGTCTCCCTTACGCCACAGCTCCTCTAAGCGTCACTGCCATTTTCAACCTTTGGGGTTGATCCTGTACATGGGGGGATCCCATGTAAGTGAATGCTGTAAAGCACCGACGAGTCGTCTCGCTTGTTTCACTCCTTCGTGTATAGCAGCATGGAGCTTCTTCCGGGTGCTGATGTCATCCAAAAAACGTGCCTTTTTATTGGATGTTCACCGTCATCAGGTTTAGTTTTTATTGGTTAAAAGGTTTTACATATAGGCTGGTCATAAGCAATATGTACCTGAAGATGATGACTTAAAGACATAACGTTATATATTAGGCTTTATCATACTACCTAAATGACATTCTAATGCTTATACCCAATGCTGTGATATGACATATCTATACATAGTAAACAACCAAAAACCAAAATTACAACAATATAAAAACAAGCTAATTTCATTACAGCCTACCTAATATTTTAGATAATTTTTTCATAGCTAAGGTTGTTTTATTTATCTACAATAAATTAATTAAATTTATTCATCTTAATTAATGCCTTTATGCTTGATTTGAAATTCTTAATTCATGTATAGTGTGATAAGGCAAATTAAATTCCACTAAATTAATAATAGCATATTTAAACATTTACAAAGACAGGGAAGAGATTGCATATTATTACAAGGTATTTATTCTAGAAAGGATGCAAATTCTAACTTTTCATTTAGTCCTTTTGGAGACAATGTTTCTAATTTGTACATTCATCTTGTTTCTTTCTGCAATAGAATTTTATCTATGTCACCTCCTTGTTTACTTAATTTAACTGACTCTATACCTATAAAATGGAGGTCATCAATTTTTGATTCGTGGAATTGGGCAAAGTGTCTAGCCACCGGGCTATCAATGTGTGCAGTGCAGCGCTTTGAGAGAGCTATAGCACCATAGCTGAGCATAGTTTAGGGGTCATGTGATGTGTCCCAGGTGCGGTCTAGGAGTACTGTTACACTTTCCTTGTTTTGCTTTTACTTAAGGGTGATTACAAAAGTATGTAAACCCTTACTAGTTCCCAGTTTGTTTGATTATGAGCTTGCACTTTGTATGTGAGCCTGCATTTGTGCGGCTGTATTAGGGTCCCAGGTTTTGGAAGAGACCTTGATGTGGTACATGGGCTTGTCCCATTTGGCCAAATGCGGTAACTGACTTGCTTTTTTTTTTTTTTTTTTTATAACAATTTTTTATTGAGGTTGTTATGTGATACAGCATTGAGGAAAATGCAGAGTTTGTCAGACATATAAGAAAAGAGAGCTATGTACATTGACTTCTCAGATAAGGGTATTAACGCTTGCAGGCTTTTGTTAATAACAATATAACTAAACAGAGAATGGGACATTCTTTATAACATCTATAATATCTGAAATAGAAGTACAAATAACACAAAAACTAGACAAACAGAGATGGAACCTCATTTTTCTCTTAATCTAGAGATGCAAAGTAACTACTACTTTGGTCACTCTTGGGCCAAATATACTGTGAATGCTATGTCAAATGGTAGTTACTTAGGATTATTGTTGTGTAAGATATTAGGGGGAGGGGTGCAGTGGGCCAGAGCCACTTGTATAATAGGACGGGAAGGGGGGGCGTGTCTTAGTAATACTAAAATAGAAATCTTCCAGAGGAGGCGATGAGCATTGCTATGTCGGGTTATATAGACATCTTAGGCTTTATAAAAATTAGTTCAGGTGTGCTAATATAAATGGGACTGGCTATAAAGTCACTTAATGTATATAGGGCGTGTATAAAGGTTAGCTGGTTCCAAGTGGGTGGTCTTAAAAGGTAGTGCTCTAAAGGAGCCGGGAAGGGACTTAGGGGGCATAAGGATCAAGCTGGGAAGTTACGCTCTGGGGTAATTGTATCAGAACATGTTCTTAAGCCAACAATAAATGACCCTCTGAGCAGAGGTGACATAATAAAACCAAAACAAGGCATCCTCTAGGGCTTATGGAAAATACTTTCAGAAAGTGGTAGGAGGTACTATATAGTGAGAGATATAATGACGGAACTATAGACAGGTAGAATAGATATTTTGTAATTAACTTATATGGGATAGTGCTTTATCTTTTAAATAGCATTCCGTCATAATGAGACAAACTTCCTAAAGGAGGGTAGATTATGGGAGTCGACCGAGGGGTAGGCAGCAATCATGGTTGCTAGACAAAGACTGTGGGTACCTAAAGAAAGCATATATGTAAAGTATATGTAGGAGCTAAGACCCACCTGTTAGTAGAGCTTATAGTCTCAAATTAAGGCCTCAGTCTGATAAGCAATATAGGAGTCTACATAATTTATAGGGGTCTTAAACCCGAGGAGTTTGTAAAAGACTCACTGAAAAATGGAATCATAAAAATATAACGTGTAGGAGTGAGGATGGGATGGTGATAGTTTAATACTAAAGCTTCTAGGATGAGCTTAACATAAGGATATGATACTGGGAGACAGGATTGGGATCATGAAAAATATGGCTTAGAACCTTTAGTAGTAATAAAATATGAATATAACATACACTAGCATGGGTAAATAGGAGTGGGGATGTCATAAATATTGTGCTTCATATAAATTATAAATATAAGAGGACTTAAATATTGGTGCACAAACCCATATGCACTCTATTGTACTAAGGGGAAGAGTAAAAGGAATAGGATACCACCAGCTAGCAGCGATTGATTATATATGTATAAACACATACTCGAGCAAAGTTCTGTATCAGTCACAATAGCCTATATCATTGAATTATAAAACTCTGAACAAGCAATCTGAACACAGAAAAATACACATAAAGCTACAATAATATTCCTACTAGTTTTGAGAGCTTATATGGCAAAATGATAGAGATCAAGTCAGCGTTAGTTAGCGGAAGCACTGAAATATACTAGAGAGTTAAAATGACCAGTACAGTATAACTGTGTAAGGTTAAGGGTCTGTAGGTGAAAAGTTATTGCAGTTAAACCAGGTATTAAAGGAACTAAGGTTCCTATGGTAGTGAGAGATCCCAATAGGGTAATTTTCTGTTTTCTAAATCTTTAAGGGACATGAGTAGTGCTAAACAATACAAATAGCACATAAAAGGCTGAGGTTGTAGTGCAGGTTATTCTGGGGTATGAAGAGGGTGCACTGAAGTGATGAAATAAAGATATAAACATATAGTCAATGCAAAGTAAAGTATCACATATGAGGTCACAAGGTCAAACTTAAATAATATCAAACCTGTAAAATGTAGAGAAACTAAACAGCCCCAACAACAGAGCATATGACCAAACTGGCGTTTACAAAACTCAGATAATAGTACGGTTGATTTGAACCCTTATCAACTATAATGATGTCTAATGGGACGGGTCTATTAATCAAGCAGACCAATATTGGGACTATCCTCCTGGGTCGAAGGAGTTAATTAATTGTCCAGCATGAAATTGTTCAGTTTTTTTCCTGCAGATCACATGCTTCTGAGAGCCTTGCAAAAGTGCTATATCAAAGTTACTGTGGGCCTTTGAAGGTATGCGGCTTAATGAGGGAGCGCAAATAAGTATGAAAGTGCGCTGTTTATTCGGTCTCCTTATGGCAGTGTGAAGATCCTCAAGTCGTCTCCAGGCAAGTGGGCTGGATTGTGTTCCTGCAGATCACATGCTTCTGAGAGCCTTGCAAAAGTGCTATATCAAAGTTACTGTGGGCCTTTGAAGGTATGCGGCTTAATGAGGGAGCGCAAATAAGTATGAAAGTGCGCTGTTTATTCGGTCTCCTTATGGCAGTGTGAAGATCCTCAAGTTGTCTCCAGGCAAGTGGGCTGGATTGTGTCTGCGGCCCAATACTTAGCTGTATGAGCTGGCGGGTTAGGGTGACTAGCGTAGATCTAGGCTGAGGTGGGAGTAAAGCTACGTCAGGTGTCAGAAGCAAAGGGACAAGGTCTGGTTTACTCACGGACCGCTCAGAAAAGACATCGGGTGACAAGTAGGTGGAGGGTCTGGGTGTGTATGGAGGGATGTGCGGCAATGCGATGTTACAGTTCTTCGTGGACACTTGAACGTCTGCGCATAGCACCGCTCGACACCGCTCCTCCGATGTCTCATCTGGTATAGTATGAATATTAGGACGGTCCTCATCTGAGCCCATAGAGCGGATGTCGAGAGTTAGCTGGCTATAGTGTAGGTCCATCTGTTTTCCCAGGCCTTCAAGGAGGGCCACAACCATCTCCGGCTCTATCTCCATGGTGCGCTGTGAATAGATAGCAATGTAGTGGCTGGGAGTTAGGGGTGTTATGGAGGTGTCCGATGTTATCTCTTCTGTAGGGATTCCGATACTAAAACTAAGTGCTTCCTTTACTTTAGCTCCCGTGGCTGGGTCTGCATGAAATGAGAGTCCGCGTGGTAGGCCTCCGTCTCACACCAATCTGCTCATACCAGCAAACTCCAGTTGTAAAGTGGCGATAAAAGCATATATTTCGAGAGTGGATTATTTCAGCAGGCTAGAGATATAGTTAGTCTGGTCAGACTGTGGATGGCTCCAAAAAGAATCATAAGTTTAGGTTATCAAGCTGCTGAGCTGTAGAATTTTCCGTCCGCCATAGTTGCCTCCTGGCCACGCCCCCCCCCGTTTGCTTTTAAACTTAGCTGAGAGCTTGTGAGCGAGTGCTGGACTTTATTTTTGTGTGTATTGTAATGTCTGTTTAGTAATTTTCATAGGGACCTGCTCCCAGACTGGTCTGGGCCAAGAATGCATGTGACTCTGGAGATAGTGCAGCTATTTGAGAGTGCTATAGCACCATAGCTTAGCATAGTTTAGGGGTCATGTGATGTGTTCCCGGTCCGGTCTGGGACTACTGTTCCACTTTCCTTGTTTTGCTTATATATATATATATATATATATATATATATTCATATAAATATCTCGCTATAAATAGATATATCAGTCCAGAAATCTTCAAATATAATGAGAAATATTTAGTTAGAAATAAATAGAACATATTCCGTTAACAAAATATTCTTGCAATATGAAATATTTGCATTTTCATGTACACATTTCTAGGAGAATACATCTTGGGCTTTGCATAACAGATTAGGTTTTTGTTTTTTTTTGCTATTTGGCTACTCCATTCACTTCTATAGGGGAAAACATGAACGCGCACGTGATCTGTCTTTATGGATTATGCGAGTTAACGCGCACCCAAAACAAGTAGTTTTGCAACTTGTAATACCTGCGCAAAACAGATTTGCTGCGAGATTTGTAATATTACCCAAAACCAGCATTGTCCCCCTGGAGTGGCTAATTTTAATCTACCATGACTAAGTAAAACTCTCATTTATTTTTCTTGAAGTTAAACACTGCAACACAGATTTAACAATCCACTGTTTGAGGAAAATCTATTCTTACCTTTGTAGAAGACTTTGTATTAATCATCATCTACTGGCATAGCAGGTTTACCTAGACAATCTTCTTTTTAAGACAAAGGTTAACACACAATAATTATTTCTCTAAAACAAAAGGATGACATTGCAAGGTAAAGTGTTTGTTTTATTTGTTAATGATTAACTATATTTTTAACACACCATTTTAGTTTGCTTTTTTGTCTGTTTACCTGTTAGTTTCCAAAGTTACTTCCAGATTGCTTATTATTAAGGTAAGTTGGTCCTGCTAAAATTTAATTTTTTTAAGCATTACTGGTAGTTTTTCATAGTGTTATCCCTTTAATGCCATATATTAAGAAATATATGTTTTAGTTCCCAGTTAAAGTTAACATTGATTAATTTAATTCTGTAGTATATGTATATATATATATATATATATATATATATATATATATATATATATACATACAGTGGGGGAAAAAAGTATTTAGTCAGCCACGAATTGTGCAAGTTCTCCCACTTAAGAAGATGAGAGAGGCCTGTAATTTTCATCATAGGTATACCTCAACTATGAGAGACAAAATGTGGAAACAAATCCAGACAATCACATTGTCTGATTTGGAAAGAATTTATTTGCAAATTATGGTGGAAAATAAGTATTTGGTCACCTACAAACAAGCAAGATTTCTGGCTCTCACAGACCTGTATCTTCTTCTTTAAGAGGCTCCTCTGTCCTTCACTCATTACCTGTATTAATGGCACTTGTTTGAACTTGTTATCAGTATAAAAGACACCTGTCCACAACCTCAAACAGTCACACTCCAAACTCCACTATGGTGAAGACCAAAGAGCTGTCGAAGGACACCAGAAACAAAATTGTAGACCTGCACCAGGCTGGGAAGACTGAATCTGCAATAGGCAGGCAGCTTGTTGTGAAGAAATCAACTGTGGGAGCAATAAGTAGAAAATGGAAGACATACAAGACCACTGATAATCTCCCTCGATCTGGGGCTCCACGCAAGATCTCACCCCGTGGGGTCAAAATGATCACAAGAACGTTGAGCAACATCCCAGAACCACACGGGGGGACCTAGTGAATGACCTGCAGAGAGCTGGGACCAACGTAACAAAGGCTACCATCAGTAACACACTACGCTGCCAGGGACTCAGATCCTGAAGTGCCAGACGTGTCCCCCTGCTTAAGCCAGTACATGTCCGGGCCTGTCTGAAGTATGCTAGAGAGCATTTGGATGATCCAGAAGCGGATTGGGAGAATGTCATATGGTCAGATAAACCAAAGTAGAACTGTTTGGTAGAAACACAACTTGTCGTGTTTGGAGGAGAGAGAACACCATACCTACTGTGAAGCTTGGGGGTGGCAACATCATGCTTTGGGGCTGTTTCTCTGCAAAGGGAACAGGACGACTGATCCGTGTACATGAAAGAATGAATGGGGCCATGTATCGTGAGATTTTGAGTGCAAACCTCCTTCCATCAGCAAGGGCATTGAAGGTGAAACGTGGCTGGGTCTTTCAGCATGACAATGATCCCAAACTCACCGCCCGGGCAACGAAGGAGTGGCTTCGTAAGAAGCATTTCAAGGTCCTGGAGTGGCCTAGTCAGTCTCCAGATCTCAACCCCATAGAAAACCTTTGGAGGGAGTTGAAAGTCTGTGTTGCCCAGGGACAGCCCCAAAACATCACTGCTCTAGAGGAGATCTGCATGCAGGAATGGGCCAACATACCAGCAACAGTGTGTGACAAACTTGTGAAGACTTACAGAAAACATTTGACCTCTTTCATTGCCAACAAAGGATATATAACAAAGTGTTGAGATGAACTTTTGATATTGACCAAATACTAATTTTCCACCATAATGTGCAAATAAATTCTTTCCAAATCAGACAATGTGATTATCTGGATTTGTTTCCACATTTTGTCTCTCATAGTTGAGGTATACCTATGATGAAAATTACAGGCCTCTCTCATCTTCTTAAGTGGGAGAACTTGCACAATTGGTGGCTGACTAAATACTTTTTTCCCCCACTGTATGTATATATATATATATATATATATATATATATATATATATTCAGTCATGGCCACAAATATTGGCAGTTGGCACCCCTGCATTTCTGTCAGATAATGTACCACTTTGCCTAGAAAGTTGTTGCAATTACAAATGTTTAGGCATCCCCCTGTTTATTTCTTTTGTTTGTATTGGTATGACACAAAAAAAATGGAGAAAAAAACCCAAATGTGAAAAATTCCATGCAAAACTCCAAAAATGGACTGGACAAAATGTTATTTGCCTTTTTAAATAGAGATTCCTTTTCCTTTTCAGGGCAATGGGTAGCTTAGGTTTTTGTTAGAGTTAGGTTTTTTATTTTGGGGGGTTGGTTGGGTGGTGGGTTTTACTGTTGGGGGGGTTGTATTTTTTTTTTACAGGTAAAAGAGCTGTTTAACTTAGGGCAATGCCCTACAAAAGGCCCTTTTAAGGGCCATTGGTAGTTTATTGTAGGCTAGGGTTTTTTTTATTTTGGGTGGGCTTTTTTATTTTGATAGGGCTATTAGATTAGGTGTAATTCTTTTTTATTTTGAAAATTTCGTTTTTTATTTTTCATAATTTAGTGTTTGTTATTTTTTGTAATTTAGTCTTTTTATTTTTTGTAATTAGTTTGTATTTTTGTAGTAGTGTAGTGTTAGGATTTTTGTGTAGTTTAGTTTAATTTAATTGGTAGTTAGTTTAATTTTAGTTTAATAATTATATTAGTTTAATTGCTAGTTTAAACTAGCTAGGGAAATTGTCATTTTAATCTGGTTAGGTTTAGGGGTTACTAGTTTAATTTAGTTTATTGCGATGTGGGGGGCTTTCGGTTTAGGGGTTAATAGTTTAAATTAGTTTATTTTGTTGTGGGGGGCTTTTGGTTTAGGGGTTAATAGGTTTATTATAGTGGCAGCGGTGTAGGGCTTAATAACTTTAGAATAGTGGGGGCGATGTGAGCAGACGGCAGATTAGGGGTTAATTATATTTAAACAGTGTTTGCGATGCAGGAGGGTGGCGGTTTAGGGGTTAATAAGTTTATTATATTGCTGACGATGTCGGGGAGCAGCAGAATAAGGTTTGGAGGTTAATACATTTATTATAGTGTGATGCGATGCGGGAGGGACTTGGTTTAGGGGTTAATAGGTAGTTTATGGGTGGTTAGTGTACTTTGTAGCAGTTTAGTTATAAGTTTTATGTTACAGATTTGTAGCTTAAAACTCAAAGCTACTGACTTTAGATGGCGGTACAAATCTTGTTTTAGGCTGTAACACCGTTTTTTTTAGCCAGAACGCCAAACTCGTAATACCAGCGCTATGGGAATCCCATTAAAAAACATAATTTTTACAAGTGCAGTACTGACATTGCGTTACAGGCTAAAAGGCTTGCGGTACAGCTATACCGACAAGACTTGTAATGGCTGTGGTGCTGTTTCAGCATTAAAAGACGAACGCACAAACTTGTAATCTAGCTGATAATGACTTGACGGTCTAGGTTACATTTTTACATGATTTGACATTGCACTGGTGTCTGTCTGATACATAAAGAATTGCCTAATTTATCTACCATATTCCAGCAAGCAGGAAGCTGGAGCTAGGTTTCACTGCCCAGTGATTATTTCCTCTGAAATGTGTGTTTTTTAAATAAATGTATATATTAGGTTGTTCGGTGCACAAGAGCAGCCTATATTGTTGTATTAGAGATTTTTAAGTGGAGGATTCTGTTATCGTCTGAGCCGATGATTGTTACCCAGGAGGCGGCACTATTTACTAGTTACGTAGGCCTTGCACAGTATGCAGTGATAGGCTATGGTAATTAGCCATGCAGATTTGTTTACCTGTAGGCGTGTATGACTGATGACATAGTGGAACATCATTGGATCAGCCGAACCGGAAGTGTTAGGCACGTTTGGTATAAAAAGAGGCGGGGAATGTGTTACAAACATACCGCTTTATACATTGTGATGTCCCATTGACAAAGTTACCAGAATGGTACCGAAACGTTTGGCCATGAAATTGTTTTAGACTGGTTGAATAAGGAGAAGTTTTAACTTGAAAACCCAGTGAGTGCAGCATCAATTTTTGGAGGGATAGAAGAATTACGTGTATACTTTAATATGCAGCACCCCGGTGGTTGCCATTTGGATTAGTGAGTGCACCTGATACAGACTATTGCTTATATATATATATATATATATATATATATATATACATACAGATAGATAGATAGATAGATAGATAGATAGATAGATATTTTACAAAAAAATTATCATATATATATATATATATATATATAAAAATATTTATTTAAAAATAAATAACATTTTCTTGCATGTGAAGAACATTGGAATGTAAAATATTCATAACTCATTTTGGGTTGAGCGCACTTGGTTAAACGTTGTGGGGTTATCACGCAAGCGATAAGTGTTATTTTTTTTATTTTTTTTAAACAGTGCACTCCATTGAAGTCTGAGGAGAAGAAGTTAACAAGTCCTCAAGTTACAGCGCATCAGGTTTCGCTCCCACCAAACCATTTACTTTCACATTCCCCTCGCAAATTAAAAGTTTAAGTTCTGGCGGTGTTTGTGCTCAAGCAAAAGTGCTAAATAGCTCGCCACTTATAGTCTGGCCCATTGTCTGTATTGCATGCTATAGCAACTTTGGAAATGGATCTACAAAGCATCTCTACCCATTCACTGGTGGCCACAACAAAACGTGGACTAACATAAATTTGCTTTGCCATTTTTGTTTTAATTCATTTTTTTTAACAACTGCAGAGTTACAAATCATCTTATTGGTTGTGTGTAACTTCCTTCTGTGGGAATCTTTAAAAAGTCATAAGAAAGCCATGAAGATCAATGCAAATACATACACATGCAGACAGTTTAATAAATTTCCAACATGGAATTAAAATGCCATTTCAAACCTGGAAATATTATATATATCTTGACTATGGATGAACCATGACAGTCACCTCTGTTTGAGTCAGTAAAGACCAGGAAAATTATTTTTTTTCTTAATCTAAAGAAGAATTTACAAAAAAACAAAAAGCAAATCCAATAGTGCTCCTAAATAAATGTATCCCAATAACAACAACACCCTAAACAGTTAGGAAAGACATATATAAAAGCAGGAAACAATGTTAAAATATTATAAACAGTTGGCTAAGATACACTTGTTGAGGTCCAATTTATGTAGTAACATAACATTTGGTTAGTAATTATCTACTTTATTTTAGCTTAGCTGTATTAATTGTCTATTCATGTTGTTAAAACGCAATTTGGAAATACAGCATATGCCCTTGTGAGTTTAACCATATAATTAATCCAATTACTTTTTTCCTGTGGATTTAAAAAAAAGTATATATATTATTTTTGTTTTTGTTTTATTCCCTTCTGGTTCTTTCCTGCTCTATTTTCTCTGACATTTTCTTATGCTCTTTTTTATTAAGTACTTTCCCTGGAGAAAATAAAGCTACACATTTTTCCAGTGCTATATATATCACAATACTCTGGGTGTGTGTATATGCATTAGTGACACTCTTGTTATTTATAACCTATTTTTGTTTCTTTAATATATAACCATTATATACGTTGTTGAGGTTTTTGTATGTAATGGAAACCAAACTTATCCTGGAAAGGATATTTCCACAACGAAAGTCTACCTTTTCCTTTACTAATTGGCCAATTTGCTGTTTATACTGTATATAAAAATGGCCTACCCCTCTTTGTCACTGCTGAGGTCCGAACTGTCAAATTCCTAGTTCCTGTAAGCTCATGAATAAAATAAATCTTTCACAATGGAAAGCTAAATTAATTGAATAAAAGAAAAAGGCAGTATTATATTGTTAAATAGACTATTTTTTAAGGAGAATAATTTTTACTATTTTGTGCAAAAAAATAATCTATGCATACGACTCTATACCATTAAAATTGTTATATTGTAATGCTAAGGTATGCCGCAAAATGTATATGTTTAGTTATGAATCACAAACCATGATTTGTCTTTTTTTTTTCCTTTCACTTTCACTATAACTTATAAAAGGCCAAATTACAAGTGGAGCACTATTTAACATTCCCACTCAAGCATTAACTGCACTAGAAGATTTTTGCATGCGTCGGGTTGCGGCGTTGCGCTCGTATTATGAGTTGAAAGTAAACTGTTTAAGCTTGCGTGCTAACCCGACGCATGCAAAAAGCCGAATTTAGAATATTGCGTGAGCTGTAACCTATTCCCCCATAGAAGTCAATGGAGCCAAAAAAGTGTGGGGGGGAATTAAGATCCTACTCTTGCGCAAACCCGATTGCATATTCTCAAGAGCGCTAACCTGACATGAAAATATGAATATTTCCCATTCCAATGTTATTCACATAGCAGAATATGTTCTATGTATTCATAAATAAATATTTCTACATATATCTGATATTTGTTGCACAAATATATTTTTATTCCTATATTATGTTTTTAAAAGTTTTCATCTACTTAACTGCAAAGGGCTCTAATGCACTTATATATGTCTTATGTGTGTACATTTGTATTTATGTGTTTATTTGTGTATATATGTCTGTAACTACATCTGTACACACATATAAACACACACACGATTCCAAGCACGATTTTTCAAGACTTGTAATACTTGCGCAATGGAAATTGATTGCGAAAAGACCACATTGCACGCGGAAACCTCATAAAGCGCTACTTGTAAACTTGCCAATTAAGAATTACTAACTTCAATGCGCATTATTGAAATATTAAATATAAAATATTTAAAAGTATTAATAAAAATTTCTAAAATTAAAGATACTGTAAAACACACACACACACACACACATATATATATATATATATATATATATATATATTCTGTGGATTATTTAAAAAATTTTACAATATGCATAATAATTTTTAATAATTATATATTTTTTTTATATATTATATTTAATATTTCAATAACGCGCTTTGAAATTAGTCATTCTTCACGTGCACTAACTAAAAACCATTACGCATATTTTACATTCCATTACATAGAAAATAATGTAATGTTTAAATTAAATATATATTTCTATATATACTTTATATATCTGATTATGTTAATGTAAATAACTTGACTTCTAACCAAAAAACAAATTGATTTTTCCTCTAATTTTATTAGCTCAAGCAAGATAATAAACCTAAAGTTATTTCTCTATTTTCCCCTTAATATTGGCTGCCAGGTATTTAACTTATTTTAACTAAAAGCATTAATATATCATAGGAGCATGTCATAATTTCCACATAAACTTGCAGTTTCTTTAGTATTGAATGCATAATGTGGACAATGGGTTCTCAAACTTTTTTTAAATGGAGTGCTAGTCACTAATGGAAGGATGGTCTCCTGAAAACATTTAGAAATTGCCATTGTAGTTGGTAATCAGTTGTTTATCGGTTTCATTAAAAATACATCAGCAATTTTCCATTCTTACTAATTAAATAACAGCTGAAACATAAGTATGTTGGGCAATCTTTTTTATTGTATTCAGTGATACTAATAGTTAAGATGATTATAACAGATGCATTATAGGTACAATGTGCATGTATGTGTTGTGTTGTTGCTTGAGCTACATTATATTATTGTAAAAGTGCTTACCAATACGTTTTATATTTAAATGATTAAACTAGTGGTAGTTGGTAATATGCCATCTAGATATTTATCAACTACTCTTAGCTCTTGACTTTGAAAAGTAAAATATGACAAATATATAGATAATGCTCAAAATGCTGATTATGATCAGTAGAAAAAGGACTTACCTATGTTAAGTATAGGGCCACGTTTCAGTAATTTGATAATTAAAACAGTGTTGTTAAAAGCGTTGAAAAAATCTGATTGTGATTGTTTCTATATGGATTTTTGTAGCTAAATTATTTGATAATCATTAAACTTTTTTAAAAATTGTTGAACTCATTGGTTACTAATAATTCATTTAAAGGAACACAGTGATGTAGTATAGCTGTAAAAAAAAAAAAGCTGACTAGAAAATAACCTGAACATCTCTATGTAAAAAAGGAAGATATTTTACCTGAAAATTTCCTCAGTAGCCACATCCCATTGTAAAGGGACTTTAAGCAGCCACTCAGGATGCTAGTCCTGGGACTTGCAAGGGAGACTCCATCTTACATGCACAGGCACAGTCATGTGATTTCAATTCTTAGTTTAAGGATGTTTACTTTGAAACCCCTAGTCAAATAATCTCCTTGGAGTCATTCTGAAGTAATTAATGACTCCAAACTAATCATCAGAAGCCATCCTGAAGTGTGCTCACAGGCGAAATATTTAAATTAGATGACTCTAGATTCATTCACTGGCTGTTCATGCTTGTGAAGTTATCAGTAAGATAATCTGCTAATCATTCTGAAGTCATCACCCAGAATTGTTTTACTTTAGCGGATGACTTTACAAGTCTGATGATGTCTGATGATGACCCAAATGACTAAAGTTTGAAGATCATCAAATTACTACAGGATGGTTTCTAAAATAATACCATTTGTCTTGCGAAGCACTTACTCTTGTGAGCTGAATAATTTTTGAGGTAAAATATCTTCCTTTGAGAGAGATGTTAATGGGATATTTCCTTGTCAGCATTTTACAGTTATGATGCATCCCTTTTAAGTGATTAACATATGGGTATTATAGCCCTTTAACTTACTATGCTTAATTAAATCATTTTAATTTGCTAAACAAATGTACAAATTGAGTGCAAATTTCTAACTGTTTTTCTTTTTTATAATACATTACTAATTTGTGTTTTTATTAGCCACGAGGTGAACAGAAAAATTATTTGATGTGGCCCTTGTGTCATACTTTGAGCAGCACGATAGGCTGTATTAAATATTAGCACAATATACTAAATGTACACTTTAAGAATTTTTCCAGATAATTCTATGAAGCTAATTGCACCAAGGTAGATGATGGTTACAACTCTGAATAAAGCACTTACTGCTGGGAATAGCTGCTTGTTTCCTTTAGCCCAGCCAACATTACAGTTTACAACATCTCAGGAGACATTACGTATCAAATTATGTTCATGGAAAATCTATTAATACATTTGCCTAGCTAGGTTAATTGATTGCTCTAACTGTTAAATATATTTATAGGTTGCTAGCTTAAAACAGCATTAAGTAGCAATACTAATTTATAGATAGCTATTGCTATTGCTGTGTAAACTGATCTGTACTAGTTGAGTAGAAAATAATTTTGTTACTAACAGCATTTTTCAGCTTTTTTCTGTCAATCTGTTAAACAGCTGAATTTAATAAAAGTGAAATATTTGAAAATTAAACACACACACATATACATATATACATATATACATATATACATATATATACTGTACATACACACAGACATACACATGTAAACTAATTTTAGCTGTCTGCAACATCAGCAGCTTACAGCTTAATTTTTACTGACTCTTTAGGTTTAATGTCTGCCGCTGTCTCCTCTTTATATAGCTTATCTTTAGAGAATACAGCAGTATTAATATTCGCTGTGTAGGTGGTGGTTTTAACAGGCTAAATAAGATATTTCAAGTGACAAAAGTAAAGTAAAGGAGCAATTTGCAAACAATTTAATACAGCAGGTAAAATTGAGAACACATGAAAGGGAGAAACTTTACAGTGCAATGTCCCTTAACAATATATACAAAGGATTGAACACAGCAATTATAGCATGATATTAATTATGCTATTCCTTGGGCATAAAAAATGCTAACTAAATTATTTTATGCATTTCAATCATTGGCCTAGAATTCAAGATACTCTTGAGGCTGACAAGGGTCCTCTCTGTGAAGCACAAAAATCTCTAAACACTGCTTCATTTATATTTTTTCACAGATTTGTTATTGGGCATCTGTGCCATTAATATCTATAGCTGCGTCAGGTGCCAAATACGTGATATCTCATACATGAAATGAGAACTTCTTCCATAATGGAAAACAATTACAACCACAAAAAAACAGACATTGAAACATGTCTAATCTAAATATCTGTGATTGTACACTGTTTAATATCTGTATTGTTACATTAAAGTAATCTCATTGAGGCTCCGATTCTAAAAAATTGCATACAAATAATGCTAGGTAAAAGTTTGCAATGGAGGGGGATATACAGAGGGGGAAACCAGCATATTTTAAAACTTGAATTTTACGCTTAACACAAATCAAATTATACTGTTTCTAGTGCACTGGACCTTACATTTGCTGTAATTTTCATATGCATATGTTTTCCTTTTAGAATAATTATGGCTAGATTACAAGTACCGCTGTAAATCTAAAACATCTGTAGCTTAAGGCTTTTTGCTTTTTGGGGGGATGGGGGGTTGTAAATGTTAGGGGTTTGTGGGTTTTTTTTTTTAAAAAAAGAGCTGATTGCTTTAGGGCAAAGCCCTACAAAAGGCCCTTTCAATGGCTATTGGTAGTTTATTTTTAGAACAGGCTTTTTTATATATTAGGATTATTTATTTATTTATTTATTTTTGGAAGTTTGTTTGTGTTTTTTGCAACTTTTAAAGATGTGGGGGTATGGTGGATTAGGGGTTAATAGTTTATTCAGATACTTTGCAATGTGGGGGGATGGCAGTTTATGGGTTAAAGGATTACTGTATAATTGTTTTAGGTGTGTACAACGATTATATATACCTTCTTATCAAGGTTAAACTTAGAACATTCACTTACTTCCAATATCTAACGATCCGTGTAACATAAAAAAAAAGTATTTCATATTTTTTATCCTGACGTCATTCCAGACATCCCACTAATATGTGCTGTCTAATCGCTGTTTACATCCTCCAATCGGCAGTCTATTCTATGAATATAATTAACTGAATGTTGCGTCATCTTGCGCATGCGCAGTCCATCCGGTGTTATCGCGCATGCGCTTTCCTTTAGCTGAAGCCGATAATGCCAAACTACAGGATATTCTCTCTTTACCTTCAAAGCGCAGCTCCCTCTTTTGCTCCAGTGAGTGACGTAGTTAATGTCGTTGCTGAAGCTTGCTCAGGCGCATCGTATCTAAAAGCCGCCATATTCCGACCTGGGTTGTCAGCCCAGATAGGACTCCTTGAAACGGTACCCATGCAGTGGGTTTGGAAAAGGAGAAAATTATAAAAAACAATTGCGGCGAAACAGTAACTATTTAAAACAATGAGTACATTGAAAAGTGTATTGTTTACCATCCTTTATTTGATTAATGCATACTTTTTTTTGAGTACAGTGTCCCTTTAATATTTTATTTAGGTAGTTTGCAATGTCGGGGTATGGAGGTTTAGGGGTTAATAGTGTGGTTTATGGGTGTAAGTGTACTTTGTAATATACTTTTGTTGTGTTTTTTGCAACATTTTAATTTTGGAACATGGTTTACGAAAGCTCTTAGATCACAGCAAAGATTGAAGTAGAAAAGGTGATTGCGCTAGTGCAATAGTGATTTCTCCCGACTTGTAATATCAGCAGAAGAAAAATGGATTGTGCTTATATTCAATACAGCCTATCGTGCTGCTCAAAGTATGACACAAGGGCCACATCAAATATTTTTGTGTTCACCTCATTGGCTAATAAAAACACAAAGTAGTAACGTATTATAAAAAAAAAAGTTAGCAATTTGTACCCAATTTTTAAATTTGTTTAGCAAATTAAAATTATTTAATTAAGCATCGTAAGTTAAAGGGCTATAATACCCATACGCTAAATCACTTAAAAGGGATGCATCATAACTGTAAAAAGCTGACAAGGAAATATTCCATTAACATCTCTCTCAAAGGAAGATATTTTACCTCAAAAATTATTCAGCTCACAAGAGTAAGTGCTCTGTGAACTAATATCCTTCACAAGACAAATGTGATTATTTTAGAAACCATCCTGGAGTGATTTGATGATCATCAAACTTCTTTAGTCATGTGGTCATCATCAGATATCGAGAAATGTGGGAAGTCCTCTTCTAATATGCAATATGTAAGTGCAAGTGCAAGGTGCATACAGGTGAATACTGTTGTGTCCGGGACTTACCCTTAAGGAGCCTAACCGCCCCCGGAATCTGTATATGCCGTGCAGTACCTCAGACAGGAAATCAAGGATGCCGGGGGACCTCCGTGGTCAAACCGAAATCGATTCGGTGGGCTGTCTGCTCCAAACCAACCGGCAAAATGTGAGGATCTCCAGCAGCGCTTCAGGCTAAACACAGGTGCACTGCGATGTCTGTTTGTGACGTTGCAGGATCTCCGGTGGGGGGGCGGTGCTCTTGCTTCACCCGGGTTTTACAACAGATATGCTTCGTATGTAAGGGCTTTGAGCTGATCCAAACTGGTGCGATAAAGGCAATCAAAGAAGAAGGATTGGATCCAGCTTTATGCAAATAAAATCCATCTTTATTGGCAAAGTTAAAACGCCAAGAGTGGCTCAGCGAACAGCATACATAGATAGTAAGCAAAAACCAGTGTGTGAGCGTGACACCACGGCTTACATGTTTCGGCGCTCAGCCGTAATCATAGCCATAGGTGTCATGCAGGTGAATGCAGGTTTAAAAAAGTGTGTTACAATTGTGATTGGTTAAAAACAATGAATACAAAACACGCCCACACCAGGTAAAGAGTAATTTGATTAACCCTTAGTATCCAAGCTGCGCTACAGCAAGAGTACACACACTAAAGTATATATAAGATAAATCCTTAGAAATATGAACAAATTTCTAAAATAGAAAACTCATGAGAACAATATGAGAACATTGAGGAAAAATTACCCTAACTGTCGCAAATTATTTCTGCGCTAAATATCATTATAGTTAGCAAGCACTAAAGCATCATGTATATATTTTACAGAATTCTCAAATGGCATAGTTGAAACTTGAGTGTTGAATAATAATAATATTAATTGACTAAAATAAGTTCTCTTACAGTATTATCTCTCCAAGGTATGTACCCCATTAAAGGATGTAGTTTTGTGCTCGCATGTATAAATATACATACACTGGTACGTGCGATATACGCATATATGTTCGCACAGCTTGCGGGGCAGACTAAAGTATGACCTTCAATACGTATGGAAGCATAGTTCAGAATAGATATTGAAAGTGCGAAACACATCTAAAACACATCTGAAAGTACCGAAAAAATGAGACAAAGGAATGGGATATAACAGAATAACAATACCCTTAAGTGAATAATATGTATATGGTGTAGTTTGAATATGAATGTTAATGTTGATATTTTGAAGTTATTCCCAGAAATTGATCAAATCATATCTTGAGTTTAAACCCAATGGTAATCTGGTTTTGAGGGTGTATATCCAATATACTTCCCTTTTGGCAAGTATGTTATCCAGATTGCCACCTCTCTTGGGCACCTTAGCTTGTTCTATTGCTGCCCATTTAAATGAGTGTAAGCTACTGTGATGTTTTGTGGCAAAATGTTGCACAAGTGGTGTGCTAGATGTACCCTTTGTAATAGTCGAAAAGTGTTCTCTAATACGGGAATTTATATCCCTAGAGGTTAACCCTATGTATTGAATATTACATAGGGTACATGTAATGATATATATGACGTTAGTGCTTTGACAATTTAAGCAAGTTTTAATGGGATATGTCTGTCCCGTTATTGCTGAGGTGAATTCTTTAATAACCCATGCAAAATCACATGGTTTGCATTTCTTATGGCCACACTTAAACATGCCCAGATGATGTAACCATGAGCTAGTATGACTTGAAGTCTGTTTTAGTTCTGTGGGAGACAAAATGGAAGCCAAGGTAGGGCTCTTCTTGTAAGAACACCTAACACCTTGTTTTACAGTTTCAACCAACTTCTCGTCAGCTGCTAATAGCGGGAAATGTTTCCTGACTATGTCAGGAAACATGTATTGGTTGTTGGCCTGCATCCCCCCTATACCCTCTGTCTGGGGGTCCATAGGAAAAACCTGATTCAATAATGACATTTCCTGTGTTCCTGTATCTACTGCAAATGTACTAACTCGTTCATCTAGTCTATTAGTAGCAGTATATTTAGAGACAGTGTTTTTATCTTTGGGTTTCACTACTATAGGTGCAGAATTAGTGCCTATAGTGTTAGGTACAACGGAAGTATTAGAGATATTAGAAATGTTAGGGGCAATAGGAGGCTTTAGGATACCTTGTTGTGAATTAGAGATAGTGTTGATCTGTGTCTCTATGTCCATTTCACCACCTGATGTGTATTCATCAGACGATCTGTCTGTATCACTGTCAGAAAAGCTGACCTGTTTTTGATTACCCCTTCTATGTCTGCGATTGCCCCTTAAAAGAGAGGAAATATACCCGTAGCCATATCAGACAGGCCAGATTAGCTGTTGACCAACTGGACAGAGACCAACTTTTGGTGGATAAACCTGCTAATACACACAGAGATTTTTCAGGTGTTCATTTTGTAACAACTTTTAGCACACAATATTCCCAAATCTGCGACATAGTCAGGAAACATTTCCCGCTATTAGCAGCTGACGAGAAGTTGGTTGAAACTGTAAAACAAGGTGTTAGGTGTTCTTACAAGAAGAGCCCTACCTTGGCTTCCATTTTGTCTCCCACAGAACTAAAACAGACTTCAAGTCATACTAGCTCATGGTTACATCATCTGGGCATGTTTAAGTGTGGCCATAAGAAATGCAAACCATGTGATTTTGCATGGGTTATTAAAGAATTCACCTCAGCAATAACGGGACAGACATATCCCATTAAAACTTGCTTAAATTGTCAAAGCACTAACGTCATATATATCATTACATGTACCCTATGTAATATTCAATACATAGGGTTAACCTCTAGGGATATAAATTCCCGTATTAGAGAACACTTTTCGACTATTACAAAGGGTACATCTAGCACACCACTTGTGCAACATTTTGCCACAAAACATCACAGTAGCTTACACTCATTTAAATGGGCAGCAATAGAACAAGCTAAGGTGCCCAAGAGAGGTGGCAATCTGGATAACATACTTGCCAAAAGGGAAGTATATTGGATATACACCCTCAAAACCAGATTACCATTGGGTTTAAACTCAAGATATGATTTGATCAATTTCTGGGAATAACTTCAAAATATCAACATTAACATTCATATTCAAACTACACCATATACATATTATTCACTTAAGGGTATTGTTATTCTGTTATATCCCATTCCTTTGTCTCATTTTTTCGGTACTTTCAGATGTGTTTTAGATGTGTTTCGCACTTTCAATATCTATTCTGAACTATGCTTCCATACGTATTGAAGGTTATACTTTAGTCTGCCCCGCAAGCTGTGCGAACATATATGCGTATATCGCACGTACCAGTGTATGTATATTTATACATGCGAGCACAAAACTACATCCTTTAATGGGGTACATACCTTGGAGAGATAATACTGTAAGAGAACTTATTTTAGTCAATTAATATTATTATTATTCAACACTCAAGTTTCAACTATGCCATTTGAGAATTCTGTAAAATATATACATGATGCTTTAGTGCTTGCTAACTATAATGATATTTAGCGCAGAAATAATTTGCGACAGTTAGGGTAATTTTTCCTCAATGTTCTCATATTGTTCTCATGAGTTTTCTATTTTAGAAATTTGTTCATATTTCTAAGGATTTATCTTATATATACTTTAGTGTGTGTACTCTTGCTGTAGCGCAGCTTGGATACTAAGGGTTAATCAAATTACTCTTTACCTGGTGTGGGCGTGTTTTGTATTCATTGTTTTTAACCAATCACAATTGTAACACACTTTTTTAAACCTGCATTCACCTGCATGACACCTATGGCTATGATTACGGCTGAGCGCCGAAACATGTAAGCCGTGGTGTCACGCTCACACACTGGTTTTTGCTTACTATCTATGTATGCTGTTCGCTGAGCCACTCTTGGCGTTTTAACTTTGCCAATAAAGATGGATTTTATTTGCATAAAGCTGGATCCAATCCTTCTTCTTTGATTGCCATCATCAGATATCATCAGACTTGTAAAGTCATCCGCTAAAGTAAAACAATTCTGGGTGATGACTTCAGAATGATTAGCAGATTATCTTACTGATAACTTCACAAGCATGAACAGCCAGTAAATGACTCTAGAGTCATCTAATTTATATATTTCGCCTGTGGGCACACTTCAGGATGGCTTCTGATGATTAGTCTGGAGTCATTAATTACTTCAGAATGACTCCAGGGAGATTATTTGACTAGGGGTTTCAAAGTAAACGTCCTTAAACTAAGAATTGAAATCACATGACTGTGGACACACTTCAGGCTGGCTTCTGATGATTAGTCTGGAGTCATTGATTATGTAATAGCTCCAACCTGTTTGGGTGCCAAAGCAAATAGTGAATTCCAACACATATACATTCCTCTTTTGTCTATTAAAAGTAATAAAAACTGGGTGCTTAATAATCATAATCATAGGGGTTACTTACTCTGCAGCTCCTCCAGTATTGCCTCCGATAATGCTGATCCTCATCTATTTAATTTGGTACTTCAGTTTTCACCAAATGACTCATGAAGGGGTAATCAATATAGCTCATTCCCATACTGATCACTGCTCAGGATTTGGTGGATCTCTCTTCTTCCTCTAGAATACACAGAAGGACACAGGACCAAAATGCGTAAAGTCTATTATTGGATAAATAAACATAGATATGAAATGGGTAGATTCCATTAGTGATAATCCATTAGTGATAATCTGATGTGTTTCATGTGTCAGACTGTTGTTCATGGGTGGAAGTAACTATTTTTTATAATTCATCTGTTTAACCTCTATTTTAGAGATAAAGAGGAATGGACCAGTGAGTACAGTCTGTAGAAGCCCTACTCCTCTCTGCATGTGAGGGAGGAAATTACAGTAATATGAGAAGCCCTAAAGCTCTTCTCTAACAGTCCAGCCAAGAAGATGTAAATATTTACCAGGCAGTATTGTAACAAGTGTTTATATGTCTTGGTAACTAGTTCTGAAAATCATAATATATTTGTGTATGTATTAAAGTTCTTCCTGTTAGAGTAAGTAGTGTTCCTGCAGCAATCTCTTTAGGTATTTGGTTGAACTAAGAACTTTGTCACCTCCATTAGTTAAAGAGGGAAATATCGCATTGACTAAATGACATTTATTTCATTTAAAATATAGAAAAAGCAGAAAAATACACGAAAACTTTAACAAAACATTACATTCAAATCAGAAGGATTTAGTGGGAAAAGCTCATGGGAACTCCCTTCATTCTTCACCTAAGGCTTTCCCTCTTTCAAATATATTTGTTATTCAATTAGGATGTGAAATACAAGGAAAACGTCAGCACATAACATTACATTCAAATCAGGAAGATTGAGTGGAAAAATCTCATGGGGCCCTTCAGGCTTTCCTTATTTCAAATATATATGTGATTCAATTAGAATGTGACAATCAGGAAAGTTTTTTTTACTATGACTAAGCAAAATGATAACTTTGGCACTACTACCACTGAGAGATTGTACAATACACAATGTACACACATCATTCCTATAGTGTATTTTTTGTCAGTTGAATTACCTTTGTGGCACTATTCAAATGCATAATAATATTGTGACCCTTATTAATCAAAATATATATTTTTTTAATTTTCAAGCAAATATTCACGTGTATATAATATTTTTTTAATGCAATTAATGCAGAGTCCTAACACATGTTTTATGTGTTTCTTTAGCCGTGTGTGAACATGACATCTAAAGAAGAAAAACATCTGTCAATGCAGATATCTGTGTTTATAGAAAATAAAATGTAATATTAAAGGGCCATGATACTCAAATGTTGAACCACTTGAAAGTGATGCAGCATAGCTGTAAAAAGCTGACTAGAAAATATCACCTGAACATCTCTATGTAAAAAAGAAAGATATTTTACCTCAAAAATTCCTCAGTAGCCAGATCCCATTGTAAAGGACTTCTAAGCAGCAAATCAGTGTCTGTCCCGCAAACATCCCAACCTGCAAAAACTCATTTCAGGGAGGTGGCTTCTCCCGCTACTGCGCCCCCCCCCCCCACCACCACCTCCCAGTTATATATTGGACACTTAATAAGATAAAATAAATAAGATAGAGACTTATCATTAAAGTAGCTTTCCACTAAAGTCACATTAAAAAAGTAGCTTTATTGCACAACAACATACAACAAACCTATTTTCCAGTGACCATACACTTGTTCAATGCTTAAATATTTTAAAATATGAAGTTTAATTATGTGCAGTAAATAAGTTAGTATTTGTGTTTTATTTTATTAAATTCAGTGGGGGCTTTTTGGTTACTGATGCATGCTTTGAGGGTTCTATAACGTCCCAGGAACTAAAGGCATTCCTTAAAGAAACACTTTTTCGGATTTGGGCCACATTGGATCATGGTACTTGCAATTTCAGGGAGATTGCATTCCATTTGCTGGCATCGGGGAGCTGTTATTACAATCAAGGAGACTCCCTGAACTTCAGGGAGAGTTGGGATGTCTGGTCCCGTGACAGCTAAGGGAGTGAGCTTACATGCACACTCATATTATTTCCCTATTCAGTTTAAGGAAGTTTACTATGAAATCTCATGAGATCACAGTAAAATAGTTCATGACCTCAGCACTGCTGATGCTGATTGGCTGCTGTTCATTTCTTCATATTTTTTACCTGCAGCTGAGCAACAGCTGAAGTATATTTATTTACACAGAACTTACTCTGTTAAGATGAGGAAATTGTGAGGTAAAATATCTTCCTTTTTTACATAGAGATGCTCAGGTGATATTTTCCTGTCAGCTCTTTACAGATATACTGCATCAGTTTCAAGTGATTTAGTATATGAGTATTATGTCCCTTTAATGAAAACAATATCAGAGTGTAAATATCCTTTATTTGAATTTGTGATTACATGAACTAAACATCTAAAAACTGTACAATTTTTTTTAAAAAATGAAGGAGACCAGATGTGTGTTGGAGAGGGTATGGTTGATGAAAAAAAAAGTTTTTTCTTCATAAAAAGTGTTTTCTAATTAGTTAAATAAGAGACATAGCTCCACCATTGACATCTTTTAGTTTTTCATCTGGATTCCTGTCATCAATGTCACACTATTTGCATTGTTATATTTATTTATTTATAAAATGTTTTACCAGGAAAAAATAAATTGAGATTTCTGTCATTTTTAAGTATGTCATTATGACAAGCCAATTTTGCACGTACTGTCATGTGTGAAGTTACGTCTGAGTTATAAGGCAATGTGACAGTAGCACAGTCTAGAGGTAATCCTGCCTTCTCTAGCACAACAGAAATGGAGAAAACCCTTTTAGATCTACACTGAGTAAAAGCCAATGTTCTGAAGCTCTCCGCTCTGGTGGGATTATCTGAAAGGTCTTGTCAGTTTTGCAAGGCCACTCAAATAATGTTTGAAAAGCATATTTTTTCTCACTATGCAGGGTTCTCAATATGAAGAAGAGACGACTACATATCAGTATAATGCTAAAATAACACACATATATATATATATATATATATATATATATATATATATATATATATATATATATATATATATATATACAGGGAGTGCAGAATTATTAGGCAAATGAGTATTTTGACCACATCATCCTCTTTATGCATGTTGTCTTACTCCAAGCTGTATAGGCTCGAAAGCCTACTACCAATTAAGCATATTAGGTGATGTGCATCTCTGTAATGAGAAGGGGTGTGGTCTAATGACATCAACACCCTATATCAGGTGTGCATAATTATTAGGCAACTTCCTTTCCTTTGGCAAAATGGGTAAAAGAAGGACTTGACAGGCTCAGAAAAGTCAAAAATAGTGAGATATCTTGCAGAGGGATGCAGCACTCTTAAAATTGCAAAGCTTCTGAAGCGTGATCATCAAACAATCAAGCGTTTCATTCAAAATAGTCAACAGGATCACAAGAAGCGTGTGGAAAAACCAAGGCGCAAAATAACTGCCCATGAACTGAGAAAAGTCAAGCGTGCAGCTGCCAAGATGCCACTTGCCACCAGTTTGGCCATATTTCAGAGCTGCAACATCACTGGAGTGCCCAAAAGCACAAGGTGTGCAATACTCAGAGACATGGCCAAGGTAAGAAAGGCTGAAAGACGACCACCACTGAACAAGACACACACGCTGAAACGTCAAGACTAGGCCAAGAAATATCTCAAGACTGATTTTTCTAAGGTTTTATGGACTGATGAAATGAGAGTGAGTCTTGATGGGCCAGATAGATGGGCCCGTGGCTGGATTGGTAAAGGGCAGAGAGCTCCAGTCCGACTCAGACGCCAGCAAGGTGGAGGTGGAATACTGGTTTGGGCTGGTATCATCAAAGATGAGCTTGTGGGGCCTTTTCGGGTTGAGGATGGAGTCAAGCTCAACTCCCAGTCCTACTGCCAGTTTCTGGAAGACACCTTCTTCAAGCAGTGGTACAGGAAGAAGTCTGCATCCTTAATGAAAAACATGATTTTCATGCAGGACAATGCTCCATCACACGCGTCCAAGTACTCCACAGTGTGGCTGGCAAGAAAGGGTATAAAAGAAGAAAATCTAATGACATGGCCTCCTTGTTCACCTGATCTGAACCCCATTGAGAACCTGTGGTCCATCATCAAATGTGAGATTTACAAGGAGGGAAAACAGTACACCTCTCTGAACAGTGTCTGGGAGGCTGTGGTTGCTGCTGCACGCAATGTTGATGGTGAACAGATCAAAACACTGACAGAATCCATGGATGGCAGGCTTTTGAGTGTCCTTGCAAAGAAAGGTGGCTATATTGGTCACTGATTTGTTTTTGTTTTGTTTTTGAATGTCAGAAATGTATATTTGTGAATGTTGAGATGTTATATTGGTTTCACTGGTAAAAATAAATAATTGAAATGGGTATATATTTGTTTTTTGTTAAGTTGCCTAATAATTATGTACAGTATTAGTCACCTGCACACACAGATATCCCCCTAAAATAGCTATAACTAAAAACAAACTAAAAACTACTTCCAAAACTATTCAGCTTTGATATTAATGAGTTTTTTGGGTTCATTGAGAACATGGTTGTTGTTCAATAATAAAATGAATCCTCAAAAATACAACTTGCCTAATAATTCTGCACTCCCTGTATATATATATATATATATATATATTCTATGTATATTGCATGATCTCTCTCTTTATGCCAGCAATTCTTTTGATAATCAGGCCTTAAGACTCAAATGAATAAACATATGTTTATTTAACAAAGGATAGTGCAGATAAACAAAAACAAGCATATACAGAGGACTTAGAAAAATCAGGATTCATTATATTGGTTCAGAATGCATAAACAGAACGTCTTGGTCCAAAATGTACACTGGTTTATGCAGATATTGAAATACTTTGTAGGAAAAATGCAAAGCCACTGGCAGAAATAACAATCAGGTCAGGTTGCAAAAACAAAAGGAGTTTGATTTGTTTAATTGGCAGTTTAAGAAATTATCTGTCAGAAATACACTTGCAGGCATTGGCAGATAGTTACAGAGATACTCAGGGAGATATAACACCTTAGATACAAAGCTCTTGAGGGTACAATAATAAGCTACAATATATTTTGTGACCTGCACACTGAACAAATGTGGAGGGGTGTAGCCAACTATAGTGAATACCTATGAACTAAGTCAAAGAAAAAATGACTGTAGCAAGTTTTTACACCTATAAATCTTTAGGAGTGTATCTTATGTATCACTGTAAAATTGAACTTTTATTTACATAGGCCTAGATTTAGAGTTGGGCGGTAGCCGTCAAAACCAGCGTTAGAGGCTCCTAACGCTGGTTTTTACCGCCCTCTGGTATTTGGAGTCAGTCATTAAAGGGTCTAACGCTCACTTTTCAGCCGCAACTTTTTCATACCGCAGATCCCCTTACGTCAATTGCGTATCCTATCTTTTCAATGGGATCTTTCTAACTCCGGTATTTAGAGCCGTGGCTGAAGTGAGCGTTAGAAATCTAATCCAGCCGCAGAAAAAAGTCAGTAGTTAAGAGCTTTCTGGGCTAACGCAGGTTTATAAAGCTCTTAACTACTGTGCACTAAAGTACACTAACACCCATAAACCACCTATGTACCCCTAAACCGAGGTCCCCCCACATCACCGCCACTCGATTACATTTTTTTAACCCCTAATCTGCCGATCGCCACCTACGTTATACTTATGTACCCCTAGTCTGCTGCCCCTAACACCGCCGACCCCTATATTATATTAACCCCTAACCTGCCCCCCACAACGTCGCCGCCAGCTACCTACAATAATTAACCCCTAATCTGCCGACCGCAAAACGCCGCTACTTACATTATCCTTATGTACCCCTAATCTGCTGCCCCTAACACCGCCGACCCCTATATTATATTTATTAGCCCCTAATCTGCCCCCCTCAACGTCGCCTCCACCTGCCTACACTTATTAACCCCTAATCTGCCGAGTGGATCTCACCGCTACTATAATAAAGTTATTAACCCCTAATCCGCCTCACTCCCGCCTCAATAACCCTATAACAAATAGTATTAACCCCTAATCTGCCCTCCTTAACATCGCCGACACCTAACTTCAATTATTAACCCCTAATCTGCCGACCGAATCTCGACGCTACTGTAATAAATGGATTAACCCCTAAAGCTAAGTCTAACCCTAACCCTAACACCCCCCTAAGTTAAATATAATTTAAATCTAACGAAATAAATTAACTCTTATTAAATAAATTATTCCTATTTAAAGCTAAATACTTACCTGTAAAATAAACCCTAATATATCTACAATATAAATTATAATTATATTATAGCTATTTTAGGATTTATATTTATTTTACAGGTAACTTTGTATTTATTTTAACCAGGTACAATAGCTATTAAATAGTTAAGAACTATTTAATAGCTAAAATAGTTAAAATAATTACAAAATTACCTGTAAAATAAATCCTAATCTAAGTTACAATTAAACCTAACACTACACTATCAATTAATTAAATAAAATACCTACAATTAAACCTAACACTACACTATCAATAAATTAATTAAATACAATATCTACAAATAAATACAATGAAATAAACTAACTAAAGTACAAAAAATAAAAAAGAACTAAGTTACAAAAAATAAAAAATATTTACAAACATCAGAAAAATATTACAACAATTTTAAACTAATTACACCTACTCTAAGCCCCCTAATAAAATAACAAAGACCCCCAAAATAAAAAAATGCCCTATCCTATTCTAAATTACAAAAGTTCAAAGCTCTTTTACCTTACCAGCCCTGAACAGGGCCCTTTGCGGGGCATGCCCCAAAGAATTCAGCTCTTTTGCCTGGAAAAAAAACACATACAATACCCCCCCCCACAACATTACAACCCACCACCCACATACCCCTAATCTAACCCAAACTCCCCTTAAATAAACCTAACACTAAGCCCCTGAAGATCTTCCTACCTTATCTTCACCATACCAGGTTCACCGATCGATCCAGAAGAGCTCCTCCGATGTCTTGATCCAAGCCCAAGCAGGGGGCTGAAGATGTCCATGATCCGGCTGAAGTCTTCATCCAAGCGGGAGCTGAAGAGGTCCATGATCCGGCTGAAGTCTTCATCCAAGCGGGAGCTGAAGAGGTCCATGATCCGGCTGAAGTCTTCTATCAACGGCATCTTCAATCTTCTTTCTTCCGGATCCATGTTCATCCCGCCGACGCGGAACATCCATCTTCACCGACGACTTCCCGACGAATGACGGTTCCTTTAAGGGACATCATCCAAGATGGCGTCCCTCGAATTCCGATTGGCTGATAGGATTCTATCGGCCAATCGGAATTATGGTAGGAAAATTCTTATTGGCTGATGGAATCAGACAATCAGAATCAAGTTCAATCCGATTGGCTGATCCGATCAGCCAGTCAGATTGAGCTCGCATTCTATTGGCTGATCGGAACAGCCAATAGAATGCGAGCTCAATCTTATTGGCTGATTGAATCAGCCAATCGGATTGAACTTGATTCTGATTGGCTGATTCCATCAGCCAATCAGAATTTTCCTACCTTAATTCCGATTGGCTGATAGAATCCTATCAGCCAATCGGAATTCGAGGGACGCCATCTTGGTTGACGTCCCTTAAAGGAACCGTCATTCGTCGGGAAGTCGTCGGTGAAGATGGATGTTCTGCGTCGGCGGGATGAACATGGAACCGGAAGAAAGAAGATTGAAGATGCCGTTGATAGAAGACTTCAGCCGGATCATGGATCTCTTCAGCTCCCGCTTGGATGAAGACTTCAGCCGGATCATGGACCTCTTCAGCTCCCGCTTGGATGAAGACTTCAGCCGGATCATGGACATCTTCAGCCCCCCGCTTGGGCTTGGATCAAGACATTGGAGGAGCTCTTCTGGATCGATCGGTGAACCTGGTATGGTGAAGATAAGGTAGGAAGATCTTCAGGGGCTTAGTGTTAGGTTTATTTAAGGGGGGTTTGGGTTAGATTAGGGGTATGTGGGTGGTGGGTTGTAATGTTGGGGGGGGTATTGTATGTGTTTTTTTTACAGGCAAAAGAGCTGAATTCTTTGGGGCATGCCCAGCAAAGGGCCCTGTTCAGGGCTGGTAAGGTAAAAGAGCTTTGAACTTTTGTAATTTAGAATAGGGTAGGGCATTTTTTTATTTTGGGGGTCTTTGTTATTTTATTAGGGGGCTTAGAGTAGGTGTAATTAGTTTAAAATTGTTGTAATATTTTTCTAATGTTTGTAAATATTTTTTTATTTTTTGTAACTTAGTTCTTTTTTATTTTTTGTACTTTAGTTAGTTTATTTCATTGTATTTATTTGTAGATATTGTATTTAATTAATGTATTGATAGTGTAGTGTTAGGTTTAATTGTAGGTAATTGTAGGTATTTTATTTAATTAATTTATTGATAGTGTAGTGTTAGGTTTAATTGTAACTTAGGTTAGGATTTATTTTACAGGTAATTTTGTAATTATTTTAACTATTTTAGCTATTAAATAGTTCTTAACTATTTAATAGCTATTGTACCTGGTTAAAATAAATACAAAGTTACCTGTAAAATAAATATAAATCCTAAAATAGCTATAATATAATTATAATTTATATTGTAGCTATATTAGGATTTATTTTACAGGTAAGTATTTAGCTTTAAATAGGAATAATTTATTTAATAAGAGTTAATTTATTTTGTTAGATTTAAATTATATTTAACTTAGGGGGGTGTTAGTGTTAGGGTTAGACTTAGCTTTAGGGGTTAATACATTTATTAGAATAGCGGTGAGCTCCAGTCGGCAGGGGGTTAATGTTTGAAGTTTGGTGTCGGCGATGTTAGGGAGGGCAGATTAGGGGTTAATACTATTTATTATAGGGTTATTGAGGCGGGAGTGAGGCGGATTAGGGGTTAATAACTTTATTATAATAGCGGTGTGGTCCGCTCGGCAGATTAGGGGTTAATAAGTGTAGGCAGGTGGAGGCGACGTTGTGGGGGGCAGATTCGGGGTTAATAAATATAATATGGGGGTCGGCGGTGTTAGGGGCAGCAGATTAGGGGTACATAGGGATAATGTAAGTAGCGGCGGTTTACGGAGCGGCAGATTAGGGGTTAAAAATATATGCAGGTGTCAGCGATAGCGGGGGCGGCAGATTAGGGGTTAATAAGTGTAAGGTTAGGGGTGTTTAGACTTGGGGTACATGTTAAAGTGTTAGGTGCAGACGTAGGAAGTGTTTCCCCATAGCAAACAATGGGGCTGCGTTAGGAGCTGAACGTGGCTTTTTTGCAGGTGTTAGGTTTTTTTTCAGCTCAAACAGCCCCATTGTTTTCTAGTGGGGAATCGTGCACGAGCACGTTTTTGAAGCTGGCCGCGTCCGTAAGCACCGCTGGTATCGAGAGTTGAAGTTGCGGTAAATATGCTATACGCTCCTTTTTTGGAGCCTAACGCAGCCATTCTGTGAACTCTCAATACCAGCGGTATTTAAAAGGTGCGGCCAGAAATAAGCATGCGTAGCTAACGCACCCCTTTGGCCGCAGAACTCTAAATCTAGGCGATAGTTTGAAAAATAAATATAACAATAATGCATCATTCTAAAACATAATCATATACACATTCAATCCAAAATTTAAAAAACATGTAGTATCAGCATAATTGTAGTCACCAATCAGCAATCGCTACCCAGGGTGCTGAATAAAAAATGGGCCGGCTGCTAAGCTTAGTTTCTCACTTTTCAAATAAAGATAACAAAAGAACAAAGAATAATTGATAATAGGAGTAAATTAGAAAGTTGCTTAAAATTGCATGCTCATGAAGGAAAAAAAATGGGTTTAGTATCTCTTTAACTAAGTAACGGCTAGATTACAAGTTTTGCGGTAAGCTAAAAAAGCAGCGTTAACAGGTCCTAACGCTGCTTTTTTAAGCCCGCTGGTATTACAAGTCTTGAAGGTTTAGGGTCACTGCAAAACTACTTACGTAAAATTTGTAAAGTCTTTTTTCTATGGGACTTCCATAGCGCCGGTATTACGAGTCTGTCCTGGGAGGCCAAATAGTGAGCGGTACACGCTACCCTGTCAAGAGACCTAAAAGTCAGTAGTTATGAGTTTTATGGTACAACGCCGTAACATAAAACTCATAACTAAAGTGCTTAAAAGTACACTAACACCCATAAACTACCTATTAACCCCTAAACCGAGGCCCTTCCGCATCGCAAACACTAAAATAACATTTTTAACCCCTAATCTGCCGCTCCGGACACCGCCGCCACCTACATTATATTTATGAACCCCTAATCTGTTGCCCCCAACATTGCCGACACCTACATTATATTTATAAACCCCTAATCTGCTGCCCCCAATGTCGCCGCAACCTACCTACAATTATTAACCCCTAATTTGCCACCCCCGACATCGCCAACACTATAATAAACATATTAACCCTAAACCGCTGCACTCCCGCCTCGCAAACACTAGTTAAATATTATTAACCCCTAATCTGCCGTCCCTAACATCGCCGCCACCTAACTACACTTATTAACCTCTAATCTGCCGCCCCCAACGTCGCCGCCACTATTCTAAATGTATTAACCCCTAAACCTAACACCCTCTAACTTAAATATAATTACAATAAATCTAAATAAATATTAATATCATTACCTAAATAATTCCTATTTAAAACTAAATACTTACCTATAAAATAAACCCTAAGCTAGCTACAATATAACTAATAGTTACATTGCATCTAGCTTAGGTTTTTTTTTTTATTTTACAGGCAAGTTTGTATTTATTTTAACTAGGTAGAATAGTTATTAAATAGTTATTAACTATTTAATAACTACCTAGCTAAAATAAATACAAAAGTACCTGTAAAATAAAACCTAACCTAAGTTACAATAACACCTAACACTACACTATAATTAAATAAATTAACTAAATTAAATACAATTACCTAAATTAAATTAAATTAGCTAAAGTACAAAAACAAACACTAAATTACAGAAAATAAAAAACAAATTACAGATATTTAAACTAATTACACCTAATCGAATAGCCCTATCAAAATAAAAAAAATGCCCCCCCCAAATAAAAAAAAACCCCTAGCCTAAACTAAACTACCAATAGCCCTTAAAAGGGCCTTTTGCAGGGCATTGCCCCAAAGTAATCAGCTCTTTTATCTGTAAAAAAAATACAAACAACCCCCCAACAGTAAAACCCACCAGCCATACAACCAACCCCCCAAATAAAATACTATCTAAAAAATCTAAGCTCCCCATTGCCCTGAAAAGGGCATTTGGATGAGCATTGCCCTTAAAAGAGCAGTTAGCTCTTTTGCAGGCCCAAACCCTAACCTAAAAATTAAACCCACCCAATATACACTTAAAAAAACCTAACACTAACACCCTGAAGATCGACTTACAGTTTTTAAGACCGGACATCCATCCTCAAGGAAGCGGCAGAAGTCTTCATTCAACTGGGCCGAAGTCCTCAACGAAGCCGGGAGTAGTCTTCATCCAAGCCCGGCAAAGTGGTCCTCCAGACAGGCAGAAGACTTCAACCAGACGGCATCTTCTATCTTCATCCATCCGATGCGGAGCAGCTCCATCTTCAAGACATCCGACGCAGAGCATCCTCTTCATCCGACGACTACCCGACGAATGAAGGTTCCTTTAAGGGGATGGATGAAGATAGAAGATGCCGTTTGGATGAAGACTTCTCCCGGCTTCGTTGAGGACTTTGGCCCGTATGGATGAAGACTTCTGCCGCTTCCTTGAGGATGGATGTCCGGTCTTCAGAACAGTAAGTCGATCTTCAGGGGTTTAGTGTTAGGTTTTTTTAAGGGTGTATTGGGTGGGTTTTATTTTTAGGTTAGGGTTTGGGCCTGCAAAAGAGCTAACTGCCCTTTTAATGGCAATGCCCATCCAAATGCCCTTTTTTAGCGGAATGGGGAACTTAGGTTTTTTTAGATAGTATTTTATTTAGGGGGTTGGTTGTGTCGGTGGTGGGTTTTACTGTTGGGGGGGTTGTTTGTATTTTTTTACAGGTAAAAGAGCTGATTACTTTGGGGCAATGCCCCGCAAAAGGCCCTTTTAAGGGCTATTGGTAGTTAAGTTTAGGCTCAGGGTTTTTTTATTTTGGGGGGGCATTTTTTTATTTTGATAGTGCTATTAGATTAGGTGTAATTAGTTTAAATATCTGTAATTTGTTTATTATTTTCTGTAATTTAGTATTTGTTTTTTTTTTGTATTTTAGCTAATTTAATTTAATTTAGGTAATTGTATTTAATTTAGTTAATTTATTTAGTTAGGGTTAGACTTAGGTTTAGGGGTTAATAAATTTAGTATAGTGGGCGGCAGATTAGGGGTTAATAAATGTAGGTAGGTGACGGCGATGTTAGGGATGGCAGATTAGGGGTTAATAATATTTAACTAGTGTTTGCGAGGCGAGAGTGCGGAGGTTTAGTGGTTAATATGTTTATTATAGTGGCGGCAGATTAGGGGTTAATAAGTATAGGTAGGTGGTGGCGACATTGGGGGCGGCAGATTAGGGGTTAATAAATATAATGTAGGTGTCGGCGATGTTGGGGGCAGCAGATTAGGGGTTCATAAGTATAATGTAGGTGGCGGCGGTGTCCGGAGTAGCAGATTAGGGGTTAATAAATATAATGCAGGTGTCAGCAATGTCGGGGCTGGAGATTAGGGGTTAATAAGTGTAAGGTTAGGGGTGTTTAGACTCGGGGTTCATGTTAGGGTGTTAGGTGTAAACATACATTTTATTTCCCCTTAGGAATCAATGGGGCTGCGTTACTGAGTTTTAAGCTGCTTTTTTGCAGGAATCAACGGCTCTCCCCGTTGATTCATATGGGGAAATCGTGCACGAGCACGTACGACCAGCTCACCGCTGACTTAAGCAGCGCTGGTATTGAAGTGATATTTGGAGCTAAATTTTGCTCTTCACTCACTTTTTGTCTTTTAACGCCGGGTTTGTAAAAACTCGTAATACCAGCGCTGTATGTAAGTGAGCGGTGAGAGAAAACTGCTCGTTAGCACCGCACAGCTCATAATCTAGCCGTAAGAGTCGTAGTGGTTAATATAAATTTTTACAAATATGATTGTTGCTAGTATGCCCTTTCACTATCGTCAGTAATATACTCCCAAAGGATTCCGATCTATTAATAAAGGCACCTAAGCTGAGAACTAAACTCCTATTTAACAATAGTGTTTCTGATTCCTAATATATCGCTATACCGCTACAATGTATTGCTGCAAATTCTATTTTTGCTGAAAATAAACCAACTGAAAATAGAATGAATACTCCATGTGGAGCTCCCCTGATGCGTGTTTCATTATTAACGCTTCTTCAGGGGGGCGTGTGTCTTGAATATTTCTGTGTTTAATTATATACTACTAGCCCTAAAGCCCGTTCACATGGGCCATTTTTTGCAGTACTGTGGTCCCACCCCTTGCGTTCTCTCCCTTCCCATTCTCTTTTGCTTTCTCTATCTCTCCCCTCTCTTTTGCGCTCTCGCTCCCCCTCTCTTTTAAGTTCTCTCTCTCCCCCCTCTCTTTTGCGCTCTCTCTTTCCCCCTCTCTTTTGCACTCTCTCTCCCCCCCCCCTCTTTTGTGCTCTCTCTCTCCCTCTCTATCTCCCCTCTCTTTCTATCTCCCCTCTCTCTTTCTCTCTCTCCCCTCTCTCTCTCTCTCTCCATCTCCCCTCTCTCTCTCCATCTCCCCTCTCTCTTTCTCTCTCTCCCCTCTCTCTCTCCATCTCCCCTCTCTCTCTCCATTTCCCCTCTCTCTCTCCCCCCTCCCCTCTCTCTCTCTCTCCCCTCTCTCTCTCCCCCCTCTCTCTATATCCCCTCTATCTCTCCCCTCTCTCTCTCTCCCCTCTCTCTCTCTCCCCTCTTTCTCTCCCCTCTCTCCCCTCTCTCTCGCTCTCCTCCCTCTCTCCCCTCTCTCTCGCTCCCCTCTCTCTCTCCACTCTCTCTCTCCACTCTATCTTTTTCTCTCCCCTCTCTCTCTTTCCCCTCTCTCTTTCTCCCCTCTCTCTCCCCTCTCTCTCTTCCCTCTCTCAACCCCTCTCTCTCCCCTCTCTCTCTTCCCTCTCTCAACCTCTCTCTCCCCCCCTCTCTCTCCCCTCTCTCTCCTCTCTCTCTCTCTCCTCTCTCTCCCCCTCTCTCTATCTCCCCCCTCTCTCTTTCTCTCTCCCCCCTCTCTCTCTCTCTCTCTCTCTCTCTCCCCTCTCTCTCACTCCCCCTCTCTCTCTCTCCCCTCTCTCTCTCTCCCCTCTTTCTATCTCCCCTCTCTCTCTCATGTCACTCTCTCTCCCTCTCTCCCCTCTCTCTCTCTCCCCTCTCTCCCCTCTCTCTCTCTCTCTCTCTCTCTCTCCTCTCCCTCTCTCCATCTCCCCCGCTGTCTCTCTCTCTCCCCTCTCTCCCCTCTCTCTCTCTCTCCCCTCTCTCTCCCTTCTCCCCCTCTCTCTCTCCCCTCTCTCTCTATCTCCCCCCTCTCTCTTTCTCTCTCCCCTCTTTCTCTCCCCTCTCTCTCTCCACATCTCCCCTCTTTCTCTCTCCCCTCTCTCCCCCCTCTCTCTCTCCCCCTCTCTCTCTCTCCCCCCCCCTCTCTCTCTCCCCCTCTCTCTTTCTCCCCTCTTGATCTCTCTCTCCCCTCTTGATCTCTCTCTCCTCTCTCTCCCCTCTCTCCCCTCTTTTGAGCTGTTTGAGCTCTCTCCACGGCCTTTCACGGCCCTGCCCCCGGCCCCACCCCCTTCACGCACCTTCATGCTAGACTCCACCCCCATTCACGGGCCTTTACGCTAGGCTCTGTCCCCTTCACATGCTCGGTCAGGTCCACTTCTGCTCGCGGCAGTCGGCAGATCAGGTAGGGATTTAAGGCCAGGTGTGTTTGTCCTCGTGCTGTCTCTACTGCGCATGACAGCTTCGGACAAACACACTTGGCCTTTTATAGTATAGGATAATAGCCTCTAAGACCTCATTGGTTTTTTGTTTGGTTTTTGATTGGCTTGAGTGGATGTCAATCATCGCCGCTTGGTCAATCATAAAACTTCTATGACATCATCTGTTCATGTAATCTCACTGGCCAATTGCTATTGATCTTAATCGTTTTAATACTCTTATGTGAATTTTTTTATATAATGGCATGTATTTATTTGTCTTTTATTAAATAGTGCATATTGATCATTATGAATGAATAAATGGGTATAATGTACTACATATTTGTTTTAGCTTGTCATCCTTGCTTATATTTATATTAAATCTTTCCACAATGATCATTATTTTGGACTGTTATGTGCAATATAAACATTTTGTAATTACTAGTGAAAAGTATTTTTGGTTTGTATAGGAATGCTAATTTAGCAAATGGAGCGCTAATTTATTGCAAGTCCACAAACGGCAAATTTGCCCATTTGTAGGCGTGTGATAAATAAGCAGCCATTACAAGTGGCTGGTTACTGCTACAGCGAGCTAGCAATTAATGCTTATAAAATTAACTTGAGATCACATTCCCTAAAGACCTTTTTGTTCAGGGAAGCTTATTACCCAACTAATTAACAAATGAACTTCACTAACCCAACAGTTGCCCTCATCTCCTCACTAATATCATTCCCACCTTTGCAGTCCCCACCTCCTATTTCCCATCCTCCCACCTATCTAGATTGTAAGTTCCCACAGGAATAGGGCCCTCAATTCCCCCTGTATTTGTCTGTAAAATGTTGTCTCTTATTGTATTGTTTCTCCGTTGTACTTTTATCCTTGTACCCATGGGCAACGCTGCGGAATCTGTTGGCGCTTTATAAATGAATAATAATAATAAGAAGAATATATGCTTATATACATATATATATTTATGTATAAATATATACACATATTAACACATAAATATGTGTGTATTTAGTCATATACATATATATTTAATATTTGCTGCTATCACTGCACTACTCCCTTGCGTTGTGCAGGTTTTCATGCCGTGTCTGACGGCATGAGAACGAGGCTCCCACTGGAGCCTATGGAAGTGCACTCACGTGAGCTCAATGTTTCCTAGCAAAGCAAATGCGAGGTCACGTTCGCATTGTGCTCAACTTGTAATAGCAGAGCACATTACCACATGGAAGCTGGTGGGAACAGTATACTACAGCATGCCAGCAGATACAGAAGAAGAGACAGCTTATGGATGAACTGCACTGGTAGTGGGTGAGATGGTTCTGTATCCTCAATGAGGACTCTGATATGGGTCTGGTTTCGCTTCTAGAGTATCACTGGGCAAGGATTTGGTTTATATATATGGCAAATGATACCTTTATCTACCACATCTATGCTGTGATTATATAGCTGTCAGTGCATACGCATATACTTTGCTGGTAATACTAATTATTACTGTACATGAGGCTGCTTGCTTTAATCATGCTTGTTTCTTATTGTGGCTTATAACTTTTATGGATGCATGTCACTATTAACAATAACTTGGCAAGCTATACACATGTAACAATATATATATAAAACAGATCTTAAGTTGTAGTATCTAATTCAAGTAGATCCGGGAGCCTAGGCAGCTGAACGTTGCAGCATTGGTTCAGAATGTCCTGTGATGCGCCCGCGATCCTCCAGTGACGTCACCTAGTTCACTTTCAAATGGAGGATACAGCTGATGTGAACTGAAGCGGAGCTTGAAATAAATAAGCAGACCTTTGTATAATCCACAGGAAAGAATGTAGTCATACGGATTAGGAGAATAGGTGTATTAGGTTCCGGAAGGCTGGCCACAAAGATAGGCACTTCAGGCTTGATTAGGAAGATAAGACTTATCAGCCAAGTCTAAATATTATTAAACCACAAAAACATTGTGTTTGCTGCATTTGTTTTTCATTAGCCAAATTCCACCCACCATTTGCCTCATTTGGAAGATCAAATTCAGGCTTTAGTCTGAGACAAGGCTAGTCATGGTTATATTGTTAATATAGGGTGAGATTACATATACAGCGCAGGCTTCAGCGCAACTGCTGAAACCCACGTCGCCCGTAATTTCCCCTCGCACATCGTGGAATCCAATAAACCCATAAACTGCCGTAAGTCGCATAAACTAGCAATGTCCAGAAATGTGTGGAAATACACATTTCTGGAGTCGCCAGTGACTTACGGCAGTTTAGAAACTGCCGGCACCAAAGAAAATTAAAAAACATGTTAAATCGCCCGTAAAAGTCTAACCCGCCTCCCAAAGATAAACCTAAAACCTCAAAACCCCTATATCCACAATCCCCCACATCGCAACTAATAATTAACCCCTAAACCACCAACCCCCCACAAAGCAATATGCCTAACAAATGTATTTACCCCTAACCCACCATTCACCCACATTGCAATCTACCTAATATATGTATTAACCCCTAATCCACCATTCACCCACAACGCCAACTACCTATCAACACTATTAACCCCTAATCCGCCATCCCCAACAACGCATTAAAGCTAATTAACCTATTAACCCCTTAATTTGCCAACCTCCACAACGTATTAAAGCTTATTTAATTGCTAAGCCCCCTAACCTAGCACCCCCTAAATTAACCCCAATTACCTAAAATTTAAAAAAACTAAATTACAATTAAAATAAAAACTCTAACATTAATTTAAAAATAAAAACAATACATTTAAATTAATCTAAAATTACAAAAAATAAAAAAGTCTAACTTTACAGAAAATAATAAACCAAATAATAAAAAATAAAAAAATAAACCTAATCCCTATGAAAATAAATAAGATTGTCCTAAATTAAATAAACAGTCTACACCAGAATATATATTTTTTTCAAAGATAGATAATCCCTTTATTACCCATTTCCTAGTTGTGGATACTGAAATCCTATTGGCTAATTCAAATCAGCCAATAGGATTTCAGTAGCACTAATACTATTGGCTGATATTTATTTTTCAGCCAATAGGAATGCAAGGTACCCCATATTTAAACATGTACCTTACATTCCATCTTCAGTGTGCAGCAACGATCGTATGAAGAGGATCTCCACGCTCGGTCAGCGGTCTTCTGTTCTGCAGTCACCTCCGCTCCGCGCCGGCTTGGTCCTGGATGAAAATAGAAGAGGTTGCCGCACTGGAAGAAGATATCGCCGTCTCCAAGAAGACTTCACCACCTGAAAGAAGACTTTCTCTGCCGGACTTCAGGAACGGTGAGTACCTTATTTGGGGGTTAGACTTAAGGTTTATTTAAAAAAAAAAAAAAAAAATTAGGGTTTTAATGGGCTTGTAAAAGAGCTGAATTCCCTTTTAAGGGCAATGCCCATACAAATGCCCCTTTAGGGGCAATGGGTAGTTTAGTTTTTTTAGTGTTAGTTTTTTTTTTTTTTGGGTGGTTTGTTGGGTGGGGGTTTAGTGTTAGGGGAGGACATAGTATTTTTAAATGTAAACGAGCTGTTTAACTTAGGGCAATGCCCTACAAAAGGCCCTTTTAAGGGCTATTGGTAGTTTAGTTTAGATTAGGGGGTGCTTTTATTTAGGGGGGGGCGTTTTTATTTTCATAGAGATTAGGTTTATATTTTTTACTATTGATAATTTGGTTTATTATTTTCTGTAATGTTTTTTATTTTTGTAATTTTAGATAAATTTAAAGGGACATTTCAGTCAAAATTTAAATGCACGTAGATTAATTCAATCTTTGTATAGAAACATATTGGCAATATAAATGTATCTGCAAAAATGCTTCTAGTAAAAATTATCACTGTTTTAATGTTAACAGTTTTCTCTGCACGTGCATGTGAAGCATTGCTAGACATTCTCAGTGCACCAGCATTTTAAATACTGCAGCTGCTCAGAGCGCCAGTGGGGCTTGTATCATGTCTGCAATTAACAAATTGAGTCATTACCAGATGATACAAGCACCTTAGGCTCTCTGAGCAAGTGCCATGTTTAAAATGCTAGTGCACCGTGCATACTTAAATACACATTTGATACAGCTATAGATTTTATTAGAAACCTTTTAGCTAATACATGTATATTACAAAAATGATTCTATTCAAAAATGAAAAGCATCCATGTTGATTAAAATGTTGGCTGGAATGTCCCTTTAAACTTAGTATTTTTATTATTAAAGTAATAATAGTTTTTTTATTTTAATTGTAATTTTTAAATTTTAGGTAATCAGGGTTAATTTAGGGGGTGTTAGGTTAGGGGGCTTAGTATTTAGATTAGTTATTTGCGTTGTGGGGGGTTGGCAGCTTATGGGGTTAATAGTGTAATTAGCTTTATTGCGTTGTGGGGGTTGGCGGATTAGGGGTTAATTAGATACTTTGCGATGTGGGGGGATGGTGGATTAGGGGTTAATAGATTTATTAGGTAGTTTACGATGTTGGGGTTGGTGGATTTAGGGGTTAATACTTTTATTAGGTAGATTGCAATGTGGGGGATGGCGGATTAGGGGTTAATCACTTTCATCTAGATTACTAGTTTTGCGCTACACAGGGTGCGAAACTAACGCCAAAAAAGTTGCGTTATTTCACCCTCCATAGCGCTGTCATTACGAGTTACTTAAAAGCCTCCTTGTGGGTGGCATATGGTGGCGTTAAGCTCCATACCGCACAAAATCCAAGGGCTGCTTTGACGTACTCATGCACGCTTTCCCCCATAGACATCAATGGGGAGAGAGTGTTTGAAAAAATACCTGAAGTGCAGAATGAAAATTCTCTGTAACACAACCCATTAATGTCTATGGGGAAAAAAAGTTACTTTTAAACCACCTAACACCCTAACATAAACCCCAAGTCTAAATAACCTTAATCCACCACCCCCGACATCGCTGACACAAATAAAAGTTATTAAGCCCTAATCTGCCACCCCCAACATCGCTGACACCTAAATAAATGTATTAACCCCTAATCTGATGCTTCCTGACATCACCGCCACTAATGCAATCTATTAACCCCTATTCTGCTGCTCCCTGACATCACCGCCACTATAATAAAGTTATTAACCCCTATTTCACCACTACACAACATCATCACCACTATAATAAAGTTACTAACCCCTATTCCGCCGATCCCCGACATCGCCGACACTAACCCCAGAATATCTAGTCACGGTTGCTGAAGTCTGTGTCGCCTGGATGAAGATAGAAGACACCCCCGCGATGGATAAAGATGTCGCCACCTGGATGAAGTCTTCTCACCGCATGGATGAAGACTTCTCGCTGCCTGGATGTCTGAACTTCAGCAACCAAGAGTAGATATTCTGGGGGGGGGGGGGGTTGGATTAGGGTTTGGGCTTTTGATAAAGAGCTAAATGTCCTTTAAAGGGCAATGACAAAGAGCTTTATATATATAAATACAAGTAGAATCCTGGGATATACCCAAGAAGCTCAGGGTCTAATAGCGCTCTAGATAAATAATAAAAACCCAAAAATATATAGTTACATATGTATACACACACACACACACACACATATACAGGGAGTGCAGAATTATTAGGCAAGTTGTATTTTTGAGGATTAATTTTATTATTGAACAACAACCATGTTCTCAATGAACCCAAAAAACTCATTAATATCAAAGCTGAATAGTTTTGGAAGTAGTTTTTAGTTTGTTTTTAGTTATAGCTATTTTAGGGGGATATCTGTATGTGCAGGTGACTATTACTGTGCATAATTATTAGGCAACTTAACAAAAAACAAATATATACCCATTTCAATTATTTATTTTTACCAGTGAAACCAATATAACATCTCAACATTCACAAATATACATTTCTGACATTCAAAAACAAAACAAAAACACATCAGTGACCAATATAGCCACCTTTCTTTGCAAGGACACTCAAAAGCCTGCCATCCATGGATTCTGTCGGTGTTTTGATCTGTTCACCATCAACATTGCGTGCAGCAGCAACCACAGCCTCCCAGACACTGTTCAGAGAGGTGTACTGTTTTCCCTCCTTGTAAATCTCACATTTGATGATGGACCACAGGTTCTCAATGGGGTTCAGATCAGGTGAACAAGGAGGCCATGTCATTAGATTTTCTTCTTTTATACCCTTTCTTGCCAGCCACGCTGTGGAGTACTTGGACGCGTGTGATGGAGCATTGTCCTGCATGAAAATCATGTTTTTCTTTAAGGATGCAGAATTCTTCCTGTACCACTGCTTGAAGAAGGTGTCTTCCAGAAACTGGCAGTAGGACTGGGAGTTGAGCTTGACTACATCCTCAACCCGAAAAGGCCCCACAAGCTCATCTTTGATGATACCAGCCCAAACCAGTACTCCACCTCCACCTTGCTGGCGTCTGAGTCGGACTGGAACTCTCTGCCCTTTACCAATCCAGCCACAGGCCCATCCATCTGGCCCATCAAGACTCACTCTCATTTCATCAGTCCATAAAACCTTAGAAAAATCAGTCTTGAGATATTTCTTGGCCGAGTCTTGACGTTTCAGCTTGTGTGTCTTGTTCAGTGGTGGTCATCTTTCAGCCTTTCTTACCTTGGCCATGTCTCTGAGTATTGCACACCTTGTGCTTTTGGGCACTCCAGTGATGTTGCAGCTCTGAAATATGGCCAAACTGGTGGCAAGTGGCATCTTGGCAGCTGCACGCTTGACTTTTCTCAGTTCATGGGCAGTTATTTTGCGCCTTGGTTTTTCCACACGCTTCTTGCGACCCTGTTGACTATTTTGAATGAAACGCTTGATTGTTCGATGATCACGCTTCAGAAGCTTTGCAATTTTAAGAGTGCTGCATCCCTCTGCAAGATATCTCACAATTTTTGACTTTTCTGAGCCTTTCAAGTCATTCTTTTGACCCATTTTGCCAAAGGAAAGGAAGTTGCCTAATAATTATGCACACCTGATATAGGGTGTTGATGTCATTAGACCACACCCCTTCTCATTACAGAGATGCACATCACCTAATATGCTTAATTGGTAGTAGGCTTTAGAGCCTATACAGCTTGGAGTAAGACAACATGCATAAAGAGGATGATGTGGTCAAAATACTCATTTGCCTAATAATTCTGCACTCCCTGTATATATATATATAATATATATATTATTATTCTTTATTTATAAAGCGCCAACAGATTCCGCAGCGCTGTTCATATCTAACAAATATAAAAGGACAGTACAATATGAGACACAAGACAAAATTTAACAAACAAATACAGGAGGAATTGGGAACCCTGTTCCCGTGGGAATTTACAATCTAAATGGGTAGGAGGGTGAGAAACAGGAGGTGGGGACTGCAAAGGTGGGAATGATGTTAGTGTGAAGTTAGATGAGGGCAACTATTAGGCAAGTGGAATTCATTAGTTACTGATTTGGTTATAGGCTTCCCTGAACAAGAAGGTCTTCAGGGAGCGTTTAAAGGAGGAGAAATTGGGGGAAAGTCTGACAGCTCGAGGAAGTGCGTTCCAGAGGGTTGGTGCTGCACAAGAGAAGTCCTGTAGTCTAGCATGAGAGGAGGTGATGGTAGAAGGAGTAGATCGTTGTTGGATCTTAGGGGATGGGCTGGAGTATATTTGTTGATGAGTGAGGACAGGTATGGGGGGGCTGCATTGGTAAGGGCTTTGTAGGTCAGAGTGAGAATTTTGAATTTAATTCTGCTGTGAATGGGGAGCCAGTGAAGGGACTCACAGAGGGGTGCGGCAGATACAGAGTGTCAGGAGAGGTGGATTAACCTAGCAGAGGCATTTAGGATGGATTGAAGGGGGGAGAGGCGGGAAAGAGGAAGGTCAGTTAGTAGGTTGTTACAGTAGTCAAGCCGGGAAATTACTAGGGAATGGATTAGCGCTTTAGCAGTTTCAGCACTCAGAAAAGGATGAATTTTGGAGATATTGCATAGGTGGTTGCGACAGGATGAAGAGAGCGATTGGATGTGGGGTATGAAGGACAGATTGGAGTCGAGCGTAACTCCTAGGCAGCGGACTTGGGGTGATGGGGAGATAGTGGTGTCACCGACAGTGATAGTAAAGTTAGAAACTGGAGTAGAATTAGTTGGGGGGATTAGGAGAAGCTCAGTCTTGGACATGTTGATTTTTAGGTGGTGAGAGGCCATCCAGGAAGAAATGCCAGATAAGCAATCGCTGATGTGGGAAAGGACAGAAGGAGAGAGTGCAGGGGTGGATAGGTAGATCTGAGTATCATCAGCATAGAGGTGATAGTTGAAGCCATAGCTACTGATAAGTTTACCCAGTGAGGAAGTATAAATAGAGAAGAGTAGAGGGCCTAGAACAGAGCCTTGAGGTACTCCAACAGACAGAGGCAGTGAAGAGGATGAGTCGCCAGCAAATGAGACAGAAAAAGACCTATTAGAGAGATAAGAGTGGATCCAGGAGAGGGCAATGTCACAGAGCCCAAGGGAGCTGAGAGTCCGTAGGAGGAGGGAATGGTCAACAGTGTCAAAGGCAGCAGACAGGTCAAGTAAGATAAGTATAGAATAGTGGCCATTGTTTTTAGCAGAAAGAAGATCATTAGTAACTTTGGTTAGGGCAGTCTCAGTTGAGTGTTGTGGATGGAAGCCAGATTGCAGGGGGTCAAGCAATGAGTTGGAGGATGGGAAGTGTGTTAGGCGATCGAAAACTAGTTTTTCCAGGACTTAGAAGCTAGCAGAAGTAGTGATATGGGGCGGTAGTTTGCAGGAGAATTGGGGTTGAGGGAGGGATTTTTGAGGATGGGGGTGACCTTTGCATGTTGGAAATGAACCAGTAGTAAGGGATTGGTTGAATATGTGAGTAAGCGCTGGGGTGAGGGTAGAGGACAGAGAAGGTATTAGATGTGAAGGGATAGGGTCAAGGGGGTAGGTAGTGAGGTGTGAGGAAGATATTAGGGAACTCACTTAATTCTCAGTGGTTGGGGGGAAGGTACTGAGAGTGTTGGAGGGGTTGACCGGGGGCGGAGATGAAAGGTTGCAGTCTTGTGGTGGGATGTTACTTCTGATGGTAAGTGTTTTGTTGAAAAAGTAGTCTGCCAAGTCTTGAGCACTGAAGTCAGATGAGGGTGGTGGTGCAGGTGGATAGAGGAGAGTGTTGAAAATGGAGAAGAGATGTTTAGGGTTTGAGGAGTGAGAAGATATAAGAGAAGAGAAGTAGTTTTGATTGGCTAAGTGAAGGGCAGAGGAGTAAGAATAAAGAATTAACTTATAGTGTAGGAAATCGGGTTCAGAGCGGGATTTCCTCCAGGCACGTTCAGCAGCACTGGAGCATTTTTGTAGATAGAGTGTTTGCTGAGAGTGCCAGGGCTGGAGCTGATTTTGCGTATTTGTGGAGGAGCAAGGGTGTCGAGTGCAGAGGAGAGAGTATTGTTATAGTGGTTTGTAGCAAGGTCAGGGCAGGATACCGTGGAAGTGTGGGGAAGGCGTTTTTGAATAAGGTTAGAAAGTTGGAGAGGATCTACAGTGTGCAGATTTCTACAGGTGCGGAAGTGGGGGGTAGAAATAGGTTTAGCCTGTACATTGAGATTATAGGTGAGCAGATGGTGGTCTGAGATGGGAAATGGGCAACAGGTGACATCAGAAGGGGAGCAGAGGTAGGAGAATACCAGATCAAGAGAGTGTCCATCATGGTGAGTAGGGAATAGGGTGGATTGTGAAAGACTAAAGGAGTTTTTGAGTGAGAGAAGTTTAGAGGTCAAGCCTATAAATGCAAACAGCTGCTGCTATACCCAAAAGCGAAGGAGGAGCCCTCAATTCTCCCTTCTAAAATACAAAAGTATACTAAAATGGTAGGTAAGTGCTGCCTAGCAATAACAGAAGTAGCCAAAATTAGCTATACAATGAAATTCAAAAGGTTAAATTTTCACATAAAAAAATAAATAAAATGTCAAATATGTAAAAATATTATAGTAAATATGTGACATATGATAAAATAATATTAATACATAAAATAAGCACATAGGTAAAATAAGCTGATGGTGCAAATGAAAATTCAAAGGAATCCAGATATTCATATCTTCTTAAACAAGTTCTCCCTAAGGGTATCCACTTACTTGAATAACCCTCAATTGATATGGGGTAAGTACAGACGTAATCGCCAATATATTTCACTGCCTTAATAGGTAGCCACGTCACTGTAAGTAAAGGTCCTTCCTGACTCTTGGAATCCCAGAGGTAGAGGGAGAAACTTTCAATCTCAATTTCCTGGTAGGTGATGAAACTGTATGCAAACTTTGTGTGGACTTACAGGGAAGGCAAAGAGAAATACTAATAGTGTATTACCCTTTATTTAACAGAACAGCACACCAGCAATAATAAAAAACCTACTCACATAGATAACCTCAATAATTATGAGGTATCAATACAGCGTCGTTTAAAACTGTGGCATTACAATAAACAGCAATGAGATGAGTAGTCCAATGCAGAAAAACACAATCCTAAGGCATTTCAAAGGCTTATATGACTTTGTCTGCCTTCTTCATCAGAGGTACAACTCTGCTACAGAACTTTCATGTATTTTAACGACACCTGGCATAATTATATCATGGGGGGTGGACTTCCCCTTTCATAATACATTGAATAGTAAATATTGACAAAAGAACAAGAAAAAAAAGGATTTTTTTAAAAAAAACTTTACCTAGTATCAATAAAACATTATATACAGGATAAAAAACATGTATAAAAGCGTATTACATATACATCATTATTAAAAATGAGTTCATATATGGACATCACAATTACCATACTGGCATTAGAAAACGGGAACCCGTAAATATAGGATTATATTAGAACTTCACAATATGATTACTATATGTTAATACAAATATTATAACAAAATAAAATATAGATATAAATACATAAATATACAATAAATTACCCTAGTGCCTCACAATTAGTATGATAGTACATATAAAAAGATACACACAAGGTAAAAAATACATGCATAATTAATCAAATCTAAAAAACAATAGCATAAAGAAATATAAAATTTTGTTTTAAAATGCATTATTCTATTGGAGCTTAGCCTCATAGATTGTGACCCTTCTAGAAGGTCAGTACTCAAAATGATGTTAGCTAATAAAAGGGAGAGACTTCGCTGGAAAATAAAAGGGGAATTAAAGAAAAGCAGCTATATCAATAACCTTATTGAGACCATATGGAACCATACTGTTAAACAGATGGATCCAATATGTCTCTCTTTATCTAAGAAGACGTTCCCTATCTCCTCCTCTTTCAGCAACCTTCACGTGTTCCAAAATAGTACCCCTTAAGCATATAGGATTCTAATTATGGATATTCCTATAATGCTCAGACAGGCTATGAGATTTTAGTCCCCCCTTGATATTAGTAATATGTTCATACATCCTTTTTTTAAGGGGTGGGTAGTACAACCTATATACTGAAGGTCCCAATTATACTTTATTAAATATACTACATGGTCCATTCTACAGTTACATAGTGATTGAATTTCACAATGTTTTCCATTGGATGTGGAGAAAACCTGTTTCTCTTGTAAGGTGTATCCAGTCCACGGATCATCCATTACTTGTGGGATATTCTCATTCCCAACAGGAAGTTGCAAGAGGACACCCACAGCAGAGCTGTAATATAGCTCCTCCCCTAACTGTCATACCCAGTCATTCTCTTGCAACTCTCAACAAGCAAGGACGTTGTAGGAGAGAGTGGTTAAATATAGCTAGTTTATTTTCTTCAATCAAAAGTTTGTTATTTTTAAATAGTACCGGAGTTGTGCTATTTTATCTCAGGCAGTAAATAGAAGAAGAATCTGCCTGAGGTTTCTATGATCTTAGCAGGTTGTAACTAAGATCCATTGCTATTCTCCCATATGTCTGAGGGGATTACACAGATGAGGTAACTTCAGCGAGAGAATGGCGTGCAGTTTATTCTGCTATCAGGTATGTGCAGTTATAATTTTTTCTAGAGATGGAAAACACTAGAAAATGCTGCTGATACTGGATTAATGTAAGTTAAGCCTGAATACAGTGATTTAATAACGACTGGTATCATGCTTACTCCCAGGGGTAATACCCTTATGATATTTACAATATAAAACGTTTGCTGGCATGTTTAATCGTTTTATATATGCTTTGGTGATAAAACTTTATTGGGGCCTAGTTTTTTCCACATGGCTGGCTTAAATTTTGACTAGAAACAATTTCCACTGTTGTAGTATAAAAGTTACAGTTGGTGCAGTTAAAATTACAAACTGTGACATCCAGCTTCCCTCAAAGGCCCTCTGAATGCTATAGGACATCTCTAAAGGGCCCAAAGGCTTTCCAAAGTCGTTTATTGGGGAAGGTAGGACCACAGCTTGCTGTGGCAGTTGGTTGTGACTGTTAAAAAAACGTCTATTTCGTTTTTTTGATCCGTTTTTTGAACTAAGGGGTTAATCATCCATTTGCAAGTGGGTGCAATGCTCTGTTAGCCTATTATACACACTGTAAAAATTGCATTTGATTTACTGCATTTTTTCACTGTTTTTCAAATTCTGACAAAATTTGTTTCTCTTAAAGGCACAGTACCGTTTTTTATATTTGCTTGTTAACTTGATTTAAAGTGTTTTCCAAGCTTGCTAGTCTCATTGCTATTCTGTATAAACATGTCTGACATAGAAGAAACTCCTTGTTTATTATGTTTAAAAGCCATGGTGGAACCCCCTCTTAGAATGTGTACCAAATGTACTGATTTCATTTTATGCAATAAAGATCATTTTCTGTCTTTAAAAAATGTATCACCAGAGGAATCTGACGAGGGGGAAGTTATGCCGACTAACTTTCCCCACGTGTCAGACCCTTTGACTCCCGCTTAAGGGACTCACGCTCAAATGGCGCCAAGTACATCTAGGGCGCCCATAGCGTTTACTTTACAAGACATGGCGGCAGTCATGGATAATACACTGTCAGCTGTATTAGCCAGACTACCTGAACTTAGAGGTAAGCGAGATAGCTCTGGGGTGAGACAAAATGCAGAGCATACTGACGCTTTAAGAACCTCACAATATGCAGAAGCTGAGGAAAGAGAGCTTCAGTCAGTGGGTGATGTTAATGACTCAGGAAAGATACCTGATTCTAATATTTCTACATTTAAATTTAAGCTTGGACACCTCCGCGTGTTGCTTAGGGAGGTTTTAGCTGCTCTGAATGACTGAATGACTGTGATACCATTGCAGTGCCAGAGAAATTGTGTAGACTGGATAAATACTTTGCAGTGCCGGTGTGTACTGATGTTTTTCCAAATACCTAAAAGGTTTACAGAAATTATTAATAAGGAATGGGATAGACCAGGTGTGCCGTTCTCTTCCCCTCCTATTTTTAGAAAAATGTTTCCAATAGACGCCACCACATGGGACTTATGGCAGACAGTCCCTAAGGTGGAGGGAGCAGTTTCTACTCTAGTAAAGCGTACTAGTATCCATGTCGAGGACAGTTGTGCTTTTTTTTTTATAGATCCAATGGATAAAAAATTAGAGGTTACCTTAAAAAAAATATTTATTCAACAAGGTTTTATCCTACAGCCCCTTGCATGCATTGCCCCTGTCACTGCTGCTGCGGCGTACTGGTTTGAGTCTCTGGAAGAGGCTTTACAGGTAGCGACTCCATTGGATGACATACTTGGCAAACTTAGAGCACTTAAGCTAGCCAATTCTTTTATTCTGATGCCATAGTTCATTTGACTAAACTAACGGCTAAGAATTCTGGTTTTGCTATACAGGCGCGCAGAGCGCTATGGCTTAGATCATGGTCAGCTGACGTGACTTCAAAATCTAAGCTACTTAACATTCCCTTCAAGGGGCAGACCCTATTCGGGCCTGGTTGAAGGAGATTATTGCTGATATCACTGGAGGAAAAGGTCATGCCCTTCCTCAGGACAGGTCCAAATCTAGGGCCAAACAGTCTAATTTTCGTGCCTTTCAAAACTTCAAGGCAGGTGTGGCATCAACTTCCTCTAATAATAAACAAGAGGGAACTTTTGCTCAATCCAAGACGGTCTGGAGACCAAACCTGACATGGAAAAAAGGTAAGCAGGTAAAAAAGCCTGCTGCTGCCTCTAAGACAGCATGAAGGAACGGCCCCCTATCCGGGAACGGATCTAGTAGGGGGCAGACTTTCACTCTTTGCCCAGGTGTGGGCAAGAGATGTTCAGGATCCCTGGGCGTTGGAAATTATATCCCAGGGATATCTTCTGGACTTCAAAGCTTCCCCCCCAAAAGGGAGATTTCACCTTTCACAATTATCTGCACACCAGATAAAGAGAGAGGCATTCTTACACTGTGTACGAGTCCTCCTAGTTATGGGAGTGATCCATCCAGTTCCAAAGGAGGAACAGGGACAGGGTTTTTACTCAAATCTGTTTGTGGTTCCCAAAAAAAGAGGGAACCTTCAGACCAATTTTGGATCTAAGGATCTTAAACAAATTCCTCAAAGTTCCGTCGTTCAAGATGGAAACTATTCGTACCATCCTACCACTGATCCAGGAGGGTCAATATATGACTACAGTGGATCTAAAGGATGCTTATCTTCACATTCCGATACACAAAGATCATCATCGGTTTCTCAGGTTTGCCTTTTAAGACAGGCATTACCAGTTGTAGCTCTTCCCTTGGGATTAGCTACAGCCTCAAGAATCTTTACAAAGTTTCTAGGGTCACTTATGGCGGTCCTAAGGCCGCGGGGCATAGCAGTAGCCCCTTATTTAGACGACATCCTGATACAGGCGTCAAACTTCCAAATTGCCAAGTCTCATACTGACGTAGTACTGGCATTTCTGTGGTCGCATGGGTGGACAGTGAACGAGGAAAAGAGTTCTCTATCCCCACTCACAAGAGTTTCCTTTCTAGGGACTCTGATAGATTCTGTAGAAATGAAAATTCACCTGACGGAGTCCAGGTTATCAAAGCTTCTAAATTCCTGCCAGGTTCTTCATTCCATTCCGCGCCCTTCGGTGGTTCAGTGTATGGAAGTAATCGGCTTAATGGTAGCGGCAATGGACATAGTGCCGTTTGCACGCTTACATCTCAGACCGCTGCAACTATGCATGCTCAGTCAGTGGAGCGGGGATTACACAGATTTGTCCCCTCAACTGAATCTGGACCAAGAAACCAGGGATTCTCTTCTCTGGTGGCTATCTCGGGTCCATCTGTCCAAAAGTATGACCTTTCGCAGGCCAGATTGGACAATTGTTATGACAGATGCCAGCCTTCTAGGTTGGGGTGCAGTCTGGAACTCCCTGAAGGCTCAGGGATCGTGGACTCAGGAGGAGTCTCTCCTTCCATTAAATATTCTGGAACTAAGAGCGATATTCAAGGCTCTTCAGGCTTGGCCTCAGTTAGCAACTCTTAGTACATCAGATTTCAGTCGGACAACATCACGACTGTAGCTTACATCAACCATCAAGCGGGAACAAGAAGTTCCCTAGAGATGTTAGAAGTTTAAAAAATAATTCACTGGGCAGAGATTCACTCTTGCCACCTATCAGCTATCCATATCCCAGGTGTAGAGCACTGGGAGGCAGATTTTCTAAATCGTCAGACTTTTCATCCGGGAGAGTGGGAACTCCATCCGGAGGCATTTGCACAACTGATTCATCGTTGGGGCAAACCAGAACTGGATCTCATGGCATCTCGCCAGAACGCCAAGCTTCCGTGTTACGGATCCAGGTCTAGGGATCCCAAGGCGACACTGATAGATGCTCTAGCAGCGCCCTGGTCTTTCAACCTGGCTTATGTGTTTCCACCGTTTCCTCTGCTCCCTCGACTGATTGCCAAGATCAAGCAGGAGAGAGCATCGGTGATTCTGATAGCACCTGCGTGGCCACGCAGGACCTGGTATGCAGATCTAGTGGACATGTCATCCTTTCCACCATGGTCTCTGCCTTTGAAACAGGACCTTCTACTTCAGGGTCCTTTCAACCATCCAAATCTAATTTCTCTGAGGCTGACTGCCTGGAGATTGAACGCTTGATTTTATCAAAGCGTGGCTTCTCCGAGTCAGTTATTGATACCTTAAGACAGGCACGAAAGCCTGTCACCAGGAAAATTTATCATAAGGTATGGCGTAGAAATCTTTATTGGTGTGAATCCAAGGGTTACTCATGGAGTAAGGTCAGGATTGCTAGGATATTATCTTTTCTCCAAGAAGGTTTGGAAAAAGGATTGTCAGCTAGTTAAGCGTCTGGCAGATGTTCCAGACGTTCAGGCATTTTGTCAGGCTTAAGTTAGAATCAAGCCTGTGTTTAAACCTGTTGCTCCACCATGGAGCTTAAACTTGGTTCTTAAGGTTCTTCAAGGAGTTCCGTTTGAACCTCTTCATTCCATAGATATCAAGCTTTTATCTTGGAAAGTTCTTTTTTTTGGTAGCTATTTCCTTGGCTCGTAGAGTCTCTGAGCTATCTGCCTTACAATGTGATTATCTGATTTTTCATACGGATAAGGTAGTCCTGCGTACCAAACCTGGGTTCTTACCTAAGGTGGTATCTAACAAGAATATCAATCAAGAGATTGTTGTTCCATCCTTGTGTTACACAATTTGGACGTGGTCTGTGCTTTAAAGTTTTACTTACAAGGTACTAAAGATTTTCGTCAAACATCTGCTTTGTTTGTTGTCTACTCTGGACAGAGGAGAGGTCAAAAGGCTTCGGCAACCTCTTTTTCTTTTTGACTAAGAAGCTTAATCTGCTTAGCCTATGAGACTGCTGGACAGCAACCTCCTGAAAGGATTACAGCTCATTCCACTAGAGCTGTGGCTTCCACTTGGGCCTTTAAAAATGAGGCTTCTTTTGATCAGATTTGCAAGGCGACGACTTGGTCTTCGCTTCATATTTTTTCAAAATTTTACAAATTTGATACTTTTGCTTCTTCGGAGGCTATATTTGGGAGAAAGGTTTTACGGGCAGTGGTTCCTGCCTTGTTAGGGGAGGAGCTATATTACAGCTCTGCTGTGGGTTTCCTCTTGCAACTTCCTGTTGGGAATGAGAATATCCCACAAGTAATGGATGATCCGTGGACTGGATACACCACAAGAGAAATAAATTTATCAGGTAAGCATAAATTGTGTTTTTGTGGGTTTATTACCACTATAAGCATGTTCACAAGCACAACAGTTTAGTCTATTAGATTTATAGACTCCCTTAGCCCCACTGCCACAAAGCCATGTTTTGTTTATGGGTGCTTTCTTCAAATGGCTGGGTGCAATAATATTTTTAAGATTTTGATTCTTTCTAAAAATTAAACCAGGCTTCTTGCTTAGCACTCCATTTAAAATTGAATTTTTCTGTAGAATGTGCCAATGTTTCTGAATAAAGTGAATTAAGTTCATATGTTCCATTTTCTCACTAGAGATGTTTTTTTTATTGTTACTTCTATTTTTTATTTGTATTTTGTTATTATTAGTGTTTGTATTTTTAACCTTCCTATATGCTGTTTCTGGTTTCCTTCTCCATAGCCCTTTTCCAAAAATTTCTTTTTGAGACATATCACTTCTTTTTCAAAGTCCTCCACTCGTGATGAGCAGTTCCTTTTTATTCTTAGAAACTGCCCATAAGGGATATTCTTATATATATGTGTGTGTGTTTGTATGTACAGTATGTATTTCTGTAAGTGTGCACATACATACAAGCACGTCCATACACATATAAACATAGACACGCAGAGATAGATAGATAGATGGAAATACACACCTTTGAGCCCTTCCCTGTGAAACAATTTGCAATATCCCATATCCCTTTAAAACTACTGTCTACTATTAACAATTAGATTTCACTAATACCCTGGTTTTGGAAAATACACAAGTACCTCTCCCCAGATTTCAATAAGGCCCGCTAAAAAAATGCTGTACTGGCTTTTGCTCAATCGCTATCCCAAAGGTGCGCATAGCCAAAGTGCATATATATATATATATATACACACATATAGATAGATGATAGATATAAATAGATATCTTAATTCTATCTGCCTAACTATTTACTTTTGAATTGAATAAAAATGATGAACATAATTAACTGCGTAGAGTATGTTTTCAATAAGAATTTTTAACCTATATAAGTACAACATAGAGAAAAGTTACGTGTTTATACGTAAACTCACCAAACATAACCTTAAAAAGTATAAAAATTTAACTATGGATATCCTCATAAATTCATGACATTTTAATCTGAGCTCTGTTCCAGTACTATTATAATCAAAATATGAAAAATACAAATTGTCTTGAGGGGGACTTGAACCTGTATAAACCTGGATATATACAGGTCCAAATGCCCAAATCCAGAATTATTCCAAAATTCAGACTTTTTGGTATAGTTTTTGCGCACTTAAATGTAAATGCTAATCTATATTTATTTTAAACACCAACTGTTACTTTTCTAATTACATTACTGTACTATCATTCTGATGGTACTATGTATACAAACTTATTCATAATTATATAAAACTACCTTTAGGTTGCATGCATAAGATGTATTATAACATGTAAATACTGTATTGTGTGAATGACATAACAAGCTGCATTTACACTTGGGGGCATATTTATCTAGCGCCGTATGGAGCTTGATACCCTGTGTTTCTGGCGAGCCTTCAGCTGTCTGCCTGCTTTGAGGTGTCAGAGAGAAATCGCCGAAAATCAACCCGATCCAATACGATCGGGTTGATTGGCCACAAATCTGCAGGGGGCGGCGTTGCACCAGCAGTTCACAAGAACTGCTGGTTTCAATGATAAATGCCGACAGCATATGCTGTCGGCATTTATCGATGTGCGGTGGACATGAACCACAATATCAGATCATGTCCGCTCGCACATTAATAAATATGCCTCATGGCCCCATTTTACAGATGAAAATATTCAAATATTCCAAAAGCCAAATTATTCCCGAAATCCATATATAGATGAATATCTATATAGATATATGTATTCAAAGAGTGAGCAACATACGTTGCCAGACGTAGCAAAGTTCAAGATTATTCTGTGTGCTAAGGGAGGCTGTCACCTTCGCGACATGCAGTGTTGTAGAAAGAAGATGTATATATGTTTTAAATACAGTCCCCAAGAAACAAAACAACGTATTTCTCCTTAGTTTCAGCACTGGTCTTAACATGCAGGCATAGTATCCTATCCAAGAGAGACAATTGCGGCAATGGTAAGGCTTTAAATCCAGCCGGATACTCAGAAACAAACAGTGTTAACCGCATACACATTGAAATGGCCTAACTGTGTTAGAGATATTCTTACAGTCCCAACCTGGCAGCTACTGTATCGACAACAGCAATATAGCTCAAAGCCAGGTGAAAAGTACCTTATTATCGGAAAAGAATATATAAAGTCAGGCCAAACAAGCAGTTATATAGACACGTTGCCATGCATGTATGTATATGTACTCACAGTGCCAAAAGATCCACGGTTTGCTAGGAAATGCTGTATTCAAAAAAGCCGGGTACAATCCCTGTAGTTAGATTCCAGGACGCACTGCTCAGCCTCTCACTACTGCACACGCCTCCTCCAATACTGCGTAATCATCAGGGCCAGCTGAAGCCCATGTCAGCCTGGACGTGCTTGCGGAAGTGGAATCCCAGTATTCCACAGTAAAATGTAAAAAAGAGATTATCCAATACTCGTCCAAGGTAAGAGATAGAGTCACTCAGAATCCAAAGGTAAAAGTAGTAAAAATAAATCTTTATTATGGATACTCCATGGGATAAAACATGTACAAAAAATGATCTCAGCTAAGAGAACAATAGGTGAAGTCTGACCGGTTTCGGCTCAGCGTGGCCGTAGTCATAGACACATAGCAGGTGTTCAGAAAGAGCACCTGATATACCTGTTAACCACTCCCCAAAAGGGAGTGGTATAGAAACATGAATCCTATTTAAAACTAAATACTTACCTTTAAAATAAACCCTAATATAGCTACAATATAAATAAGAATTATATTCTAGCTATCTTAGGATTTATATTTATTTGACAGGTAACTTTCAATTTATTTTAGCTAGTTAGAATAGTTATTAAATAGTTATTAACTATTTAATAACTACCTAGCTAAAAGAAATACAAAATTACCTGTAAAATAAATCCTAACCTAAGTTACAATTAAACCTAATACTACACTATCATTAAATTAACTAAATAAACTACCTACAAATAACTACAATTAAATACAATTACATAAACTAACTAAAGTACAAAAAATAAAAAAAGCTAAGTTACAAAAAATAAAAAAATAAGTTACAAACATGTTAAAAATATTACAACAATTTTAAGCTACTTACACCTAATCTAAGCCCCCGAATAAAATAACAAACCCCCCAAAATAAGAAAAATCCCTACCCTATTCTAAATTAAATAAATTTCAAAGCTCTTTTACCTTACCAGCCCTTAAAAGGGCCATTTGTGGGGGCATGCCCCAAAAAGTTCAGCTCTTTTGCCTGTAAAAGAAAAATACAACCCCCCCAACATTAAAACCCACCACCCACATACCCCTAATCTAACCCAAACCCCCCTTACAAAAACCTAACACTAATCCCCTGAAGATCATCCTACCTTGAGTCGTCTTCACTCAGCCGAGCCACCGATGGAACTGAAGAGGACATCCGGAGCGGAAGAAGTTAATCCTCCAAGCGGCGCTGAAGAAATCTTCCATCCGATGAAGTCATCATCCAGGCGGCGCTGAAGAAAAGTCTTCGATCCTGCCGATGTCATCTTCAAAGAGGCGCTGAAGATGTCTTCTATCCGGGCGAAGTCATCTTCCAAGCCGGGACTTGAATCTTCCTTCCGCCGACGCGGAACCACCTTCTTCACTGACGGACTACGACGAATGACGGCTCCTTTAAGGGACGTCATCCAAGATGGCGTCCCCTCAATTCCGATTGGCTGATAGGATTCTATCAGCCAATTGGAATTAAGGTAGGAAAATCTGATTGGCTGATGGAATCAGCCAATCAGATTCAAGTTCAATCCGATTGGCTGATCCAATCAGCCAATCAGATTGAGCTCGCATTCTATTGGCTGATCGGAACAGCCAATAGAATGCAAGCTCAATCTGATTGGCTGATTCCATCAGCCAATCAGATTTTTCCTACCTTAATTCCGATTGGCTGATAGAATCTTATCAGCCAATCGGAATTGAGGGGACGCCATCTTGGATGACGTCCCTTAAAGGAGCCGTCATTCGTCGTAGTCCGTCGGTGAAGAAGGTGGTTCCGCGTCGGCGGAAGGAAGATTCAAGACCCGGCTTGGAAGATGACTTCGCCCGGATAGAAGACATCTTCAGCGCCTCTTTGAAGATGACATCGGCAGGATCGAAGACTTTTCTTCAGCGCCGCTTGGAGGATTAACTTCTTCCGCTCCGGATGTCCTCTTCAGTTCCATCGGTGGCTCGGCTGAGTGAAGACGACTCACGGTAGGATGATCTTCAGGGGATTAGTGTTAGGTTTTTGTAAGGGGGGTTTGGGTTAGATTAGGGGTATGTGGGTGGTGGGTTTTAATGTTGGGGGGGGTTGTATTTTTCTTTTACAGGCAAAAGAGCTGAACTTTTTGGGGCATGCCCCCACAAATGGCCCTTTTAAGGGCTGGTAAGGTAAAAGAGCTTTGAAATTTATTTAATTTAGAATAGGGTAGGGATTTTTCTTATTTTGGGGGGGTTTGTTATTTTATTAGGGGGCTTAGATTAGGTGTAAGTAGCTTAAAATTGTTGTAATATTTTTAACATGTTTGTAACTTATTTTTTTATTTTTTGTAACTTAGCTTTTTTTTATTTTTTGTACTTTAGTTAGTTTATGTAATTGTATTTAATTGTAGTTATTTGTAGGTAGTTTATTTAATTAATTTAATGATAGTGTAGTGTTAGGTTTAATTGTAACTTAGGTTAGGATTTATTTTACAGGTAAGTATTTATTTTTAAATAGGAATAATTTATTAAAGTATAGTGTAGTGTTAGGTGTAATTGTAACTTAGGTTAGGATTTATTTCACAGGTACATTTCTCTTTATTTTAGCTAGGTAAGCTATTAAATAGTTAATAACTATTTAATAGTTATTGTACATGGTTAAAATAAATTGAAAGTTACCTGTCAAATAAATATAAATCCTAAGATAGCTAGAATATAATTCTTATTTATATTGTAGCTATATTAGGGTTTATTTTAAAGGTAAGTATTTAGTTTTAAATAGGATTCATTTAGTTAATAAGAGTTAATTTATTTCGATTTATTTAATTAATATTTAAGTTAGGGGGTGTTAGGGTTAGGGTTAGGTTTAGGGGTTAATAATTTTATTACAGTGGCGGCGGCGTAGTGGGGGGCAGGATAGGGGTTAATAAATTTATTATAGGTGGCGACGGTGTAGGGGGGGCAGATTAGGGGTTAATAAATTTATTATAGGTGGCGACGGTGTAGGGGGGGCAGGATAGGGGTTAATACATTTAATATAGGTTGCGGCGGGTTCAGGGAGCGGCGGTTTAGGGGTTAATACATTTATTATAGTTGCGGTGGGCTCCGGGAGCGGCAGTTTAGGGGTTAATATGTATAGAGTAGCTTGCGGTGGGCTCCGGGAGCGGCGGTTTAGGGGGTAATAACTTTATTTAGTTGCGGCGGTGTAGGGGGGGTCAGATTAGCGGTGTTTAGACTCGGGGTACATGTTATGGTGTTAGGTGCAGACAGTTCCCATAGAAATCAATGGGATGTCTGGCAGCAGCGAACTTGTACTTTCGCTATGGTCAGACTCCCATTGATTCCTATGGGATCCGCCGCCTCCAGGCTGGCGCTTTGAAAACCAGGTACGCTGGGCCGTAAAAGTGCAGAGCGTACCTGCTAGTTTTTTGATAACTAGCAAAAGTAGTGAGAATGTGCCGCACTTGTGTGCGGAACATCTGGAGTGACGTAAGAATCGATCTGTGTCGGACTGAGTCCGGCGGTTCGAAGTTTACGTCACAAAATTCTACTTTTGCCAGTCTCGAGCCTTTGATAACTAAGGCGAATCAGCCTCGCCACAAATACGATGCAGAATTCCAGCGTATTTGAGGTTGACGGCTTGATAACTAGGCCCCATTGCCTACTGTTTCACTAACTTAAAAAAACGCTACTGTGATACCTAAATATCCAGCACAAGGGAGCGCTAATGTGAAGGATGGCAAAGGATAAATTAACTAGTACGTACAATATTCAATGCAATAATCACAATGAGGTTGTTATCAATACATATATAAAATTAGTATGTGATGGATGTGTACACAATTTGTATTAGTGCCTTAACTGAGTCCTTTGGATTTTTCAGGATCTGGATGTAGGGGAACATCCAAAGAGTTTATTCACTATGACAAAAATGCAGGTGTGCAGAGTAACAGACAGCTCCTCTCATATACGACAATAGAGAACCAACAAATCTGTGACAAAAATCACAAAAAGAGGGCGCCTCTTAAAAAGAGCAATAAAAAGAGCAACTGGCAATTTTTGTATTAAAATAATACTCACAAGGGTTGCAGCGCCCAGCAACACTGATCCAAGTTATGGATAACAGAAAACACACAAGAACTCCAGATAATGGAAGAAGTGGTACAGGTTCTGTGGATCAAATCACAACGAGGAGAGCACCTCCTAGTGCAATATTGCAAAATTGCTGGCAGAGAACAGATCTTGTATTGAAGTGATACTCACAAGGGTTGCAGCACCCAGTGTGCTAAATGTTACAGGTTGGGGACTCACAGTGGCACTGAAACACTGATAGACAGATATATGAGATAACCAGGAAATCCAGGTGGTAAGGGAGGCAATATAGGCGCAGGTTTCCAATATGACTGAAATATATTTATTAAAAATTTAACAAAAACAAAGGGTGTAGTGAGCACCCAACAATATAAAAACAATAATAGTAACAGATTGAAACGCGTTTCTCAGCTTGTCTAGCTGTTTCCTCAGGCATCCCTGAGGAATTAAATTGTTCAATTTTTAATAAATATAATTCTTCCATTCGAATGTTTCAATGTTTCAATGGAAACTAGACAAATCACTCTTGCACACACCTCATATAAAAAAAAAAAATGATCAGTCCCTGAAATAATATTTCAACATCAAAAATACTCCAGATGTAAAGGCTGCTAATAGTGATCATCTTGGGGCACAACCTCCTTTGTGAAGTAACTCATGGAGTGAACTCATGGAAAAAAAGAATAGGGAATCTTCCCCATACTGGGTTTTAGAGGAAACTTTTCAAATATAAAATCTTGAGAAAGGGCCAAGTGTGGGCCTGAAACGTCGCTTTTTTATCCCTGTTTGCACAATAAAAGTCTTTTTTTGCACCAGCTGGAACAACTTTTGTTTTTATGTTTCCAAATATAAAATCTGTCAGAATAACAAGCAGTGACAGTTTGGTACTAGAAAGTACATGTCCTGAGAAAAGAAAAAAAAGAGATCTGGGACTTCTATGCCTTAATGTGACGCCTTTTGAGAAGTATAGCTAGTATAGCTAATAGAGCTTGGTCTCCATTGGAATACAATTGTGACTATTTAAATGACGGTTAAACTATTTTTTTTTGTCTTTCCCTGCGAAGGGTATATGGAAACTTGGATATACTTATAAGTTTACTTTGTGCACTTATTTAATTAGTTATCTACTTTGTCTATTTTACAAGGATAACTGGTATACACTGTACACAAATTTATAAGCACCTGTTTTTTACACATTTATATACACAAAGATTTTGTATTACTTTTTTTCTGTCACTAAGGGTACTTGGATGTTTTGATTTACCTATAATGTTTTTGATAGTATTCTATCAGCCAATCGGAATTAAGGTAGGAAAATTCTGATTGGCTGATGGAATCAGCCAATCAGATTTAAGTTCAATCCGATTGGCTGATCCAATCAGCCAATCAGATTGAGCTTGCATTCTATTGGCTGATCGGAACAGCCAATAGAATGCGAGCTCAATCTGATTGGCTGATTGGATCAGCCAATCGGATTGAACTTGATTCCATCAGCCAATCAGAATTTTCCTACCTTAATTCCGATTGGCTGATAGAATCCTATCAGCCAATCGGAATTCGAGGGACGTCATCTTGGATGACGTCCCTTAAAGGAACCTTCATTCGTCGGGAGTTCGTTGTGGAAGAAGGATGTTCCGCGTCAGTGGAATGAAGATGGAGCCGGAAGAAAGAAGATTGAAGATGCCTCTTGATAGAAGACTTCAGCCGGATGATGGACCTCTTCAACCCCCGCTTGGATGAAGACTTCAGCCGGATGATGGACCTCTTCAGCCCCCGCTTGGATGAAGACTTCAGCCAGATGATGGACCTCTTCAGCCCCCGCTTGGATGAAGACATCGCCCGGATAGGAGGAAGACAAAGGGGGGCTTTGTTATTTTATTAGGGGGCTTAGAGTAGGTGTAATTAGCTTAAAATTGTTGTAATATTTTTATGTTTGTAAATTATTTTTTTATTTTTTGTAACTTAGTTCTTTTTTTATTTTTTGTACTTTAGTTAGTGTATTTATTTGTATTTAATTGTAGATAATTGTAGATAGTTTAGTTAATTTATTTATTAATAGTGTAGTGTTAGGTTTAATTGTAACAAGTTAGGATTTTTTAAAAAAAAAAATTTTTTGTTTCCAAAAAGCTTTATTGATACGTATATATATTCATACAAGTTTCTCAAAGCAATAGCAAAGTAAACATGTGAAGAAACATCTTTATAACATTTCCAAATGTCCATAATCTTAATGACCTCTGAGAAAGTCATCTTGTGTAAAGCCTGGAGGAATTTTTCATTTTGTGAAACTAAAATAAAACATTTAACATAACTACATAACATAGCAACAATCGCATCTAGTCTGGGGCATCTGTGTGTCACTTTGTCCCCTCTTTTACCATTTGGGGGTAAAGTTTCGCAGTCTAACATAACAATATCACAATAGAGCAGTATCATAGGGTTGGTCTTTACTTATTGGTGAACTAAGTCTATGTGAGAGGAGTCAATGTTGGTGTTATCTACATTCTCTTAGGGTATATTTACCTTATTTATGTATGTTTCCCAGAAAAAGGTCATGGCACAGTAGAAGTCTAGCCTGTTGGTTTTGTGATAATGATATTTTTCTAGGGATAAGAGTGTAGTTACATGCTGCTTCCAACTTGTCAGTGGTGGTATTGCTTGTTGTTTCCACAAGCGTGGGATCAATTGCTTAGCACTACTGAGCATAATATATAGCAATGTAGACTTGTACTTACACTTAATCCCTGGAGGTTTATTGAACAGCAAAACTAAAGGATCGAGTGGGATCTTGTGGGAAACAACCTGTTGTATTTCCCTATGAACATCTTGCCAGAAAGGTTGTAATACGGGGCATTCCCACCATATGTGAAATAGTGTGCCTATTTGTGTACAGGCTCTCCAACAGAGGGGGTCTGCTTGTTTATATAATTTAGCTAATCTGCTAGGGTAAAGATACCATCTTCCTAAGAGTTTCATGTTAGTTTCTGTGATGCTTACAGAGGAGGGTGATTTACTCATCTGGTGAAAAATAGTGTTCCAGGTCTCAGCCGGAATTCGTATTCCCATCTCCAGCTCCCATGATTTAACATATGAAGGAGGGTTTCTGGATTGTGTGTCTGTTAAGATCTTATATATTATAGATAGAGTGCCCCTCGTGGTGTTAGTTGACTCACATAGAAGTTCAAATGGGGTGAGGTTTCTTGTTAAGCTAGGCTTATCTTTATTTTGATTAATAAAGTGTGACAGCTGGAAATATTCATACCAGTTGTGAAAATATGGAATGGCTTTATCTATGAGTGAGGCTCTTGTAATTATGGCTCCTTTTTCTATTACCGAACGACATGGTAAGCCCGATGCTATGTCATAGGTGTCATTTGCCCATATTTGCTGGTAGGGGGGGAAATCTGGGTTGTGGGGGATGGGAGTGAGAGGTGAGGGAATCGTGGAAATACCATAGTGGGGCTTGGTGAAGACTTCCCAAGCGTTCAGGGTGTCTTTAATTAATGTGGGGGTGGGTGTTGAAATAATCCTATGTTGTTTGCGTGTCCAACACATTGCCCCTAGGCTTTTTGTGGCGGACAGGTCATGTTCTAATCTTACCCATTCCTTATGTTGAGCATTTTTGCTCCAATCTACAATCCTGGTTAGTTGTGCCGCTTGTTTATATAGATCTATATTAGGCACTCCCAACCCCCCTCTATCTCGGTTCCTATAAAGTGTGGGTTTAGCTATTCTTGGTTTCTTATGTGCCCAGATAAATGTGTTAGCGATTGTTTGTGCCGTGTGTATATAGTGTGCCGGCAGTTGAATTGGTACTGTCTGAAATAGATATAGAAACCGAGGGAGAATACACATTTTGAAGGCATGTATCCTTCCTAACCAAGACAAGTGTTTGTCCTGCCAAGTTTTTAAGTCTGTTCGGATCGCCCTAATGAGGTTTTGATAATTCAGTTCAAATATCAAATCGGATGACTTTGCCAGTTGAATTCCTAAATACTTTATTGAGTTGAGATTCTGAGAAAACTGGTATTGTGTTTTAATTTGGTTGTTTATCCGTTCCGGTAAGCCTACTCCCATGAATTCTGATTTGGACACATTTATCTTATAGTTTGACAGGGAACTATAAAACTCTATTTCTGACATGAGAGGCGGAAGAGATTGTTGTGGGGAGGACAAGGTGAAAAGGACATCATCTGCATACAGTGTTGTCTTATATTGTATGTTTCCCACCTGTATCCCCTGTATATTTTTATTTTGTCTTACGTTAGCCGCTAGCACCTCCATGGCCAAGGTTAGGATTTATTTTACAGGTAATTTTGTAATTATTTTAACTAGGTAGCTATTAAATAGTTATTAACTATTTAATAGCTATTGTACCTGGTTAAAATAAATACAAAGTTGCCTGTAAAATAAATATTAATCCTAAAATAGCTACAATATAATTATTATTTATATTGTAGCTATATTAGGGTTTATTTTACAGGTAAGTATTTAGCTTTAAATAGTTTATTTAATAAGATTTATTTTATTTCGTTAGATAAAAATTATATTTAACTTAGGGGGGTGTTAGGGTTAGGGTTAGATTTAGCTTTAGGGGTTAATACATTTATTATAGTAGTGGTGAGGTCCGGTCGGCAGATTAGGGGTTAATAATTGTAGTTAGGTAGTGGTGACATTGGGAGGGGGCAGATTAGGGGTTAATAAATATTATGTAGGGGTCGGCGGTGTTAGGGGCAGCAGATTAGGGGGTAATAACTTTATTATAGTAGCTGTGAGGTCCGGTCAGCAGATTAGGGGTTAATAATTATAGGTAGGTAGCGGCGACGTTGGGGGGGGCAGATTAGGGGTTAATAAATATTATGTAGGGGTCGGCGGTGTTAGGGGCAGCAGATTAGGGGTACATAGGGATAATGTAGGTTGCGGCGGTGTGCGGTCGGCAGATTAGGGGTTAAAAAAATTTAATAGAGTGGCGGTGAGGTGGGGGGCCTCGGTTTAGGGGTTCATAGGTAGTTTATGGGTGTTAGTGTACTTTAGAGCACAGTAGTTAAGAGCTTTATGAACCGGCGTTAGCCCAGAAAGCGCTTAACTCCTGGCTTTTCTCTGCGGCTGGAGTCTTGTCGTTAGATTTCTAATGCTCACTTCAGCCAAGACTCTAAATACCGGCATTAGAAAGATCCCATTGAAAAGGTAGGCTACGCAATTGGCGTAGGGGGATCTGCGGTATGGAAAAGTCGTGGCTGGAAAGTGAGCGTTAGACCCTTTCCTGACTGACTCTAAATACCAGCGGGCGGCCAAAACCAGCGTTAGGACCCCCTAACGCTGGTTTTGACGGCTAACGCAGAACTCTAAATCTAGGCGTTGTTTTGCATATTCACTAATGTATACATATGTGTTCTATATATTCTCAAATTTATAAACACTTGTTTTTTATATATATATTCACATTTTTTTTTTCAAAGGTATTGGATATACCGTTAAGTTTTTGAACACTTGTGATATTATTGTTGTTTTTTTTTGGCTGCTTAATATAACTATAAAGTTTTTTTTTGTTTTTTTTTTGGTATTGGATATATTTATAAGTCTTTAAACACATGTGTTCTATTTTTTTTTTTTTCCTCAGTGTAACTCAATATAACTTAATATAACTAAAAATGATTTATTTATGTTTTTGGTCTAAGTGTATTGGATATACCTATAAGTTTTTTATTTGATTTATAATTCTTTTTTTTTTCCCATATTGGGCTATCTATAAGTCCTTGAACACTTTGGATCTATAATTTTCTTTTCTCCCCCCCCCCCCCACTTAGTGTATGGATAAATTTGTATCCACCATATCTAAGCTTAAATCCGCAGGTATGGCAAGAAAAAGAAATTAGGTTAAGAAACATAATAGACCTAGTTTAGATCCGGGACTGGAGATTTCCATGGAAGAAAATAGTCAGTCCCTTATCAAGCAGATCAGTGCATTGTTTCTTCCTAAATTTGATGCTCTACAAAATAGTCTGGATTCCCTGTCACAAGATATGAAACATTTTTCATCTAGAATAACTTTAGTAGAACAGAGAGTTTCGAACTTAGAGGATAGAGACTTAGAACTGGAGGCATCAATTAATTATTTAACTACTCAAATTAAAACACTGAATGCTAAAGTCGAAGATCTAGAAAATAGAGCGAGAAGAAATAATGTACGGATAGTTGGTTTACCAGAAGGGGCTGTAGATAGGGATTTAATGCAGTTTGCTTCTATTCAACTTCCCCTATTATTAAATCTAACAGCCAACCCTAGCCAATTTATAGTAGAAAGGGTACATAGAATAATGATTGTTAGAAATTCCACAGATAATACAAGGAAACCTAGACCTTTAATTATAAAATTTCTTAACTTCCAAGATAATGTTAAAATATTACAGAGTTTTGGGGGGCGGTCCTATGATCTGATGCAGTACGCTTGACGTTGGTGCACAAACCAAGCGCCAAGGAGAGGAATACGTGAGACACCACCACAAGCGGAACTCACAGAAGGAATCACAGGCCGGGTTACCAGGCTAGTGAAGACCGAAAGCAGCAGTCGGAATCCACAGCAGGCGGCTAGAAGTCTCAATCCCTGGTTCCCACAAGCGGCTCAGATTACTCCCTAGGCAAGTCAGGATAGTGGGGGGAAGCAGCTAGGAGTTGAACGGGGCTTGTGTTTCCCTTCCAGGGCTCTTTACTCCTTCAGCGTGGCAGCAGTGAGTATATGTTTTCTCCCAACCTCACTGTTAAGCTGACTTGGTGCTTTATTTTCTTGCTGACTTTCCCTTCACTTGCCCTACTCAAAAGCCGGGAGATAACTTCCACCAATAAGGTGCTAGCATAGGACCATTAAGTATACATAACAGCGTATGCCACTTAAAGGCCCCCAAGAATAAGGGCTGTGGAATTATGAAGGAATACTCTCCTCTTATTACCCTTAAACTTGTTTAATATTACTTTGTGAAAGGGGTTATAAGGTGTGAACAAATAGCATGCATTTGTTTAAAGTACTTCCAACTCTAAGTATAGTATATGTCCATAAGAGAGCTTCTCTAAAGTACAAGAGGGGGAAAGGGGGAAAGAAGGAAGCAGAAAGAATAGGGTTAATTGAGTGAATATAGCTCAACCCCACTCATTTCCCTAAAAAAAAATTGTAGCTGATACTGCCGCCTGGTCTCTACTTGTGTCCTGTACTTATACTCTCTATAAGGGAAACAACCACGCCATTTACACATAAATTAGTGAACTGGGCTGCTGTAAAAGGTCCAGCCTGCTTCAATTGGCACACTGGAGTGCCGCTGTTCTTGTGAGTACCATACTGTAGTTTATCCATCTTTGTATATGCCACTCTGACAGATTCACACATATGTGGTTTGCACCTCTGTTTTGTTCCCTTTCTCTATATGTACCTGAGGAACACCAACACTCCTTAAATGGAGACAGCGAGCTGGGCTGCTGTAAAAGGTCTAGCCGGTGTCATCTGGCACACTAGAGTATCGCTGCTTTTGTGAGTACCCTGCAGTAGCCTATAGGTCATATGCATGTTTCTCTGACAGATTCACACATGTGTGGTTTCCATTTTTTTCTCTCCCCTTTTCTCTACATGTATTCGAGGAATACCAACACTCCCCATACAGAGTCAGCGAGCTGGGCTGCTGCTAAAGGTCTAGCCTGTGACCATAGGCACATTTGAGTGCCGCTAGAATATGTGAGTACCCTGCACGTCTTTATCGTTTCTTGTCCTTTTCTGATATCGATACACACATGTGGTGTCCCCTCTTTATTACCCCCTCTAGAATTACTGGATTAGAAGGTGGTGAACACTCAGGCTATGAAGAAGGATATATCCTGACTACTCAAAGAAAATACTGGCGATAGAGGAAAGTCCCTTTCTTTTGGGGATTTTGAGATAATTGGGACTCAGCTAACATTGGGCTCATTTAAGTATCACATTTTTTGCACTAACTTAAGGATTCTCTCCTTTTTTTCTTTTTTTTTTTCTTTTTCTTTTCACATTAACGCATCATGTAACTTTTATATGTCTTTCACTATTGTGGTATTATGATATGATGTAAGCATCTCTGCAAGTACATGTACCTTTTTCACTACATATAGTTCACTAATAGGGTACCAATTAGACTATTATTATTTAAATATAAGGAAGTGGTTATAATTTGTAAAGGTTCTTTAGTAGCCGGGGTTTTCTCATATTTGCATAAATATGGTTTTCCAGTATTTAAGTTAGTCTAGGGGGGAACGGGGAGGTAAGGGAACTAAAGTAGAGACAGGGGTTTGGAATAAGAGACAGGGGGAGTAAAATGAGGGGGGCATGGATTGAGAACTAAAAAGACTACAAAAGGAAGATAGAATTATTATCTTTTGCTCCTTATGGACAAATATATTTCTTTAGTTACTAATACTAAAACCTCAACCATGACAGGGAGAAGGCAACAGGACGAAGTACGGAACTAGGGTCAGAACCCTCTCAGGAGGCTGGGCCAGATTTAATAACAAATACTGAGCTGTTGAAACAGATTAGTGCACTATTTTTGCCTAAATGTGATGCAATACAAAACATTGTAGAGGTAATTTCACAAGAAACAAAACAAATTTCTGCTAGATTAGGCTTAGTAGAACAGCGCATTTCAGATTTGGAGGATAGAGACATTGAAAAAGATAGGGAACTGTCAGGAATACGAAAGCAAGTTAAATTTCTAAATGATAAAGTTGAAGATCTTGAAAATAGATCAAGGAGGAATAAATTAAGAACTATTGGAATTTCAGAAACTTTGATAGAGAAGGACTTCCAGCAGTGCAGCTCCCTACATTATTACAAATTTCAGAAGTTAACCAAGCCTTTGTAATTGAACGTGCCCATAGGATTGGGGCTCCTAGAAACCAGGATGAGGCAAGGTGCTAGACTTAGACTGATTATTATTAAATACCTGAACTATCAAGATAAGATAAAAATACTACAGGCCTATAGGCTTCAGAAAGATGTGTATTACCAAAATAAGAAATTTCTAATATTTCAAGACTTTTCATAAGAGACCTCCAATAGGAGGAAATTGTGTGCATCACTATGTTCTCATTTAATACAAGAAGGCAGGTCAGTTAGGTTGTTATAACCAGCTAAAATTAGTATAAAAACTCAAGATGGCTTTAAAACTTTTGACAGCCCTCAAGAAGCAGAAAAGTATTTAAGGGAAGAAATTAAGTAACAAGGTTAGCTGGATAATAGAAACTATAACCCTGTATTTAATAGAGCTCTTGGAAAAGAGCCAGAATATAGATCTTATAGGGATGGACGGGGGGGGGGGGGAGGGTCGTATGGCTGTGTGGTTGTATTACGTATTATATATATAATTTGTTTTTATTTTTTTCCCCTTCTCATCTTTTTCCTTTTGTGTGGGGTTCCTCTCCCTCCCCTCATGCTGGGAATTTGTTGTTCCTGAAGGAAACCATGGTTAATGCTTGCAATGTATAAATTGGGCTCTTGGAATGTGGGAGGCTTCACCTCCCCAATTAAGAGGAAAGCAGTTTTACAACACTTGAATAAATTGAAAGTAGACAGAGGAATGTTGCAGGAAACACATTTGGACAACATAGAGAGCCAAAAATTAAAGTGGGGCTGGGTGGGTGAGGTAGTGTATGCTCCTGGTATTCATAGGAAAAAGGGGGTGGCTATATTGTTTAGAAAAAATCTACAATATCAAATTCTTAAGAGAGAAGCAGATCCACAGGGTAGGTTTGTTATTCTAGAGGTAGAATTAGGGAAGAAAAGAGTAATATTGTGTAATGTATATGATCCGAATGAAAAGAAAAGATCCTTTTGGAAATTAATGCAATCTGAATTGGTGGGGTCAGACAAAAATATTATTTTGAGGGGTGATCTGAATATGGTAGCATCTGGACTAATGGACAGAAAATGGAGTGGGAAAAGGGAGCAATTGGGAAACAGGGATACCAGAATATTTAAAGCCTTATGTTATAATTTGGAGGTGATGGATATCTGGAGAAATAATCATGCGGATAGTAAGGAATTTACTTGCCTATCTAAAGCATATAAGTCCCTCTCTCGCATCGACATGTTTTTAATTAGTAAAAATGTATTCTCCATAGTTCAAAAGACAGCAATCATGCCAATTACTTTGTCCGACCACGCACCAATATTGCTGTTTTTGCAGTGAACTCCAATACTTTACCAAATAATAAATCGTTTTTTCCGAGTTATTTATATAATAACTTGAAATTTCAAAACTTTCTGGTTAGTAAATAGGAGGATTATTATGATAGGAATAAAGACTCAGTTGAGAATATCAGAAATTTATGGCAGGCCTTTAATGCAGTTATACAGGGGGAAACATTAGCTTTTCTGGTTAAAACAAAGAAAGAAAATAATAATTACTGGATGCAACTTACAAATCAGATCAATAAATATCAAAACTATTTACAAAATAATAGTAATGAGAACTGGAAACAGTACTTAGAAGCCAAAAGGCAGAGGGATACCTGGTGCATTTCAAGATAAACTCAATGTGAACTTAGAAGAAATAGCAAGTTTATGTCTCACAGTAACAAAACAGGGAAGTATTTGGCTAGAATGGTCAATTTTCAGAAGTCAAGTAAGTAAGAAGCCATTGAAGTAAAGGATAAAATACTTAACCAGTCCCTAGATATCATTCAAGAATTTCAACAACATTTTAAAAATCTGTATGGGGAGAGAGTAGTAGAGCACCAAAAAAAGGATATATTCTAGGACAGCATTAGGCTACTGCAAGTTGTGAAGGAAAACTTGGAAATGCTGAACGCTCCAATTACTCATGAGGTAATTAAAAAGGCTTTTAAAAATCTGAAGCTTAATAAAGCGCCAGGTCCAGATGATATACCAGGAGAACTATACAAAATTATTGAGGATAAAATTATCCTAACGTTAAATAAAGTATATAATTATTTTCTCATTGAGGGGAAATCGCCATCGAAATACTTTAATGAATCTAGAATAGTTCTGATACCAAAACAGGGGAAATATTTGAAATTTATGGACTCCTATAGGCCCATCTCCCTTCTGAATGTGGATTATAAGATACTAACACATATTTTGGCCAATACACTCCAGGTAGCTATTAGTACTCTTATTCACCCAGATCAAACTGTATTTATGAAAGGTAGGACATTAGTGAAAAAATTAGGAAATTGGAGGTGGTGATAAATTATTGTAATTTGGCAAGGAAAGAGGGAACCTTTATGGCCAGAGATGCAGCTGTTATGTCCATAGATACACAAAAGGCTTTTGACTCCCTGGTCTGGGATCATATGTTTACCACTATTGGGAATTTTGGAATTGTAGGTAATTTTCTTAATATTATATCTTCACTGTATACCGCCCCTTCAGCTGCCCTAGTTATTAACTCCACTATGTCAGATAAATGTATTCTTCAGCGTGGGACAAGACAGGGGTGCCCTATCTCACCTCGTCTTTTTAATTTATCTCTAGAACCTCTAGCTATATATTTTAGGGACTATTTAGAAGGAATTGATATTGGGCGGTTTAAAATTCAACAAGCAATTTATGCAGATGACCTCCTTATCTTTACCCAAAACCTTCAAAACAATTTACCTTTATTGATGTCCTGGACAGGATTCAGACATTTACGGGTTTCGGAATAAATAAGGACAAACCTGAAATATTGTGGTTGATCAAGCATAAGAACTCACCTACGACGCCATTTAAGGAGACAAAGGAGCATATTACATATTTAGGGTTGAAACTCGCACGTGACCCGAGAAAGTGGTATAGTCTAAATTTTTTAACACTTATTACATCTCTTAAGAAAGATATAGAGAGATGGATGAATTTACCCCTGTCTCTATCAGGTAGGATATAGCTAATTAAAACGGTCTCATTGCCTAAATTTTTATATTCCATTCCAGGCCATACCACTTTTGTTATTAAAGAGAGATAGTTTTGTAATTAATAAATATAGAAGACAATTTATTTGAAAAACTAAAAGGTCCAGAATAGCCATTAAACGTATGTTTGCGGGGAAGAGTGGTATGGGTTTGGCTATTCCAGACTTAAAAGCATATAACATAGCGGCAAATATGAAATTTGTCTTAGATTGGTTTTCAGAGACAGGTCACTTTTCAATTTATGACATTGAGGAAGATCTGGTGGGACCATTTTCCTTAAAAGCCCTTGCTCATATGCCCCCCTCCAGAATCCCTAAAGAAATAAAATTATTAATAGTTATAGAACAACCGATTCGAGCTTGGCGTAAATTCTGCAAGAGAACAGGCTCCAATTTTAGGGTCTCCCCCTATTTAACTATTAGAGGGAACCCAGACTTCTTGGAGGGGTATGACTCTTTAAGGTTTGGGAGTTGGACTAATGCGGGGGTTAGATATATGATTCAAGTAATCAATACAGAGGAGAGTAGAGTCAAAACTTTTGAAGAATATAAATTAGAATTCGGGATTACAAATCACCAATTTTTTGCATATTTACAACTTCGTAATTACGCTGAACAAATTCTGAGAGTGGTGGATCTTGAATGGAATAACAAATCTCTAAAACATATATTAGTATTATTTCGGCTAGGGAAACTCTATATTTCAGCCACTTACAGGTCATTGTTAATCAGTCAGGATCAAAGTAATATTAGATACCTTACTTTAAAATGGAGGGAGTTCTTTGTTACGCAGATGGAGATGGAGCTGTTGACGAGCTCTATCAGCAGGGCGGCCAAAGCCATGAGGGGGGAATACTATAGAGAACAACAAATAAAGATCTTGTATCAATTCTATATTACCCTAAACTCCTTTCTTACTGGGCAAAAGATGGGGATAATCTATCATGCATTAGATGTAAATTTAACTTAGCTGATATGGTTCATCCTTTCTGGTTTTGTCCAGTGATTCAAAGATTCTGGGGTAAAATCTCATTTTGGACAACAAAAATCTTAAAGAGCTATACCTATCTAACTAGTCAGAATGTGTTCTTTTTAACAACCTATGATGAAGTGGGTGGGGACTCTCCACTACTGAATACAGTCATTCTCCTTGGAAGGAAAATAATTTTGAGAAATTGGCAGTCTCATAAAGAACCCAAGTTCTCAGAATTTAACAGTGGATTATTATATCAAATGTTTCTAGAACAGGTTAAAATACAAATGGAAATGGAAAGTAATATAAAGGTATTTTTCGCTAAATGGGAAAAATATATTAGATCATTGGATATTAACACTCAGAAGTTAGTTATTTTCCCTTTTAAAAACTCAATTTTTATTCAGGAATCAAATTTAAGGGGAGAATGGCTATGCCCCAGGTCTGACTAGCTGGGGGGGAGGGCTAGTTACCCTTTTTTTTTTTTTAATGGTCTGTTTGTTTTGTTTTTGTTTTGTGTTTTTTTTTGTTTTTGTCTTTTTGTGTGTTGCGTGTTGTTGTTGCTGTTGTGATGGAGGAATGTAGGGGCTAATAGATAAAAACACCAACAGTATCTATACTTAGTTTAATAATATAGACTATACGCTATGGTTGTTTTGCATCCCTGGGCACTTACTGTTGCTTTTCCCTTTTTTGAAAATCTTGCCCTGTGTGGCGAATGGTTTTGTGCTATGTATGATTTCTGTATATTGACAAGATTTGTATACATTGTTGGTTCAAAAAAAATAAAAAAAATATTACAGAGTTTTAGATCACAGAAGGATGTATCATTTGAGGGAAAAAACTGCAAATGTTCCAGGATTTTTCAACTGAGGTGGCTAACAAAAGAAGGTTATGCGCACCTGTCTGTTCACGTTTGATTAGAGAAGGTAGAAGTGTGAGGCTGTTATATCCTGTTAAAATTAGTCTTAAACCAAAAGATGGTTTTAGGACATTTGATAATGCTCATGAAGTGGAGGTGTTTTTGAAAGAGGAATGAACTACGTAGTACTCAGAACAAAGTTAATTATGATGGGGCATGTATGTGGAGTATTTAATGATCAGAGGTTTTGTGGGGTTTTTTTGTATGATTTTCTTTTTCTCTCTCTGTTGCTCTCCCACTGTTTGGAAACTATATTTATATGAGTGATGACTTGTAGGTTGGGCTCATGGAATGTTGGTGGGATTATATCCCCAATCAAAAGGAAAGCCATTTTACAGCATTTTAACAGATTAAAAGTTGATATTGGGATGGTCCAGGAAATGCATTTGAGAGATGAGGAAAGTAAAAAATTGACATGGGGATGCACAGGAGAAGAGGAGGTGGAATTGTGTAATGAAATCAAAATTAAAAACTTTTTTAAGAAATGGGAAAGTTACATAAAATCTTTGGAGTTGGAGCTTGAGAAATACATTATTCTTCCATTAAAAAATACTAACTTCATTCTTGAAGCAAATCTAAGAGGAGAATGGCTGTGCAATTTGGGAAGCTAACAGTGAGAATTGATTATTGTTTTTTGCAGAAATAGGTGCTTTATAAAAAAAAAAAAATATTTGTGTTTGTTCGTTCTACGGGGGTTGATCAGCAACAATACTAGGAAGGTGTAGAATAAAGGTCCCACTCTTCTTTTGACTATAATATACAGAAAAAATGTATCAATATAAATGCTATTTAAATTTGTTCTGTTATTTATTGAGTACGGGTGAGACTGTATATTTGATCTTTGCTAACGAGATGTGACTATGTTTTGATTTATGTTTGTAAATTTATGTATTAACTACAACGGAGGAAAGAAATGTGAAAAATTTCAAAAGGATTGCCACGGGAGGGCACATATTTATTTGTTGGTTCTTTTGAATGTGTACACGGCCTACATGTGTAATCTTTGTACTCTTTTATTTTTGCCCTGTGTGGCATCAAATCTACTTTTTGCGTTTAGTACCCATTGGTGGTTCTAAAGAAAAATAAAAATTATAAAAGGAATAATACTCCAGATGATACCCCAGGCAATATATGGAAGGTCTATAAATGCTATGTTAGAGGAGAGCTGCCAAAAATAAAACAGAAAGAGAAGAATTACACTCACATCTCCAACGAAATTATACACCTTGACTACCTTCACAAACTACATCCCCAAGATAAAAACAATAGGCAGCAACTATCCTTCTATAGAGAAAAGCTAAACATGCACCTACACTTAAAAGCACAAAGGACAGCACTTCTCCTCCAGCAAAAATACTACAAATATGCAAATAAACTAGGCAAGCTCCTAGCTAGAGCATTAAAAATGAAAGAGCCAAAGCATACATCCACTTTCTCAAGAACCCCAATGGAAAGACAGTAGAAGACACATTACGTATAGCGGATATATTTCAAACATATTATTACAATTTATATAATCTATACCCCCCAAAAAAAACAAAACCATGCCCAAAAATGCAATAATTACCTATCTGACATCACTCTCCCAACAATAGCCCCCGATAACCAGAATACTCTTGCCTTCCTTATAACCTTAGAAGAACTCAATCTAGCTATCAGATCACTAAAACCTAATCAGGCACCTGGACCTGACGGACTACCCAACACTTACTACAAAACATATATCCAAATCTTAGCAACTACTACAACTTTTCCAAACAATAAACGATGGTGGGACATTTCCAGATACCATGCTCCAAGCCCTAATCACTGTAATCCCTAAACCAGGCAAATCACAAGACCTCCCAGCAAATTACCGCCCCATCTCCTTGTTGAATACAGATTTAAAACTATACGTGAACATTTTTGCAAATAGACGGAACAAACTGCTCCCTAATCTAATATCATCGGATCAAGTGGGCTTTGTCCCACATCGAGATGCAAAGGATAATACCAATAAAATCATAGACCTAATGCATCACATACAGACCTAACATATTCCCACCACCGACGCAGAGAAAGCATTCGACAGACTTGATTGGACCTTTCTCGAACGTACCTTATATAAATTTAATTTCCCTCACTTGTTTATGCAATGCATACAAGCACGATATACCTTTCCAACTGCACAAATCAGAGTAAACAGGATCTTATCCGAGCAGTATGAAATCAGGAATGGGACCCGTTAGGGATGCCCCCTTTCACAGCTACTATTTATACTATCCCTAGAATCCCTTGCCACAGCTAAATGCCAAAACCCACTAATCCAGGGAATTCACATCAAATTGACAACCTACAAATTAGCCATGTTTGCTGATGACATCCTTATGATGCTAACTACCCCATCCACCTCACTCCCCAAAACACTGAAAGAACTAGACACATATGTTGAGCTATTGAACTTCTTAGTAAATATGAATAAATGAGAATCACTACCAATTAATATATACCCCAAAGAACTTTCCGAATTCAAGAAAAAAATGCACCTTTAGACTGCAAAAAGATTCTTTAAAGTATTTAGGTATTTTACTATCCCCAGACAGTGATACATTATTAACATTAAACTATAATAAGATCCTAACAGAATTTATTAGACTTACTTCTAATTGGCAATCTAAAAATATATCATGGCTAGGCCGAATCAGTATGGTTAAAATAACTCTTCTACCAAAGATCCTGTATCTGCTCCAAACATTACCCATCCCATCCAAGTAAATATCTCTCCAAATTACAAAAAATAATAGACAAATACATCTGGAAACGCAAACCACCTAGGATTGACAAGAAAACTATGTACAACCCAAAAGATAGAGGAGGCCTTGGTGTCCCTAATCTCATACTTTATAAGAGAGCACTCTCCCTACAAAGAATATGGGCATGGTGTCAACACTCCATTAATAACCATAATTGGATCCAATTTAAACATGACTTATCAAAAACCACACAGCTAGGCAGTGCATGTTGGAACCCTAAGACCCTAGACCTATTAAAGACTTGCGGATTGTCAATGTATCCTTGCACATAATTAAAGTATATCATCCACACATTCTCCACTCACACCAATTTTAAACAATCCTGATTTCCCCTCACATATCTCCCAAAATATCCAAAACACTACAAAAACATTTACATACACTATCCCGATAGCTATTCTGTTAGAAAATAAAATACTAAAACCCTTTCAAGAGATAAAAGAGATGGGAGACAATTTCTGCTCATCTTGGTTTACATACCATCAAATCACTTTATAGCCTCTCACAAATACAGAAAATAACATAGTCACAAACTATGACTAAGACTATTACTGAGACCCTCTATCCATAATGGAATAATATCCACCTGCTATAATCTACTCCTAACCTCAGAATCCCCTAACCCACACAAATTCGCCCTCTAATGGGAAAAATAATTAGGAGAAACACTCCCTAACAATTCATGGAAATTTATCTTCGAGAACACAGCCAACTTAGCTCACTCAGCCCAAGTCTTAGAAACCAACATAAAAGTTTTATAAAGATGGTATCTCACACCTTATTTAATACCCCGTTAGGAATCAGATGCAAAATTAGACTAGCTTTATGCCAGATACTAGCACCCTCTATGTCCTCATGGGGAAAAAAAGTCACAAAAACCCTACTACTAGAGAGATATTGCTACTTCAAATCAGGTTGCCTGGATTTCTTTCATGACATCCAATTCTACTGGGATTCGTATATTAACACACCTAGATAGATGTAAATTAAATAACACACTAACTATATGATGAAACAAATATACAATCTTCTCTTTGTAATTACCCTAATATGAAATGCCTTACACATTTTGATTTCTTTTTTTGTTGTTCTTATATTAATGTTGACATGTTAGAAATGTATTATTTATGTTATGTTCTTTACTGTTTGAGCTAACTGTAGCCCAAGATCTAGAGATATAATAATTTACATTCCACAATGGGACTACAACAAGGCATATACAAATAAAAGACTATGGGGCCCATTTATCAAGCTCCAAATGGAGCTTGAAGGGCCGTGTTTCTGGTGAGTCTTCAGACTCACCAGAAACAGCAGTTATGAAGCAGCACAAAGAACGCTGCTCCATAACCCTGTCCGCCTGCTCTGATGAGGTGGACAGGAATCGCCGGAATTCAACCCGATCAAGTACAATAGGGTTGATTGACACCTCCCTGCTGGCGGATGATTTTTCGCGAGTCTGCAGGGGGCGGCGTTGCACCAGCAGCTCTTGTGAGAATTCTATCAGCCAATCGGAATTGAAGGGATGCCATCTTGGATGACGTCACTTAAAGGTACCTTCATTCTGTGTTAGCCGTCGGATGAAGAGGATGCTCCGCGTCGGATGTCTTAAAGATGGACCCGCTCCGCGCCGGATGGATGAAGATAGAAGATGCCGTCTGGATGAAGACTTCTGCCCGTCTGGAGGACCACTTCGCCCGGCTTGGATGAAGACTTCTCCCGGCTTCGTTTAAGACTTCGGCCCGGTTGGATGAAGACTTCTCCCAGTAAGGTTCTTCAAGGGGTTAGTGGTTTTTTTAAGGGGGTATTGGGTGGGTTTTAGAGTAGGGTTAGTTGTGTGGGTGGTGGGTTTTAATGTTGGGGAGGGATTTGTAATTTTTTTACAGGTAAGAGAGCTGATTACTTTGGGGCAATGCCCCACAAAAGGCCCTTTTAAGGGCTATTTGTAATTTAGTGTAGGGTAGGGCTTTTTTTATATTGGAGGGGCTTTTTTATTTTGTTAGGGGGATTCGATTAGGTGTAATTAGTTTAAAAATCTTGTAATTTGTTTATTATTTTCTGTAATTTAGTGGGGTTTTTTTTGTACTTTAGCTAATTTTATTTAATTGTATTTAATTTAGGGAATTAATTTAATAATAGTGTAGTGTTAGGTGTAATTGTAACTTAGGTTAGGTTTTATTTTACAGGTACTTTTGTATTTATTTTAGCTAGGTAGTTATTAAATAGTTAATAACTATATAATAACTATTGTACCTAGTTAAAATAAATACAAACTTGCCTGTAAAATAAATAATAAACCCTAAGCTAGATACAATGTAACTATTAGTTATATTGTAGCTAGCTTAGGGTTTATTTTATAGCTAAGTATTTAGTTTTAAATAGGAATAATTTAGGTAATAATAGTAATTTTATTTAGATTATTTTAAATTATATTTAAGTTAGGGGGTGTTAGGGTTAGGGTTAGACTTAGGTTTAAGGGTTAATACATTTAATATAGTGGTGGCGACGTTGGGGGCGGCAGATTAGGGGTTAATAAGTGTAGGTTGGTTGCGGCGACATTGGGGGCGGCAGATTAGGGGTTAATAAATATTATCACAAAGAGGAATTATGATGCGCTGACTCAAATAAAGTCAGCATTCAAATATGTCACATTCACGAACGCCAGACGTGTTTCGCGCATGCGTAGATGCACTTCTTAGGAGGCCTCCGAAGAAGCGCATCTACGCATACACGAAATGCGTCAGGCGTTCTTGAATGTGACCTACTAATTTTGTACAAGCATATTTTTTTGGACTTTCCAAATAAACCTTTGTTCCATCACTCGACTTTATTTGAGTCAGCGCATCATAATTCCTCTTTGTGATTTTGTTTACTAGCGGTTGGGAATACCACTTTTGGATCCCCTGCTCTATTGCTCCTCCTACTATGGACACACACTTTCTCTCTACCTACCCGCGTTCAGCTCCTACCTAAGCATGATCGAATCTCTGTGCACAGCAGGAAGGATACACAAGCTGCACACACCCCCCCCCCCGGAAGGGTTTTATCGCCAGTCCGTGAGGAAGTACAGAGTGCGTCCAGGCACCCCACCAGACCAGTGGAGGGTAAGAGATACGAGTCAAGCATTATTACAGCAACCTGCTTTATATTACACATTGATATCTAGGCTGAAGCGGAGTGCACAGGCACTAGAGGAACTTTTTGGAGAGTAACACTGTGGTCCTAGGATTTGGACATATCACTACCATTGACTGTTTGCCCAACATATATGGATATTTATTGGGACACTCACCCCCCTTTTGATCTCAAATATATACTTATAGAGATCAAGGGGTTTCTCTTATACTGAACACCCTGTTTTTGTTAATAAATATTAGGTAGGTGTCGGCGATGTTGGGGGCAGCCAATTAGGGGTTCATAACTATAATGTAGGTGGCGGCGGTGTCCGGAGCGGCATATTAGGGGTTAATAATATAATGTAGGTGGCGGCGATGTCGGGGGTGGCAGATTAGGGGTTAATAAGTGTAAGATTAGGGGTGTTTAGACTCAGGGTTCATGTAAGGGTGTTAGGTGTAAACGTACATTTTATTTCCCCATAGGAATCAATGGGGCTGCGTTAAGGAGTTTTACGCTGCTTTTTTGCAGGTGTTAGACTTTTTTCAGCCGGCTCTCTTCATTGATTCCTATGGGGAAATCGTGCACTTGCACGTTACACCAGCTCACTGCTAACGTAAGCAGCGCTGGTATTGGAGTGCGGTAATGAGCAAAATTTTGCTCAACGCTCACTTCTTGTCTGGGTTGTAAAAACCCGTAATACCAGCGCTGTCTGTAAGTGAGCAGTGAGCATAAACTGCTCCTTAGCACCGCACAGCCTCTAACGCAAAACTCGTAATCTAGGTGAAAGTTTTTGAAAAGCAGGGGTGGTGATCTTGACACAAATTTATTGCAGAATGAATATAAAAGGATTTTTAATTTAGAATCCTTGAATCCTACAGGATTAAATGAAGAAATTAATTATGCTCCATTTGTAAATTAATATGTCAATAGTAAATTAAAGTGTTTAATCCTCCAGTCATCCTCACAATTGTGTGTTTGTTTTTTAAAAAACAAATATTTTTATATTTGTTACAAATCGTCTTTACAACAAAAGGACAAATATTTTTAAAATGTTTTCAAAAGTTTTATTGAACATAAAATCACTGCATACAATGCAGAATTAGATCAGTTACATATGCAACAGTGTGATAACAATGATTCCATATACATGATACATTTTTTCAACATATATGAGTTGTGGGTATATTTATCGTTCAATGAACAAGTTTAGGTTGCATAGGTAAGTTATTTAAACTAGGTGAGAGAAAAATTAAATCAAATAAGTAAATGAAAAAAAATACAATAAACAATACAAATGGGTGTATAAATATATATACATAGGTACATGGCTCCTGCAGAGGTGTAAACTGTTGTGTCGTTGATTATCGGGCTTTTGAAATGACCTTCTGTCTAGTCTAAGGTAATAAGAGAAAGCGTCTAGTCTGTCTGCTAAGGGTGGTCAGTGAATTTCAGTTTAAGAAGTGGATGTTCGGGTGGTGGTCTTGAGTGTGGGGGGGTGTCTGATTAAGATATTCCTCCCTTAAAAAGTATATCGAGTGATAGTCGGCTGTTTGTTTGTTACGAGTAAATAATTTTTCTAGTTGGAGAGACTGAGTGGTTGTTTCTCTCCAAACATGGATAGATGGAAGTGTATTGCATTTACAGTTTTTGGGAATTAGTCGCTTTGCTGAGTTTGTCATGATAGTCAGTAGAGCTAGTTGGAGTCTGCAAGTTATTTTGGTAAATTTATTAAAGATGAAAAAACAGATGTCGAGCTTGAAACTTAGAGATAGAACTTTTTCGAATTCAACTCTGATAGCTTCCCAATATGCTTGAGCTGTTGGGCACGTCCACCAGATGTTTGCCAATGTTTTGGCAACCTCTCCAGCATTCCGGTGAGTGTGTGGGGAAAATGGTGTGAAGCCAGTGGGGTGGGTAGTACCATCTATATAGTAACTTAACATTCATTTCCATTACATAAATGGATGAGGAAGATTTTGTCATGCAGGAAAAGATTTTTTGCCATTCCTTTGGGGTTTGTGTAATGCCAATCTCTGTTTCCCATTTTTGTGCGTATGAGGGGAGGGACATGCTGCTCGGCTGCATAAGTAATTGGTATGTAAAAGATAGAAAGCCCTTGTAAAGGGTGTCATAAATACAGCTGCTTTCGAAACCAGTATGGGAGCGAAAAAGTAGTAGCTTATGTGGGTGTTTGGCAAGGAAGTCTGTTAGTTCATGGTATTTAAACCATTCTATGTGTATTTTGTCCAGGATGGGGGCGAGGTCAGTTAAGGGTTTGATTTTCCCGTTTTGAATGACTGTAAGGCAGGGAGAGGAGTTTATAATGTGGGGTGTTTGAGTTGTGTGGGTGGGAAATGGTATTGGAGAATCTGGATTTTTGCAAAGGGGTGTTAGCGGCGAGGGTACAGTTGAGATGTGGTTATATTGTTTTATGGGTGTGCCCCACAATTTTAAAGTTTCTCTAGTAATTGTTGGCAGGCATGTAGGTAAGTTTCTTTTGGTGGGATGCAGCCAGCACTTGCTGCCAAGATGTGAAGTATGCGATAATGAGTGTTCTAAAAGAACCCATTCTTTGTGAACTGAATGTCTGCACCAGTGTATTATTCTGGTATAGAAGCTAGCCAGTCTGTATTGGATAAGGTTTGGGATCCCGAGGCCACCCAATTCCTTGGGGCGATAGAGGGTGGCAGTAGCTATCCGAGGTCTTTTGTGTTGCCATATATAGGAGATGAAGGATTTTCGAAGGTTGTGTATTACAGATTTGGGGATTGGGATCAGTAGGGTTTGGAAGAGGTATAGTAGTTTGGGGAGGAGAATCATTTTGACTGAGTTAATTCTGCCTAACCATGAGAGTGGTTTATTAGTCCAGGAGCGCAGTGTATTTTGTATTGAGTCGGCTATGGCTTTATAATTGGTGTCAAGTGTGACTTGTGTATAGGGGGAAATATACACTCCGAGGTATTTTATAGCATGCGGTTGTATGCGAAAGTGTACGAGTGCTTGTATTGCAGTGATTTCCTCTGTCTGTAATCCAAGTGGGAGTAATTCTGATTTGGTAATATTTATTTTGAAGTTTGAAAAAAGGACAAATATTTTCATTATTTTTATTTTTCTCTGTTAGCTCCTAATATTACGTATGATAGTTAGGGGCAATCAGAATTAACATTTACACTTTCTTGAGTAGAAAAAATGAATTGGTGTACAAATGCAGTTATGATATTTAAAATGACCAATTGTGAGATGATGAATTAATACATAAAAAATGTTCACAATATTCCTATGATAATCAAAAGAATCGATTGGAAACAAAGAAATGATGCACAGAGGTAAAAAACTAATTCACCTCCTTCCAAAAAAGCAATACTGTGAAGAGTGATAAGGGAGCTTCTAAAATTGGAATAAAAGGGAATCCTCCTGATGACATCACAAATTGATTTGCTGGAAGAAGCCCTAAGCCTAAGGGGTGAAACATGTGTAGCTAGGCGTTCAGTGCAGCGGTAAATCAAATATCCTTAAACAGCTAAGCACTTACCAAGCAGCGGTGTGACCAAGTAGCAGTGGACAGGACATAACAGCACCCAGGAACTCTGCAGCCAGAGGAGCAACTCTGGCAAGGTGTGGTTGAAGAGCAAGGAAGCTGTATTTCAAGGAGGTGTGGATTGGAAGCACGCTTCATGTCAGCAAGGGAGGCTGATCCTTACATCAAGCAACCTGACACACAACCTGAGCGAGTACTATATCTGAGCTCCGTTACGAAGTGGCTGTATGGAGGAAACACAGCAATTCTAATGTTGCAATTATTAGTATGACTGGGTTTTCCAGCAATATTATATTTGCATCTTCAAAAGAAATACAAATTGCATGTTAAAAGGACTGTGCTTATATCGATGTCCACTGCTTTAGAAAGGGGATCCCCAATAGAATTATAGTTTAATCTTGGATTCGAATTTTGGGATTTATATTTGGGACTTTGAGTTTTCTGGGACTATTTGCTTCATTTCTCAGATAGCATTAATTCAAGGGACCCCTTGCAACAAAATAACAAAAGTTGTTGTTTTTTGTTAAACACAATTATTGCTGCAGTTCTTGTATTAATTATTTGCATTTAACATTAAACTGATGTTTAGAGGCATATTTAACAAATGTCTGTCGGACCTGATCCGACAGTGCGGATCAGGTCCGACAGACATCGCTGAATGCAGAAAGCAATACGCTCGCCGTATTGCAACGCTGCCCCCTGCAGACTCACGGCCAATCGGCCGCCAGCAGGGAGTGTCAATCAACCCGATCATACTCGATCGTTTTGAATTCCGGCGATTCCTGTCTGCCTCATCAGAGCAGGCGGACAGGGTTATGGAGCAGCGGTCTTTGTGACCGCTGCTTCATAACTGCTGTTTCTGGCGAGCCTGCAGGCTCGCCAGAAACACGGGGCCTCAAGCTCCATTCGGAGCTTGATAGATAGGCCCCATAGTTTGTAGCAACCCTCTGTGTATTATCATTTGTGATATAATCCAAAACTTCAAAGTGTAAAGTTTATTATAGGGTTAATGATTTAGTGCTGGATAGAGCTATCTTTTCCCATTCCTTCTGTATCCTTATTCTTACTTATTCTTATTGCCTCTTTTCTTCTCTTTTTCTTACTTTTATGAATATATACTAATTCATTATAGCCCCTTGGCACCAGTAATTGCTACAGGAAATGTAAAGGTAGCAATTATTTGTTAAATCTCTCTACTAATTAACTATGTGGTGCGGTTACTTTAGACACACACATATATATATATATATATATATATATATATACATACACATACAAAAGAGTCCAGAAACCCAGCACACGCTCATCAAGTCAGCTCCCAGGGTGCCTGCCAAACGATCATACACAAAGATTCCAAAAAAGCAAGCACTCACTGGCGTTTTAAACAAAGCAGATTTTTACTGTGCACAAAGCATATAATGAACGTTTTCGGGCCGTAGCCCGTCCTCAGATTTACAAAACACAAGTGACTTACTACCCTTATAAGTGCAACCATTACTTCCCAAGAGTGAAGACGCTCTGCCGCATCCATAAACCGACCAGCCCCCATGCGCAACTGCGCATGCGCACACAGGACTACCGGTCCCCCTCTGGGCCAACGTAGAAACCAAAGCTAGAAATAAAAACATATCACTGTATTAAAACACATGCTCAATGTTACAAAGTTGTTATAAAGACCATAGCATAGTAGCAAAGGCATCAGAGGAAATGGATAGTACTATAGGATTACTCATCCAGCATGGTGTGATTACACATAATTAAAAGTTGCTCTTATGTGTCCAAATTCAAACACAGTCATCTATCAAAAATTATTGTATATCATGCTGAATACCACAATAATTACTACAGTACTGTGATAACATGGCACCCTAAAGATATAAGCAGGAAACCCAACAATATGTATGAACCCAATATATATTAAATCTCAATCATTATATACTATCTATACAATATAAGGCATAACATCAAGCACATTAGCGATTCGAAATAGAGGAGTATATAATAGGACCAGGTCATAAAGCAAACCATAATCAAGTATATTAAAGGGTACATCTACCAGCCACATATAACAGCAACTTTTAATTATGTGTAATCATACCATGCTGGATGAGTGATCCTATAGTACTGTCCATTTCCTCTAATGCCTTTGTTACTATGCTATGGTCTTTAGAATATCTTTGTAACATTGAGTATGTGTTGCATTACAGTGATATGTTTTTATTTCTAGCTTCGGTTTCTACGTTGGCCCAGAGGGGGACCGATAGTCCTGTGTGCGCATGCGCGGTTGCGAATGGGGGCTGGTCGGTTTCTGGATGCGGCAGAGCGTCTTTACTCTTGGGAAGTAATGGTTGCACTTATAAGGGTGGTAAGTCACTTGTGTTTTGTAAATCTGAGGACGGGCTACGCCCCAAAAACGATCATTATATGCTTTGTGCACAGTAAAAATCTGCTTTGTTTAAAACACCAGTGAGTGCTTGCTTTTTTGGAATGTATGTGTATGATCGTTTGGCAGGCACCCTGGGAGCTGACTTGATGAGCGTGTGCTGGGTTTCTGGACTCTTTTGTATGTAATTTTTAACCCTTAGCACCCTAACATTTAATTGATTACTCCTTGGATTGATTTTGCTCTAATTTTGCATAAGATGTCTCAAGCTACACATACTGCACTGGTATAACACAGACTGACAGAACAGAGGAGGTACCTGGTGCCAATATCTTTCAGTTTACTGAGGAGGATAAGATTTGAGGAAATAACTATTAAGGCAAAGAGGGAACAGCCTGATCAACTATACAAAAACTTGATGAAATTGAAAAAATGTAGCATTGATTTCAAAATGCATGGCTGTTACCTTTCAGCCTATCACTGCAAGCTATTCATACCGAGGGGCTTCAGGGTTAAAAATGTCCCCACTATTGGGAGGAACAACCCTGTATTTTGCACTAAATGGTGCGGGATACTGAACAAGTGTTCTCTGGATTTAATCTTGTTAGTAATCACTGAGGCAAGTTGATATACTCTCAAAATTAGAACAAGGTGACTGGCTGAACAACATGAAGCAGGATTTGGATAAATATGAGGCTGCTCTGATAGCCTTTAAGGAAAATAAATGGGATTCTGTCACTACTGACTACAAAGAGAAGCGTGTCTATAAGTGGCTTTTGGGGGTAGAGGAGAGGCGTCAGCTGCACAGACACCAGCGTACCCGACCAAATAGGCCTAAGAATCTAGACACTGTTGATAGCTCTGGTAACAGCAGCAATGAAGAGACTCCATCTGGTGCGACACCTTGAGTGGATAATTATACTCCCCATGGCATGGCTACTCGCTCAAAAAATGAGTTTGGAAGAGGCCAAACCCCAGAAGAGGCGGGCAGAGGTGTAAGAGGAAGACCACCGCGGTACTGGCGGAGAAAATGAAGGATGATATGATCATCAATCTGAGTAGCCACCTGGTCACTGACCCTGATAGAAGTGTTTTAACCAAGGGATTAAAATTTATACCCACTCAACAGGCAGATGATTTTTCTTTGCAGATTGACCTCTATAAGTTTAAGAGACAACTGGCATTGAAGGAGTACTTTGGATCTACTGAAAACACTGAAGTGGGGTTAAGGAGGAAAGGACAATTTGATTCTAAAAGCAATAATCATAGTGTACATACCTTTGCCAGAGTGGTTGAACAACAAATCACTACCAGCATACTGTCAGGATAAGGCAGACTTGCTAGAAATCTCTAATAGTTTAAGAGTGTAAAATGTAACACTGTTCAATATAGGTAACACTAGCTTCAAAGTGAAACCACTAAGAATAGTGTATGTTATTATGCAAAAGAGAAATCAGGATATACTGAAAAGTAGAATTTAACTTATGTCTCATACGTCCTTATAGAGGAACAGGAGACTAGTTGCTATAATATGAAAATTCACTGTGCAGGGAATGGTATACTCCTTAGATTCATACAGCAACGTTAAACAGGATATGAGAGTCACAAGCAGTTATATTCCATAGTAATCACAATTATGAAGTAGCGATTCAACGGAACAATTACTCAAGTTCTCTTGTAAATTAGACACTGATGGTATATACAGAAGTCAGAATAATACAGAGTTAATTCTCAAAGTACTCACAGTATGTTGTTCTGTGGCAGAGAATCTCCGGGGTCTGTTTGAGAGCTGGCAGCAGTCCAGTCACTTCCTGTCTGAGCAGCGAGAGGAGTAGCAGGCTGTCAGAGTGACGTCAGCGGTTACGGCAGTGAGAGAAAGAGGAGAGATTACCGGAGTCCTGGCGACTTACCAGGTAAGATTTTAGAGGCACACTTACTGTGGTATCGGGTAGATCCCTTCTGATAGAATTTCAACTGCTCACAAATAGATCCAGTGTGAAAGAATCCTGGCTGTGAGTGAAATTGGAAGTAACGGTTGATAAGGCTCCAAAGTAGTAGTGCAGCAAATCATTCTGAAGAGAAAAACAAACAAGCTTCCTAAGGAAAGTTCAGTTTAAAGTGTAGGTAGAACAAACTGAAACTTGGAAGTCTCAGGAATAGGCTCAGTGTTGCTCTGGCAAGGAGTAAAAAAATACTAAGCAAGGTTAGTAAGGTATTCAGGTGTTAAATAGGAGTTGACAGAATATGATTGGTGATCCAATTAAGAATACAGAAGCAACCTGATCCCTGACATGATCCCCCCGTCAAGCAAGCTGATCCTCAGCTTGAGGCCGAGGAGAATCAGGATATTTTTGATGGAACCTGGATACTAGTCTGGGGGCATAGATATTAATTGATGGTTCCCAAGTATCGTCGTCCTGAGATAAGTTTTTCCATCTCACCAGGTATTGTAGTTCCCCCTTGGAAAATCTTGAATCCATAATCTGATCAACCTCATAGTCATCAGAATCCTGGATTTCAAAAGTAGAAGGCGTGAGAGATGTTTTTAATCTGGTTGGAACATATGGCTTGAGGAGGGAAACGTGGAAGGTAGCATGTATTTTCATGGAAGATTGTAAGTCCAAGGTAACTGCGTTTGGATTGATTACTTTCACAATAGTGAAGGGACCACAATATTTTTGGGTTAACTTCCTACTGGGTACTTGTATCCTCAAGTTTCTGGTTGATAACCATACTTTGTCTCCGGTTTTGTATTGAGGTGGTTCCCTGTGTCTTAAGTCGTAATGATGCTTTTGTGAATTCTGAGCTTTTAGGATGTTTTCTTTAATAAAATTAAAGTTGTCCTGCAAGGAATTATTGAACTCATCCACCAAGGGTGAGTCAGAAGGAGTGGCAGAAAGTGAAGTGAAGGTGGGGTGATAGCCATAGTTAGCATAGAATGGTGTAAGTTTTGTTGAGGAACTCATTAGATTGTTATAAGCGAATTCAGCAGAAGAGATAAGTGATATCCAGTCATGTTGTTGATAGGCGCAAAAACATCGAAGATATTCATCCAACCATTGATTGATTCTCTCAACTTGCCCGTTTGATTGTGGATGGAATGAGGTTGTAAACTGATGTTTGATGTTAAGGGATTTACAGAGGCATTGTCAGAGCCGTGAAGTGAATTGGGAACCCCTATCGGAGATGATGATGTTAGGAACCCCATGTAACTTGACGATATGATCAATAAATAGTCTGGCAGTTTCAGGTGCTGTTGGGAGTTTATGAAATGGTAAAAAATGGGCCATTTTAGAGAAACTATCAACAACTACCATTATGGTGGTAAAATTCTTTGAAGGTGGTAAATCAACAATAAAATCTATGCCAATTTGTTTCCATGGTCTATCTGAGACGGGTAAGGGCATGAGTAGTCCGTATGGGCTCTTCTTCTCTGTTTTACACGTTTGACAAGTAAGACAAGTCTTTATGTAATCTGCTATTGTCTTTTTCATGTCTGGCCACCAATAGGATCTGCTTAATAACTCAAGTGTACGTCTTTCTCCTGGATGACCGGCCAGAGGAGAATCGTGCTGTTCTTTCAGAATTTGAGGTCTTAGAGGTTCGGGTAAGAAAATCCTATCTCCGTAGTAGTAAACACCATTGTGGTTGATTAAAGTTGCCTTGGTTTCTGGTAGTGGTAAATAGGAAAACTTTCGTATAACCTTCAGGAAGTCCGAGGTTAAACCAATGAATCGTTCAGTAGGTATGATAGTGGTTGGATTGGTATTCTGTGATGAAGGATTAGTCTGGCGTGAGAGAGCATCAGCTTTTCCATTTTTAAAAGCTGCACGGTAGAGTATCTGGAAATCAAAACGTGCAAAATAGAGACTCCACCTAACTTGTCTGGAGGAAAGAGTCTTATTATTTTGGAGATATTGTAGGTTTTTGTGATCAGTGAAAATTATAAAAGTTTTCTTTGCACCCTCAAGGAGGTGTCTCCAAAATTCCAATGACTTTCGGATCACTAACAATTCTTTGTCTCCAATTGCGTAGTTCTTTTCAGCTGCAGTCATAGACTTCGAAAATAATGAAATTGGATGTAGAGGTTCGTGGGGCCCTTTTTGTTGGGAAAGTACCGCCCCTATGGCGTAATCCGAAGAGTCCACCTCGAGAACATACTGGAGATTAGGATTCGGTAAATGTAAGACAGGAGCTTCGGTGAACAATGTCTTTAATAGTTCGAAGACTGTAGTATGCTTTGTTTCCCAAATAAATGGATGTGTTGTACCTGTGAGTTGAGTTAGTGGTTTGACTATTCTAGAGAAATTCCTTATGAACTTTCTATAATAATTAGCGAATCCGAGAAATCTCTGTAAGGATTTTCGGTCTTGGGGTTGTGGCCAGTTCTTTACTGCTTCCACCTTTTGAGACTGCATCTGAATACCTTCTGAAGAGATGGTATATCCTAAAAAAGAGATGGTAGATTGGTGGAATGAGCATTTCTCAAGCTTTGCATATAGCTTATGAATCTTCAGTCGAGCCAGGACCCATCGGACATGTTTTATATGATCTTTGATGTTCTGCGAATAGATCAAGATGTCGTCTAGATAGACGACTAGGCAGACGTCTAAGAGATCTCGAAATATATCGTTTATAAAGTGCTGGAAGGTTGCGGGGGAATTACAAAGGCCGAATGGCATCACTAGGTATTCAAATAACCCGTATCTTGTTCTAAAAGCAGTGAGCCATTCGTCGCCTTCCCTAATGCGAATTAGGTTGTAAGCCCCACGCAAATCCAGCTTGGTGAATATTGTAGCATCAGTTAGCCGTTCTATCATTTCTGGAATTAAAGGGAGTGGATACCGATTTTTTACAGTACGTTTGTTGAGCTCCCTGTAGTCGATGATGGAACGGAGAGTTGAATCTTTGTTAGTCACGAAAAACATTCCCGCTGCTGCAGGAGACGTGGATGGTCGGATAAAATCTTTCTTGAGGTTGTCTTGTAAATACACCTTTAAATGTTCTAGTTCAGGTTGGCTAAGAGGGCAGAGATGTCCTACTGGTAAAGTAGCACCAGGAATCAGTTCTATTGGGCAGTCGTATACCCGATGAGGTGGTAGCGAATCGGCCTCCACCTTACTGAATACTTCCTGGAAATCTAGATATGGATGTGGTATACAAGGTAGATCAGTACTGGTTTGTAAAACCACAGGTTGGGGGAAACAGGTATTTTTACAGAATGATGATTGGAAGGAAATGGTGAGTGATGTCCAATCTATGGTGGGATTATGTAATTGCAGCCAGTAGAGACCTAAAACAACTTGGAAATGAGGGGACGGTATGACATCAAAAGTGATGTATTCATAATGTCCGTCATGTGTAGTAACTAATAATGGAACTGTATGATGTGTTATAGGACCATTTACTAAAACAGAACCATCAATAACCTTGAGGGAAACAGGGTGGTTTTTTGCAACAGTGGGTATTTTATTGTTTAATACAGTAGTTTTATCGATGAAATTTCCAAAAGCTCCGGAATCCACTATGGCATTGATTGACAGTCGTCTAAGGTCCCACTGTAATAAGATAGATAAATTGCAGTAAGGAAAAGGTTTTAATAGTTTTGTTGCAGTATTTACAATAATAGACTTACTCTTTTTGGTCTTGCGAAGTACAGGACAGTCTGTGACCATGTGATTGGGATTCGCACAATACATACACAGCTGATTTGTCCGTCTTCTCTGTCTTTCCTCTGCAGTAAGTGGTCCTCTAATAATTCCTATCTCCATAGGAGTGGTCTAGTCTGAAGTTGTGGCTTTTGAGTGAGCGGTGTTAAATGAAGGCTGCTTAAAAGGAATGTCAGCATGACTCCGTTCCATCTTGCGTTCTCTGAGTCTTCGATCTATTTGTGTGGATAGCTTCATTAAAGCATCCAGAGTACTTGGCATTTCTATTCTCGCAAGTTCATCCTTAACTTGGTCAGATAACCCAAGTCTAAACTGATTCCGGAGTGAAACCTGACTCCAAGCTGAATCAGAGGCATACAATTTAAATTCTGTAATGTAATCCTCAACTGATTTTTTTCCTTGTCTAAGATTTCTCATCTTTTGTTCAGCTGTGAGTTGAATATCAGAATCACTGTACAATTCATCCATAGCTGAGAAGAATCCAGAAAAAGAATTAATTAAAGGATCATTAGTTTCACATAGGTGGTCAGCCCAAACCCTGGGTTCTGACCTGAGGAAAGATATTGTGGAAAGTACCCTGACCCTATCTGTAGGGTAGGTGTGGGGTTTCAAGTTGAATAGGAAATGACATGCATTTTTAAATTGTCTGTATGATCTCCTATCTCCAGAGAAAAAATCTGGTAAACTAACTTGTGGTTCCAAGGTGGGGGTGCGTTGATCTTTTAGATCTTTTATTAATTCTCTGAGAACCTGTGTTTCTAGTTGCAAGTCAAGAATTGCCTGCCCCATTTTATCCACCTTTTGATTTAAGTTGAAAACAAACTGAGGAACTTCAGAAGGATCCATACCTGCTGTTTGTTTTATTTTTAGGGCTTAGTATTATGTCAGGATAAGGCAGACTTGCTAGAAATCTCTAATAGTTTAAGAGTGTAAAATGTAACACTGTTCAATATAGGTAACACTAGCTTCAAAGTGAAACCACTAAGAACAGTGTATGTTATTATGCAAAAGAGAAATCAGGATATACTGAAAAGTAGAATTTAACTTATGTCTCATATGTCCTTATAGAGGAACAGGAGACTAGTTGCCATAATATGAAAATTCACTGTGCAGGGAATGGTATACTCCTTAGATTCATACAGCAACGATAAACAGGATATGAGAGTCACAAGCGGTTATATTCCATAGTAATCACAATTATGAAGTTGCGATTCAACTGAACAATTACTCAAGTTCTCTTGTAAATTAGACACTGATGGTATATACAGAAGTCAGAATAATACAGAGTTAATTCTCAAAGTACTCACAGTATGTTGTTCTGTGGCAGAGAATTTCCGGAGTCTGTTTGAGAGCTGGCAGCAGTCCAGTCACTTCCTGTCTGAGCAGCGAGAGGAGTAGCAGACTGTCAGAGTGACGTCAGCGGTTATGGCAGTGAGAGAAAGAGGAGAGATTACTGGAGACCTGGCGACTTACCAGGTAAGATTTTAGAGGCACACTTACTGCGGTATCGGGTAGATCCCTTCTGAAAGAATTTGAACTGCTCACAAATAGATCCGGTGTGAAAGAATCCTGGCTGTGAGTGAAATTGGAAGTAGCGGTTGATAAGGCTCCAAAGTAGTAGTGCAGCAAATCCTTCTGAAGAGAAAAAAAAACAAGCTTCCTAAGGAAAGTTCAGTTTAAAGTGTAGGTAGAACAAACTGAAACTTGGAAGTCTCAGGAATAGGCTCAGTGTTGCTCTGGCAAGGAGTAAAAAAATACTAAGCAAGGTTAGTAAGGTATTCAGGTGTTAAATAGGCGTTGACAGAATATGATTGGTGATCCAATTAAGAGTACAGAAGCAACCTGATCCCTGACACATACATGCCAATTCTAATGTGCACAGAAATAATCTAAGTAAACAAGAGAGATTGGCATTGAAGAATCTGAAAGAAAATCATCAATTGGTTATCCGCGAAGCGGATAAGGGTGGTGCTTTGGTGCTACAAGATTACAAGGACTATAGGAAAGAGATCTTGTCCCAATTGGGGGATATTCAAATGTACCATAAATTCGATGGTGACCCTACTAAAGTGTTTAAGAAACAAGTCAATAATTACATCAAGACTGCTGTGGAATTGAACTTTCTCTCTAAAAGTCTTGGTGAGTACATGATGGTTGAGTTCCCGGTTACACCTTTAATTTATACACTTCCTAAAGTGCATAAAGATCCAAAACATCCACCAGGGCGAGCCATAGTCTCATCCAAAGGTTCTATACTACAGCCTATCGCCACCTATCTGGACACCCTGTTCCAACCTTTGGTGTACAATATGCCATCATTCACATTGGATTCTATACAGGTGATCCAAATGATTAGAAGTATACCCGAGGTTGAAGCTGATGATTTGCTGGTAACCTTAGATGTTACCAGCTTATATACCATCATCCCGCATAATGACTGTTTGGGGGCCATTAAGAGGAAATTACTCAAATATCCATATGTTGGCCCACCTATTGATGTTATCCTTGATCTCACTGAGTTTTGCCTGAAGTGTAATTACTTTAAATTTGAGAATAGCTATTACCTCCAGGTTGCTGGAACAGCGATGGGCTCAAATGTAGCCCCATCGTATGCCAACCTTTATATGGCATGCTTTGAAGAAGAGGATACCCTGGCATTTAAAGATCCAAGGGTAAAGGTATTTAAAATGTATATAGATGATCTTGTTCTAATCTGAGGTGGATCCAAATTGGATTTGGAGGAATGGCTGCAGACACTAAATCAGCAGAACAAGAATCTGAAGTTCAAGATGACCTGTGACAAAACCTGTATTGATTTTTTGGATTTGAGACTCATTAAAGTTGATAACAGGTTAACAACTACATTATTTCATAAAGCCACTGATCGTTATTTGCTGTTGGAAGCCACAAGCTGCTACCACCCAAGTTTGAAAAGGGCTTTACCTAAGTCTCAATTCAAAAGGGTGGTTAGGAATAATAGTGATCCAACTAAGAAAATTGACCAATTGAATGAGATGTATCTCAAATTTAAGGAGAGGGGATATCATGATAAACTCTTACGTGGGCCATTGGACGAGGCCCTCTCCACAACACAGGAGCAGGCACTTGTAAAGAAGAACCATGATCCCACTGATAGGAGATTAATATTCTCCACAACGTTCACACCTGATAAGGTGGAACTACCTGTGATCCTTAAGAAGAACTGGGAAACTATAAGATCCAATACATCTTTACCTTTTAAAGAATTTGAGAGTCCAATGGTTGGTTACAGGAGAGGCAGATCTCTGCGTGATCTGCTACTACGCACTGATAACAAACATAGCTATATTAGCAGGACTTGGTTGGGCACAGAGAAAAATGGGTGCTACAGGTGTAGTGGTTGTGTGACCTGTAATGGATTGTCCCAGGGAAAAATTTGTGTTCACCCCTGGAGAAATAAACAATTTAGCATTAATTACAGGGTCACATGTACCACTACACATGTGGTTTACATGATCCATTGCCCCTGTGGGTTGTTTTACATGGGTAAGACCCAGGATGACCTACGGGTACTCATGGCCAACCATAGATCTGCCATACGTATTGCTCTTCGCACTGGTAGCTCTGAGCAGCTGGTTGCACAGCATTTTTTATCTCATAATCATAGTGTTTCTGATTTGAGATACATGATTATTGATCATGTTCCAGCATCAGTGAGGGGTGGCAATAGGGCAAAGACTCTACTCCAGAGAGAGTCTAAATGGATTTTTACCCTTGAGACTTTGATACCCAGGGGCTTAAATACCAACTTTGATCTCCATTGCTTCTTATAATTTCTCCTTGTAAATAATTTCCCTTAGCGCCTTGAGACCCTCACGGGTGATTAGTTTGTGCTCTATAAGTACCCAATAGATAGATAGATACATATAGTGTATATTTGATTGGTTTAATTTGATGGCTATTGCATTGAATATTTTGTGATTTAGTTATCGCCTTTTTATGGTAATAACTCATGTTGAGTAGTCACAAATTTTTGGAAGTGAGTGTGCCCATCTTTATATGTTTTGCTAGCTTTGCCTGCTGATGTTATAAGTGGCTGGTAGATGTACCCTTTAATATACTTGATTATGGTTTGCTTTACGACCTGGTCCTATTATATACTCCTCTATTTCGAGTTGCTAATGTGCTTGATGTTATGCCTTATATTGTATAGACAGTATATAATGATTGAGATTTAATATATATTGGGTTCATACATATCGTTGGGTTTCCTGCTTATATCTTTAGTGTGCCATGTTATCACAGTACTGTAGTAATCATTGTGGTATTCAGCATGATATACAATAATTTTTGATAGATGACTGTGTTCGAATTGTGACACATAAGAGCAACTTTTAATTATGTGTAATCATACCATGCTGGATGAGTGATCCTATAGTACTGTCCATTTCCTCTGATGCCTTTGTTACTATGCTATGGTCTTTATAACATCTTTGTAACATTGAGTATGTGTTGCATTACAATGATATGTTTTTATTTCTAGCTTCGGTTTCTACGTTGGCTCTTGTCACTTGTCACTTGTGTTTTGTAAATCTGAGGACGGGCTACGGCCTGAAAACGTTAATTATAAGCTTTGTGCACAGTAAAAATCTGCTTTGTTTAAAACACCAGTGAGTGCTTGCTTTTTTGGAATCTGTAAAAGAATTTTAAATAAAGGTTCTAAACACTCATAAGATAGCTTTTTATAAATTGGTACCAATACAGATAGATACATATCACTAATTGTTTTACTCTGTTTTTATGCTAATAAATTGTTGTTTTAAAACCAATTTATATCAGTGCTGGTTATTATTATTTTTTATAAAAAAAAAATTAGAATTTTTTCAGTATCTTTTGGATAATTTTTTACAATTTTTATTATTATTCCAAGTGTTATTGCTATTGATTATTTCATTTATACGTTATTAAATATATTGCCAGTTCTATAGATCTTAAGCCAGTGTATGTTACATAGGCGCACACATATACAACCCTCTTTTTTCGTATAGTAACTGTTCAGGTTTTTTGGGATAACCTGTTTTTTATGTGGAGTTTGATCTATTTCCAGCGCATAGACTTTTCTCTTCCTTTAGCAACATGAAGAATGAGCAATGCATTACAGGGACCTAGCTGAAAACATTGTAAGCCAATGACAAGAGGCATATATGTACAGCCTTTAATTATGATGTGATTGATTTTAGCTGATTTTGTAGCTTTAAAAGTTGGTGCCACATATTGCACGGTTAGAATCTGATTATTCTTCTGATTGAACTACTGATCGTTGACCTTGCTTTTTCTTTTGTCGCCTGGTTGTATTCCTGTTAGATTTTCAAAATGCTGATCTTAGCCTGTACTACGTTTTTATCTTTTTCTATATGGATGCATTGTCCATAGCTAATTTTAAATAGTTGCTTTAACTTTACTTTAAATAAATATGTCATCGGCTTTACCATCCTATAGCTTTGCTTTATGGACAGACCTACTGGTTTTGACTCCTGGCTTCCTGCACTACCTTTCTGAGCTAATTCACATAGTCCTCCTAACAAAATATCGACAAGCTGCTCCAGGTATATTTTTAGGTATGCTGGTGAATTGCAGAATTAGGTAGTACCCCTGTGTTACCTGGATCTTCTAGTAAATCTGCCTATATATCCAATTTTAGCTTCTGGCTCTTCTCTAAAACTATCATTATCTATCATGGGCTAGATTACAAGTGGAGCATTAATTTATTTTGCACCCGTAAATAAGCACTTTCAGCTATATACAGGTGCACAATAAATAATCCGCCATAGAAGTGACTGGTTATTGCTACTGCAAGCTCACAGTAGCAATTAGCGCTCCTGGTTAATTTTTAAAATATCTCCCAATTGCCCCCAAAATAAAGTTTTTGTTTTCTTTTTTGTTTAAAAAAAATAAATAGCATCTTTTTTTTTAAACAAAAATAACTGTACAAAGAAGTTTTTAGGGTTTAAAGTGTGTGAGTGTGTGAGTGTGGGGTACCATTACATAGTGGTCTTTGGGGACTGTGTATTCCCTGTAAATATATATGTATATGCTTTTATACCTATGTATTTATGTGTGAATATCTGTACATACACAAATAAACACAAATATATATGTATATATTCATATACATATATTTACACTTTGCTGCTCATCGCTGCGCTACTTGTCCCCTTCACTGCATTTGGTTCTCAGCCGTGTCTGGCAGCATGAAAATGAGGCTGCCATTGGAGCCTATGAAAGCACTATCTCATGAGTGCAAAGGTTCCCTGCAATGTAAACTTGAGGTTGCATTCACATTGTGTCTAACTTGCAATACCAGCGCACATTTGTGGGCGCTGGTATTACTGAATATAGCACAAATATTGTGTAAGCTAACTTCTCCTCATAGCCTAAATTCTCCATTCCCCTTAGTTAGTTTTGTGGCCCTTCTCTGCAATGTATTTTTTGAGATTGCTTCCCAGAAATGTACTCCATACCCAAGGTGAGGTCTTACCAGGGAATTATATTGTGAAAGAATTTTGCTTTCCTTACTTGCATCAATGCCTCTTTCAATACATGCTAGTATCGTATTAGCCTTTGAAGCTACTGCCCTGCTTGCTATCTATAAGTACTCCCAAATCCATTTCCTCCTCTGTTTTGCCAAGTCTAGTCCCATTTAAATAATAGGTTGACTTCTTATTTTTACTTCCAAAATGTAGAACCCAGCCTTTTCCAGTATTAAATCTCATTTTCCATTTACCTGCCCATTTTTCAAATTTTTGTTAATCCCCTTTATAAGCAATTTCATCATGCACTCACCTAATGACCTTACACAACTTTGTATCTGTTGCAAAAATAGAGATGTTGCTATTTAATTCCTTGCTACTAAACTGTTAAAAATATATATGAATGTTATTATACATTCTATTTTAGCTGTTGAGCTATTTTCTTAAAACACTTAATACATATTATAAAGTTTCTACTAAATGTGGGAAAACATAATCAATATTTAACCTCCTAAAATTTCCAGAGATCAGTTATGTGTAAATCAATCATGTTGTTAATCTAAAAGAGAAAGTGCCCTCATATTGCTACTATTGATTTAGCCTGTTCATTGCTACTGTCAGCTGTCTTATGGACATGTGCCCAGAGTAAGTGTAAATCTTTGTATAAATACATAGCTGACACTCTTTAAATATTTACGTTTCTTATCATTAAACAAACTACTGCATGAGGAGGATAAGTTCTACCACCAAACTGACAAGTAAAATAAAAAATGTTGTGCAACATCTGGCATGGTAAATATTACTACATTTTGAGTAAGTTCACCAAAGCAAATTAAATAGATGTTTGCTGGGACTATTTTTATTGCCAAATTCGATAGAAATCAGAAAAAAAAACATTTATAGTTTTAAGCTCAAACACAGTAACACATGTTTGTTTATAAAAAAATAGATTTGGTGAAAATTAAATAAAGTGCTTTATTTATCAATCAATTTTTTAATTTCAGTCAAATATTTATCCTGTCAAGTGACCTAATTGTTAGCAGTATTAAAGGGAAAGTAAAGTCCAAATTAAAGTTTCATGGTTCAGATGGGGCATGTAATTTTAAACAACTTTCAAATTTACTTTTATCATCAAATTTGCATTGTTCTCTTGTTATTCTTATTTGAAAGCTAAACATAGGTAGGCTCATAGGCTAATTTCTAAGCCCTTGAAGGCCACCTCTGCATTTGACAGTTTTTCACAGCTAGAGGGCGTTAGTTCATGTGTTTCATATAGATAATATTGTGCTCATGCACGTGAAGTTATTTAAGAGTCAGCACTAATTGCCTGAAATGCAAGTCTGCCAAAAGATCTGAGATAAGGAGGCAGTAAGCAGAAGCTTAGATACAAGGTAATTACAGAGGTAAAAAGTATATTTCTATAACAGTGTTGGTTATGCAAAACTGAGGTATGGTAAATAAAGGGATTATCTATCTTTTTAAACAATAGCATTTTTGGTGTTTACTATCCCTTTAACATTTTGGGCTAGATTACAAGTGGTGCAGTTAAATAGAGCTAATATTACAAGTTTACACTAGAATCGTTACTGCGATTTCAGAGCTGTGGTTACCTGTTTCGCTAAATTAAAAAGTATCACAAAACACATCAAAAATACATTACAAAGTACACTTACACTCATAATAACACTGTCTAATAAAAAAAAAATTTTTAAAAAATGCACGAAAAAGGGCTCAAAGATATGAGATCTCAGATGCAGGCAAAGGACTTTAACATTAAGATACATACATATACATACTGTATCTACAGATCTACTGGGAAAAGACAGTCTTTACCAGCACTAAATCATTAACCATTAATTATCAATACACCTAAAGGTTAAATTTGAATAAAAAATGGTTTTAGTCAGTGATTTGCTACAAATTAAATTCCAATTTAATGCTAGATGCGAACAATTACCAAAAAGCAGCAGTGAATCAATATATTACAACATAAATGCATGTTAATTTAGCAAGGGGCCCCTTAAATGTTGCCATAAAAAAGTTAAGCAAAATAAGCCCCAGTGATTAGAGTCCAGGATTGAACTTAAAGTATGTTGGGGATCCCCTTTGTATGTATAGCAGTGGATATCGGTAAAGCACGATCCCCCAAATTTGAGATTGCCTGCAAGAGTAATATTTCTGTATAACCCAGTAAGACATATACTTAAAGTTTAAGTTCCAGTAAATCCTCCATACAGCCACTTGTAACTGAGCTTATATTGTACTCACTCAGGTTGTTAGCGGTGGTTGATAAATGAAGTGTAATCAAAGGTACCTCTCAGGTTGCTTGCCATGGTATTCTGAGGTGTGCATTCAAAATACCTCTTTTGCTGACACGGAGTATGCTTCCAATCCCCACCTCCTTTAGGTAATGCTTGCCTGCTTCCAACCGCTCCTGTAGTAGGGGTCGCTTATGGCTGCAGAGTTCCTGGGTGCCAAGTATACTTGCAGCGGCTAGTTAGTGCTGTCCACTGCAGTGTATTCACGTTCCCTGGGGGAATCATGGCCTGAGGCAATGCCGTGATTGAAGGAAGCCGGATTCATCATTTCTGACGTATGAAGAGGCTTCCGACGGCCGGGGGAATTGCTGGAGTGGCTGTCAGGATTAAAAGGTAAGTTTTTGAAGAAAACTAATGAAATGTCAATTTTGATGAATAGAAGTGCCCTTATTTTTAATAGGATTATTAAAAACCGGGCACTAATTCATCAAAATTGACCTTCACTTAAAATAGTGGTTCATTTTAAATCTTGTTTTTGTTTGCTTTATATCAAAGAATGAAATTAGAGAGACTGAAAGGAAAAGTATATTGAAGAAGATAATAATTTTGATCTCATCTTATCTTCATATATCTTACTGAATCGTTTCTAAGGGGTTTATTCTACAACAAATAACCAGAGATAATTAAATTTATATTTTAATTTTTTTTTTAAACTAAGAAAGACGCTGATAGAATGAACTCATTTAGCTGCAGGTTATGTTTTTAATTAACAAATGGAGCATAATTAATTTCTTCATTCAGACCTGTAGGTTTTAAATAGTCTAAATTAAAGATCCATTTACATTCATTATTTAGCAGTATAGTTAGCAGTATAGTATCAAGATCACCACCTCTGCCTTTTAAGTCTATCTTTTTTAAGCCTCTAAACTTTAGTTCATTCTTTAGTGCATTCAAAATACCTCTTTTGCTGACACGGAGTATGCTTCCAATCCACACCTCCTTTAGGTAATGCTTGCCTGCTTCCAACTGCTCCTGTAGTAGGGGTCGCTTATGGCTGCAGAGTTCCTGGATGCCAAGTATACTTGCGGCTGCTAGATAGTGCTGTCCACTGCAGTGTATTTACGTTGCTGCTCAATAAGTGCTTAATGGTTTGAA